>NC_135348.1:10265476-10865476 GCF_023851605.1 Tamandua tetradactyla
GTAATAATTCTTCTTGGAATGGTTGGTAGAATTCATCTGTAAAGCCGCCTGGTCCTGATCCTGCCTTTGTTGGAGGTTTTTGATGACTAACTCAATCTACTTACTTTTAATTGGTCTACATTGATGTAAGTTGTTTGTGTGTTTCTGAGAAATTTTCTATTTCATGTCAGTTGTCTAATTTCTTGGCATACAGTTATTCATAGTATCCTCTTATACTTTTTATTTCTGTGGAATCAGAAGTAATGTTCCCTTCTATTTTCTGATTTTATTTATTTGCATCTTCTCTCTCTCTCTCTCTCTTTTTTTTTTTTTTTTCTTTTTTGGTCTGTCTAGCTAAAGATTTGTCTCTTTTATTGATCTTCTCAAAGAACCAACCTTTGGTTTTATTAATTTTCTCTATTTTTAGTTATTTTTTTATTTCATTTATATCTGCTCTAATCTTTTTATTTTTTTCCTTCTGCTTGCTTTTGGATTACTTTGCTATTCACTTTCTAGTTCTTCCAGGTGTGAAGTTAGATCTTTAATTTTAGCTCTTTTATTTTAATGTAGTTGGTTAGGGATATGAATTTTCTTCTCAGTACTCCCTCAACTGCATCCCATAAGTTTTGATATGTTTTGTTCTCACTTTCATTTGGCTCAAGATATTTGCTGATCTCTCTTGCAATTTCTTCTTTGACCCACTGATTGTTTGAGTGTTAACTTCCATAGATTTGTGAATTTTCCAGTTTTCCATTTATTTATTTCCAGCTTCATTCCATTATGATCAGAGAAGTGCTTTATATAATTTCTGTCCTTTTAAATTTCTTATACCTTGTTTCGTGACTCAACATGTGGTTTTTTCTGGAGAATGATCCATGAGCACTTGAGAAGAATGTATATCCTGCTGTTATATAATGTTGCAATGTTCTATGTAAGTCTGTTAATTCTGGTTCATTTATCCTATTACTCAAGTTCTCTATTTCTTCATTGATCCTCTGTCTAGATGTTCTATCCATTTAAGAGAGTGTGTATTGAAATCTCCAGTTATTATTGTGCAAGTGCCTATTTCTCCCTTCAATTTTGCTAGTGTTTGCCTCATGTACTTTGGGGAATCATGAATAGATACATAAATATTTATGATGATCTCTTCTTCATGGATTGCCCCTTTGTAAATATATAGTGTCTTTCTTTGCATCTTATACCAGTTTTGCATTTAAGTCTATTTTGTCTGACACTAATATAACTATGCTGGTCTTTTTTGGTTGCTCTTTGTGTGCATTATCTTTTTCCAATCTTTCACTTTCAATCTATTTGTGTATTTGAGTCCACAGTGAGTTTTTTGTGGATAATATGTTGTTGGATCATACTTTTTTATCCACTCTTCCAATCTGTGTCTTTCGATTGGGGATTTAATCCATTAATATTCAATGCTATTACTTAATAAAGGCAGTATTTGCTTCAGGTATCCTATTGTTTGGTTTTTATATGTCATGTCACACTGTTTTATTTGTCTCTCTTTTTACCCTTTTAATTATCCTTACTGATAATCTTCATTTCTACTCTCCACTCCACCCTCTTTCCTTTCTTTTCTTTTAAACCTGCAGTACTTCTTTTAGTATTTTTTGTAGGGCAAGGCTTTTATAGATGAACTCTCTGTTTCTGTTTGCTGTGAATATTTTAAACCCTCCCTCATTTTTGAAAGATGATTTTTCCAGATAAAGAATCCTAGCCTGGTCATTTTCCTCTTTCAGTACTTTAAATATAGCATTCCACTCTTTCACACCTCCATGGTTTTTGATGAGAAATTGGCATTTAATCTTATTGTCATCCCTTGATTGTGATGAATTGTTTTTCTCTTGTTGCTTTCAGGATTCTTTTCTCTATATTTGGCATTTGACCTTCTGAGTAATATATGTATTGGAGTAGGTATATTTGTAGTACTTGTTGTGTATGAAGTACATTGTGCTTGTTGGACATGTATATTAATATCTTTCATAATAGTTAGGAAACTTTCTGCCATTATTTCCACAAATATTGTTTCTGACCCTTTTCCCCTCTCTTATCTTTCCTAGACACCAATGATGCATATGTTTGCATGCTTCGTGCTGTCACTCAAATCCCTGAGACCCTGCTTAAATTTTTCCATTCTTTTTCTCTGTTTTTCTCTCTGTAAGATTTTGATTATCTTGTCTTCTAAATCACTGACTCTTTCTTCTACTTGTTCAAATCTTCTGTTATATGTTTCTAGCCTATTTTTAATCTCTTATACTGTGACTTTCATTCCCATTATTTATGCTGGATTTCCTTTCATACTTGTAAATTTTTCTTTATGCTCCTGCATTGTCTTCTAATATCATTTTTCTCTCTAGCCAAATTTCCCTTCATCTCCTTGAATTGATTTAGGAAATTTGTTTGAAAATCTTTGATTAGTTGTTCCAAATTTTGTGTCCCCTCTGAAGATTCAATTTTTTTTACTTTGAAAAAGTTTCTTAGTAAAGCTTGTAAAACTTTTCTTGACATCTAGGCATCTAATTATCTTGATGAGTTTACTCTGAAGGTAAGTTTCTCTATCTTACCTAAAGTTTTATTGTTGAATGACTTTTTGATAAGGGTCTTCTTTGACATCTGGTCAGATTTTTTTCAAGTTTTCTTCATCTCACTCCTACCACAGATATGTGGTACACTTTATAAGATTGCAATATTTGTTCAATTTTTCTCCCCCAGGAGAAAGCTTTCTTTTCTCTGTTCTTTCTCTGGGAATCTTGAACTCATTCTGTTTGCTTTTCTTTTGCCACTGAAGTGATTTTTGATGCTCCCTTCATTGTTTTTAGTTGCTTTTGCCTGGATGGCAAATTATGGTAGGAGGGTCACCCCAAGAGGACTTTCTCATATTAGTACTTCCCAGTCAAAAGGGCCAGGGATCCATGACAGGGGTGCACACTGGCTTCAGAGTAACTTGGGGAAAGGAAAGATGCCAAAGCTTTCTTGATGGTCCCTGAAGCTGCTTTTTCTTGGCCTACCTAGCAGATAGTACCCTTCGCTAAACTGTTCCCTATAGCCCTTGTTAGGGCTATCTCCACTATCTCCACCACTTTTTTTTGGGGGGGGGGGGGTTGAAACAATAGCTGCCACCATCTTGGTTCTTATGTAGGTTGAGATAGTAGGTCACAACTGAGACCCAGTGATCTGAATTTGCTAGTCAAAAGCCATGGTCAGTACTCAGCTGCACCTTCCCCCCATTTTTTTTTTTTTATACATGGGCAGGCACCGGGAATCGAACCTGGGTCCTCTGGCATGGTAGGCAAGCATTCTTGCCTGGCCCCCATTCTTGGGGAAGAGGATTTTTCTTTCCCTTTCTGATGGCAACAGCTAGCTGGGGACTGGATCCTAAGCAGCCCAATGTTCCTGGAGAGTGAGACATGGTCAGTGGCAGCAGCTCCATGGAGTACATTTCCACAGTTTCTCAGTCTCTTCCTCCCACTCTTCTCTGTCTGCCGTCAAGTGCCCTTTTGGCTTCTAGAACTCCAGATAGTTATTTCAGACAGCTCCTTTTTGTTTTTTAGCTGTTTTCAGGGAAGCAGTGAGCCTTTGGTCTCCCTACTCCACTATCTTCCCTGGCAGTCTTTCTTTACGCTGGATGATAGCTTTTAGCAGAAAAAAAATTGTAAAAGAGGGGAGTAACTTCAGTGAACAATGATGATAATATAAAATATTATTTCTCTTTTAAATTACATGATAGGGCATCTATGAAGTGATGAAAAATAAAAAAACAACAACAATAACAACAAGGAAATCATACTACCAGGAAATTCTCAGCAATTGTGAAAAGCAACATGAAAATAGAATATAACATTATACTATAGTAGAATAAATCACCTTGCTTTTAAATCAGGTGTGCTTTCCACCCCCTGAGATGAATGATAGCATAATAATGAATTTTTTTTTTTATAGTCAATCTGCTTACACCTGAACTCCAGCATATCCTTCTATTAGCTTTGTGACTTTGGACAAATTATTACATTTCTCTACACCTGAGTTTTGCTTGTTTGTTTGCTTCCATTAGCAAGATGGGATAATAATAGCTCATGACTCATTGAACTATTGTGGACATTCAATGAAGTAATGCAAGCAAAACACAGAATAGAGTCTCAATAAATCTTAGCTCTCTTGATGATGATGATAGCATTAGTATTTTCTATAAAGGTCTTCTGCTCAAAAATAGTAATTAATATCAATCTGTGCCCTTTTCATCCCACAGGATGTTACCAGTATCAATGAGAAAATTTGCATGTAAACTCTCAGTGGCTATAAGCCTTAGCTGACATTATTGAAATTTTATAAAAATGGAATGTTTTAAAAATAGAATGGATTAAAGTGTGGATACAGTAAGATCATTCAAATCTTGAGATGATATTCTCTTGTGAATGTTAACCCAACTTATTTTAGAACATGGGAAAGTCAAGGTGAATTCTTCAATTCACTACTAGACTGTAATGTTAGGGCAAAGATGCTTGTGAAAATGGATCTTTTGAATACTCAGAAAACATTCTGTCCTCTCCTCCTTTGGATTTATATGCAAACTTTGAAACCCAACAAGGTCCTTCTTTAGATGCAGTTCATCTGCTAACCCCTTCATTAAATGACATTAGCCTGAAGCTGGAATCACCATTTTAGAATAGATAAGTCTCCCTCTCCCCCATCCTCCCTTACTGTACCACCCTACTCCTGGAGACAAATTCAGGCACAGGACTGTTATTTTGCCTTCTGCTTCACACAAGACTCCAAATTCTTACCACTTGTCTGTTTTCTATTCTATTCCAGTCTATTCTAGTCTATCCTTCCAGGATGCATACCTGTCTTGTTCTCCACAGAAATAAATCCCTGTCATATACTTCATTCATTTACAAAATATTCAATGAGTGCCTGTTATGTGCTTACATTTTGCATTTGATGCTACAGTTGGGACCTATGTGAAGTCACTGGCTGAAAAGAGTTAGTGTGGTGGGTGGGTGATGTGGCCAAGTATGGTAAAGTAAATACAGTGGGCTATAGGAACATGCAGGAGCTGAACCTGACATAACCTTGGTAGAGAAGAGAGTGACTGAAATATCTGAGAAAGGACTATCTGAGCTGATCCTTGAAGATTAAGCATTACTCCAGTGAGAGCTGGTATGATATGCATTTTAGGAGAATTGGATTTTATGGTAGGGAAAGTTCCAAGCCAATGAAATAGCTGGCTTGGTGTTCCATAGGTGAAATAACAGTGTGTCCAAGGAACCAAAAGTACTAGTTTAGTTGGAGAAGATCAGAAGATCAGAGAAGAAGAAAAGCAAAAAGGATAAGGACAAAAGATGAGGACAACAGTGTCAACTAATGAAAGATCTTATGTGTAATGTACAAAAATATTTTATTATTAAAAAGGGTGGGTGGGGAGGGAGTTGCTGAGCCTTGCTAGATATTTATGCACTGGAGTGAAATGATTAGATGTATGTTTAGAACCTTTTAGTGTCAGAATGGGACAGTTAACCATAGCATGTCAAAACTGAAACAGGAAGAATTGTGAGGAGAAGCTAATGGTACTTGAGCTGAGCAAAAATAGTGCCCTGAAGTAGAACTGAATCCTTGGTGGGGAAGGGGGCTGTTCTAGTTGCCAGCTGCCAGAATGCAACACACCAGAGATGGATTGGCTTTTAATAAAAGGGGATTTATTTAGTTAGTTCTTCAGAGGAAAGGCAGCTAACTTTCATCTGAGGTTCTTTCTTATGTGGGAAGGAACAGGGCTATCTCTGCTGGCCTTCTCTCCAGGCCTCTGGTTTCCAACAACTATCCCTGGGGTGATCCCTTTCTGCATCTCCAAAGGCCTGGGCTGAGCTGTGAGTGCTGAGATGAGGTATGCTGAGTTGCTTGGGCTGTGCTACGTTGCACTCTCTCATTTAAACACCAGCTAACTAAATCAAACATCATTCATTGCAGCAGGCACGCCTCCTAGCTGACTGCAGATGTAATCAGCAACAGATGAGGTTCACGTACCATTGGCTCATGTGCACAGCAACAGAACTAGGTGCCTTCACCTGGCCAAGTTGACAACTGAATCTAACTACCACAGGGGCTGAGAAATTATACAGGTGTGAGAGATAGAGAGAATCAAACAGATATGGTATTTAACTGCATCTGGGAAATTGGGAAAGGGAGACCATAAATTGTTGTATGAGCTAGATATGACACAATGCCTTAAGGATATGAATCCTCTTAACAGTCAATAAGTTCAACTTTTTGTATTCTAAAAAGCCTACCAACAGAGGAAGGTAGAATTGCAACTTTTAGTTCATCCTGACATTTTTGCATTTGACGTGGGGTCCAATGCTTATTGAGAATCCACTATGTTGATAGATAAAATTAGAATTGTTGAGATCCCTTTCTCACAAAGCTAATAGTCCTCTGGGGGGCACAGACTAGCAAGTAAACAATAGAACAGGAAAAATGCTGTCAACAATGTATATGTAGAGTTTTAGACAAGTACTTGAACACGTAAGGAAGAGAGCCTTATGTATCAGTTTGCTAAAGTTGCTGGAATGCAATACACCAGAAATAGAACAGATTTTATAAAGAGAATTTATTAAGCTGAAAATTTACAATTTTAAGGCCAAAAAATGTCCAAATAGGGCATCCAGAAAATTACCTTGACTCAAGAAAGGCTGACAGATCTAGAACACCTCTGTCAACTGGGAAGCCATGTGGCTGGCATCTGCTGGGGTCTTTGGCTTCTGGTTTCAAGCAGCTTCCCCAGGGGCATTAACTTTCTACATCTCCTAATGTCTGGGTCTCCTGTGCTTCTGTTCTCTCTGTCAGCACTCCACTCCAAGCATCTAAGCTTCCTCCAAATTATTTCCCCCTTTAAAGGACAACAGTAACCTAACCAAGACCCACCCTGAATGGGTGGAGTCACATTCCCACCTAATTAAAAGGTCACACCCACAACTGAGCATGACACATATAGAAGTAGTCTAATCAAAAGTTCACATCCACAATTAAGTGGGTCAATATCCATGGAAACAATCCAATCAAAGTTTAGCATGCTAAGCAATAGGTCTGGCCCCACAAGATTGGATCAGGATTAAAACATGGGTTTTCTGGGGCACATAGTAGTTTCAAACTGGCACACCTTGCTCCATATATCTCAAGGAATTGGCATTTACATGTCCGAGAATTGCATTTGGAATTTCAGAGAGATTGACTACCTCCTCTATCTCCACCTCTCCAATATGAGCCACATGTACTTATAACTTGTTTCTGCCTCTTTCTGTTCATTTGGGCCATTACCCTCTTTATATTTAAGTAAGCTTCTACATCAAAACTTTGGCTTATAGAGGCCCATTGAGGTCTCTCTGGCCCTGCTTTGTAACATAATAGGCCTTTGGAGCAAGCTGTGCTAATGACTTCACCCCTCAATTATTTCTCATATTTAAAATTGTAAACAAAAGTCTCATGGTCCTATCTAACCTTTTTACATTGGAAATATCAAAGATCCCTGAAAATCCTATGCTTTTGATGCCTTGGTCCTCTAGTCTAATTATATGATTGGTCGAAAGAAAGTCTGTTAAAGCCACATGATTCAGAACTTTTCCACCAAGGATTTGAGGCTGTGTGCAGAAGATATAGGTAGAGATGTGTGTTTTTAAGGCATTCTGAGAGTTGAGTTATTATTTATATAACATGTCAGACTGGGTCAAGCAATGGGGTATCCAATATAAATTTTCTGTGGTGTATTTGTTGGGGGGTGAGATTGGATGTGTATGTGTTTGTGTGGGCATGGGGAGGACAGGAGGCTGGGATAAGGAAAAATGCTCTGGGGAGATGATATTTGAGTTGATTCTTGAACAAAAAGAAGGATGTAAAGAGGTGAAAAAAGGACACACCCTTGTGAGTGGTCATTTCAATAGCAAAGGATCGAAGGAGTGATAAGCAAATATCTTCCTGAAACTGCAAAGTCAAAATGGCTGATTTTTCTTTATTTGAGTCAGATAAAGAAATGTAACAGTTGTCTCTAGCAGTGTTTCTCAAATGGGAGTATGTGACTCTACAGGGAGAGATTCAGTTGTGGCAATGGAGTGACAAAGACTAGCAAAGTTATGACTTCTTTTTATTTGTTTTCCAGTGAAAAGAATTAGAAGAGATATATTGTGCTTCTTTTTGCCTTTGCTTTGCTTTTGTGCATTTGTTGATTTCCTCTGGGGTTCAGAAATATTTTTATTTTGATGGCTGCAATATGGATTAAAGTAGCAAGCTGATCCGATGATGTATTTTATGTAAACTGACCTATTTTATTGAAAACAGCAGCATCAACCAGGTCAATCATATAGGAAACGTGAATGAAACCATGAGAACAACATAATTGCAG
Organism: Tamandua tetradactyla; assembly: GCF_023851605.1. NCBI lineage: Eukaryota > Metazoa > Chordata > Mammalia > Pilosa > Myrmecophagidae > Tamandua > Tamandua tetradactyla. The sequence goes on from NC_135348.1 coordinate 10,273,854, forward strand.
CATACAAGCTGAAGGAGAGCATTTGTAAAAATAGGATGTGGGAGAGTGCTTTAGCAGCACATAGCTTTGGAAACTCCAACCTTCTGACATAGCTGCTAACAGCATGGCTGCAAATGTAAGACAAACCACAGCAGCATGCTGCTTTAAGAAGAGAAGTAGCTTAAAATGAAAACTGTTCTCCAGTGAAAACAAAGGCTCTCCAAGAAAATTTGAGAAGTACAGCCACAAAAATAATAGGCCTTAGAAGTACTTTCTATAAAACACTCAGCCTAGAAAAGGGGATTAAGAGGGTAGCTAGAGTTTAGCCCCATCTGAATTTTCAGGAAGTTTATACTACCAAAGCAGCAGATCTTTGGTATTCAAGATTTTCCCTATGAGGGTTGTGCATAGAGAATCTCCAATAATAAATAACAAAATTTAATCCTTGTTGACATGCAAAGTGTGCCAGGCTTACACTTAATAATACAAAATAAATTCTCATGTCTGTGAAGGGGATTAATCTGTGTTTTCAGTTCATAAGGATGCTTTACATAGATATTTTCGCTCTCAGAAAAGAGCTTTCCCTAGAAAATGTAGGCAATCAGCTTGTAATAAAAAGGAAAAGCCTCCCTGTGATAGGTTCAGATGTCAACTTGGTCAAGTGATAGTGCCCCATCTTTCTGTTGCTGTGGGACTTAAATCATCAGCATGTGAAGTTCATCTGTGGCTGATTACATCTGCGTTTGGCTAAGAGGAGTGCTTTAGGCAATGTGTGGCATTTAATTTAATTATCTGGAGGCTTAAAAGATAGAGGTCAGGGGGTGCAAGGGTAGTTCAGTGGTAGAATTCTTGCCTGCCCTGCCAGAGACCCAAGTTCATTCCTGGTCCATGTACTTCCCCATAAACAAACAAACAAGCAAAAAAAAAAGAAAACAAACAAACAAAACATTCAACAAATGGTGCTGCACTGTGAACAATGAAATATGACCTCACCATACAGCATACAAGAAAAAAAAAAGAGGTCAGAAGAGCTCTCAGCAGCTCAGCATACCTTATCTCAGCACTCAGAGCTCAGATCCAGATGTTTGGAGATGTACAGAGAACTCACCCTTGGGAGAAGCATTGGAACCCAAAGACCAGGAGAGAAGCCCAGCAGACTTCCACCATGTGTCTTCCCATAAGACAGAGAAAGCCTGAGGAAAGCTGGTTGTCTTTCCTCTGAAGAACTGTAAATTTGTGACTAAATAGGTCCCCTTTGTGGAAGGTAGTCCATCTCTGGTGTGTTGCATTCTGGCAGCGTTGGCAAACTAAAACAGATTTTGGTACTAGAGAACTGGAGCTTTGGTATGGTTTGCAAATGCCAAACATATTAGAACAGCTTGTTACATGAATTACAGGGATGATTCTGATGGAGTTGTGAGAAGCTTGATGGTGAAGACCTAGAATGCCTTGAAGAGTCTGTTGGTAGAAATATAGACTCTAAAGATACCTCTGATGAGGCTTTAGACAGAAATTATGAATATGTCATTCTGAAGTGGAAGGATGGCATTCTTTGTAGATGGGAGGCAGAATTTGAGGGTAGTGAAGTTGGATATTTAACAGAAAAAATTTCCAAACCAAATGTGGAAAATGCAGTCTGGCTGCTCCTTGAAGGTTACAGTAAAATGTGACAGGAAAGTGATAACTTGAACACTGAACTCTTGGGTACAAAGAAACCAGAAATTGATAACTGGAAAATTCTAGGTTTCCAGAAAGTAAGACCCAGAGGGTCGTGCCCCACATGAGGATTTAACCAACATGAATGCAGTCAGCCATTGTAGGACAAGTGAGGATTTGAGATGGAGTTATCCAGAAAGGATTTGTGGAAAGTTCTTTGTCTGATGGGCATAATTCCAGCATACTGCATAGAAAACCAACAAGAGGTTGTGGGATCTGTATAAACAGAACCATTATCAATCTGCACTAAAAGGGACAGAAAGTGACAAATTAGAGGAAAAATAACCTTAGAGAGAAAGCTGTATAAGCTAAGGTCTGAAGTCAAGAAATCTCCAGCCAGTGAAACAGAACCACCCATGTTTGTGGAGAGGGTGAGTATGCTCCAGGAGCAGAGTGGGGGTGCTTACATTGTGCAGGAAGAGTTGTGCTACCCCAGGCATTGGAGAGGATGGAGTGCATAAACTGGGGATTAGGGGGAAGCCTGGCTGCCACCCCATAGTTCTGGAGGGGTTGAGCATGTGCCCCAGAGATGGCAGAGATCCTGGGTGCTGCTCTGAAGCTTGAAGAGGGTGGAGCCAAGACAAAGGTGGTCTCCCCAATATCCCCCAGGATTGCAACCACTCCTGTGTTTGGAGGGAGCTGCATAAGTCCTTGGAAAGAGTAGGACTGCTGCTTTCTATAGCCCTGAATGACTTTCAGATTTTGAAATCGAGAGCACTTTGCCCTGCAATTTTCAGAATTGTTTAGAACTGGTGACCCCTGTTTTCCTTCTGATTTCTCCCTATGGCGATGCTCATCCTATGACTTTTCTTTGTTTTTATATTGGAAGCAGACAACTTGCTCTAAATTCACAAGTCTACAGCCAGAGGAGAATTTTGCTTTAGGACAGACCATACCTTTAAATGCCTTTGATGATATTTTGTACTATTTTTTGAGTTGGTATTGTATTTGCATTTTTACTGAAATGATTTATGGATTTTGTGATGTTATGATGAAATGAATGTATTTTGTATATGGAAAGATTTAGTGCATTATTTGCAGGACAGGTGATCATTGTTAGGCAAAAAAATATGTCAGTTATTATTTTATATTTAGAGATTAAGTATGGTTTAAGGTGATGTGTATAGTTGCCAAGTTGACAGGGGATGAATGTGCAATAGGTTCAGGTGTCATCTTGACCAGGTGATGAGGCTCCATCATTCTCTGGCTGTGGAATTAAATCATCAGCATGTGAAATTCATCTATGGCTGATTACATCTGCCATTTGGCCAAGGGGAGTGCCTTCCACAATGAGTGATGTTTAATTTAATTAGCTGGAGCCTTAAAAAGGAGAGATCAGAAGAGAGCTCAGCAGCTCAGCATACCTCATCTCAACATTCAGAACTCAGACTCAGTTGTTTGATGATGCAAAAGGAATCACCCCTTGGAGAGCCATTAGAACCCAGACACCAGGAGAGAAGTCCAGAGGACATTAACCATGTGCCTTCCCATAAGGCAGAGAAAACCAGAAGAACTTTCCTCTGAAGAACTGTAAATTTGTGATTAAATAGGTCCCTTTCGTGGAAGACAGTCCATCTCTGGTGTATTGCATTCTGGCAACTTTGGCAAATGAAAACACTTCCCTAAATAGGTGATAACATCATTTCTAGGCAAAGATTTATGTAACATATTCTTACAATAGCCCTTTGTCATAGCTTTATGTGTCAGCTTGGCTAGGATATAGTGTCCAGTTGCATGGTCCAACAATGGCCTACATGATGGGGGGAGGCATACTGTAAAAGTTATTAGCATCTTCAATCAGTTGCCTTTAATTAAAGGACACAGCTTGAGTAATTTGAGTTGACCTCATCCAATCAGTGGGAGGCCTTAAGAGCAAAGGACTTAAAGAGTTTAGGCTCAAAAGTTCAATGTCAACTCTTACTAAAATTTCCAGACTGCTACCCAGCCTATGTATGTTGGTTTTACCAGCTTCCACAATCATGTGAGCCATTTCCTCAAATTAAATCTCTACATACACATACACATATACATACACAAATGCACACAATTCATTCCACTTTTGGAGACACTTGACTAATAAAAATTTTTATAGAATAGCCCTGAGTCACATCAGTAGCATATTCATAATTAGAATACCTGAGCTTAATGCTGGTGAAAAAGGGATGGGTAAAGGAGAAGTTTCTGTGTCTCTTGATGAATACTTGAGAATTGTTGAATAAAAATGATTGAAAGAAAATGGTGAAGTAATGTCTTAATTTGCCAGGGATGCTGTTGCAAAGTACAAAATATTAGTTGGCTTAAACACCAGGAATTTATTGTCTCACAGTTTTGAGACTAGAAGTCCAAAATCAAGGTTTAGTTAGGATCATGCTTCCTCTGAAGTCTGTAGCGTTCTAGTAGTGGTTTGCCAGAAATCCATAACTCAATTTCTGCCTCTGTCACATGCTTTCTGTCTGTGTCTGTGTCCTTCTACTCACTGGGTCCAGTTGTATTCTGCATATAAAGACTCCAGTCATATTGGATTAAATTTGGTAACACCTCGAGTAATTATATCTTCAAAGATCCTATTTATAAATGGATTCACATCCACAGGAATGGGGCGGGGCTAGAACTTGAACATGTGTATGTGGGAGTCATGGCTCAAACTATAACAAGTAGAACTGGGCACATATATATTTTTAATTGATTTGATTCAAATGAAATAGCAATAAGTCTCAGTTTACCCATGTAGGTGTGCAGATAATTGAGTTAGGAGAGATTAGACTCATCATATAATATAATGATTTTTAATATATGTATACACTGTGAAATCTTGTCCATCATTAAGTTAATAAACATATATAAAACCCCCCAACTTTTCTCATGTCCCTTTGTCATCCTTTCTTTCTCGTTTTCTGTCCTACCCCATCACATCTCCAGACAAATACTGATCTGTGTTCTGTCACTGTAGATGTGTTTTCATTTTCTATAATTTCATATAAATGAAATCATACACTATGTATTCACTTTTGCCTGACTCCTTTCACTCAACTCATTTTGAGATTCATCCCTGTGTGTATGAATATTCACTAGTCTTGCTGAGTAGTATTCCATTGTATGGCTATGCCACCATATCCGTATTGATAGATATGGTTGTTTTTTGGGTTATTTCTAGATTAGGATTATTACATATAAATTGCTATGAACCTTCATGTGCATTGCTTTGTATGAACATATGTTTTCATTTCTCTTGAGTAATATTTAGGCCTGGAATGGATGGGTCATATGGTAGGTGTCATGCTCAGGTTCGTGTGTCAACTTGGCCAGGTGGTGGTTTGTCTGGTTAGGCAAGTGCTGGCCTGTCTTTTGTTATGAGGACATTTCATAGAATTAGATCATGATCATATCGGCTAATACACAGCTGATTCCATTTGTAATCAACCAAGGGGAGTGTCTTCGTTAATGAGTGATGCTTGATCTAATCACTGGAAGCTTTTTAAGGCAGATTCAGAAGAGAGTTCACCCAGAGCCTCCAACAGAATCATCAGCTTCACATCCTGCCCTACAGATTTTGGACTCTACATTCCCATGGTTAAGTGAGACACTTCTATAAATTTTATATTTATGAATATTTCCTGTTGATTCTGTTTCTCCAGAGAACCCTAACTAATACAGTAGGTAAATGAATAGCATTTGTGAAACAGCCAAAATATTTTCAAAAGTGTTTGTACTGTTTCATGTATCCAACAGCCATGTGTGTGGCCTCTAGGTGCTCCATATCCTAGATTTTTATATGTAAATCTTATGTTCCTTGGATAACTCCCACTTCATCATGGTGCAAAACACTTTCTTTACAGTGAATTTGTTGAGGATTTCTGTGTTTATATTCATAAGAGATATTGTATTACAGTTTTCTTTTGTTATGACAGTTTTGCCCGGTTTTGATGTCGGGATAATACTGATTTATAAAATGAGTTGGAAAGTGCCCACATTTCCTATTACTTGAAAGTGTCTCTGGAGAATTGGTGTTATTTATATGCAATTTTATCAAGATATGCTATACATCCCATACCATATAGTCATCTAAAGTGTACAATCAATGTTTCACAGTATCATCATATAGCTGTGCATTCATCACAACTGATTTTTGGACGTTTTCATTTCTCCAAAGGAAAAAAAAGAATAAAAATACAAATAAAAGTAAAAAGAGCACCCATAATATCCCATCTCCCCCATTCTCCCTATTATTTATTTATTTCTGTCTTTTTTTTCTTACTCATCAGTCCATACACTGGATAAAAGTAGTGTACATCACAAGGTTTTAACAATCACATGGTCACACCTTAAAAGCTATATAGCGATGTATAGCTTTTCAAGAATCAAGGCTATTGGGTTAAAGTTCAATAAAAGTATTTCCCTCTAACTACTCCAATACACCAAAAACTGAAAAAGGATTTCTTTATACTACCTAAGAATAACCTCCAGGATGACCTCTCAACTCTATATGAAATTTCTCAGCCACTTAAACTTAATTTTGTTTCATTTCCCTTATTCCTTTTGGTCAAGAAAGCTTTCTCACTCACATAATGCCAGAGGCAGCTCATCCCCAGGAGTCCCTGCTTCCAGGGAGATTTACACCCTGGAAATGTCCTATGTAGGGGAGAGGCCAGGGAGTTCACCTGCAGAGTTAACTTTGAGAGAAAGGCCACATCTGGGCAACAAAAGAGGGTCTCTGGGGATGATTCTTAGGCATAATCATAAGCAGGCTTATTTTCTCTTTTGCAGGAATAAGTTTCATAAAGGCAAGCCCCAAGATTGAGGGCCTGGCCCATCAAATTGGCAGTCTCCAATGAGAGAATATCAGGTCTTCCCAACGTGGGGAGGTTTAATATTTCCACATTTTCTCCCAATCCATTAAGAGAACTTTGCAAAAACTTTCTAGCCTCCTGCCCTGATTACAGCAACCTGTATAAATCAACAAGATCTCATGCCCTATTCAAGGTTCCACATAATTATGGGGTTCAAATAAGCTAACCATACTAGTTAAATTACATAATGTCCTACTGAAAATATAAATTGTGCACTAAGTAAACATCTCTTCCTTTGATCTCACACAGAAACTGAAGTTTAAAAATACAGTCCATATCATCCTTTACCCTTTAGTCTGATTTACCTTAGTCTTACCCTCATCAACTCCATCCATAACTCTAATTGAAATTAGATCGGGTATTCAGTGTTTTTAAGAGTTGCTGTATAGAATAATGCTGACCTTCATAGCTGCAAAACTCTACTATGAGTCTCAGGTGTCACACAGATATACAAAGTTCCAAGAAATGACCAGGTAACACACAGAGAGCTCAGCATCTCAGAATTTGGAAATAACAGTTTCCAGGGTAGATGTGACTGCTATAAAGGCTTACAATCTAGAAACTTTTATAATAAGCCTTCACCTGATAATCTATGCTGTCAAATTCAATTCTCAGAGTTTGAATATTTTAGTCAGTTCATATTAGTTAGAAGTCATAATTGTCTTTTCATTTCTCAGCTTATCTCACTCAAGATACTGTCCTCAAGGTTCATTCACCTGTTTGCATGCCTTACAACTTCATTCTTTCTTGCAGCCAAAAGTCAATTGTACATATACACCACATCTCCCCCTTCCATTCCTCAGTCAATATTCCTTTAGGCTACCTCCATCCAATGCAAATCATGAGCACTGCAGCCATAAAACCCAGTATGTAAGTATTCATTGTTGTCCTTCTCCCCCCTTAAACACCAGTGTGCAAATGTCTATTTGGGTCCACTCTCTCCGTTTCTCCAAGTATATACTTAACTGTGGGGTTGCAGGATCATAAAGTGTACTAGTTAGGGCTCTCTAGAGAAACAGAATCAACAGGGAACACTCACAAATATAAAATTTATAAAAGTGTCTCACGTAACTGCGGGAATGCAGAGCCCAAACTCCGCAGGGCAAGCTGTGAAGCCAATGACTCCGATGGAGGGTCTGGAAGAACTCCACAGGAGAGGCTCATCAGCCGAAGCAGGAATAGAGCCTGTCTCTTCTGAATCCTCCTTAAAAGGCTTCCTGTGATTAGATTAGGCATCACTCATTGCAGAAGACACTCCCCTTTGGCTGATTACGAATGGATTCAGCGTGGATGCAGTTGATGTGATCATGATCTAATTCTATGAAATGTCCTCATTGCAACAGACAGGCCAGCACTTGCCCAACCAGACAAATAGGTACCACCACTTGACCAAGTTGACACATGTCCCTGATCATGACATAAAGCAATCACATACCTAGTCTCCTGTGGAGCCACCACACTGCCCTCCAGATGGGTTTCACCACTCTACTTCCTTACCAATAGTAAACAGGTACAACACTCACTTCACATTTTCTCCAGTACTTGTATCTCTCTGTTCATTTTTAAACAGTTTAATTCACACATCATGCAATACAACCTAGGTAAAAAAATAAATGGTTTACAGAATAATTACATAGCCATCATCACTACAATCCATATAAGGATAGTTCCATTTCTTACACAAAAAATCCCTAAACTCCTTTGCCAGTTTGAAGCTATTATGTAACACAGAAAAGTCATGCCATTAATCATCATTCAGTTTTGCTGGGTTGGGTCTTTTTTATTGTTTCCAGGGAAATGTGGCCCACCCAATTATGGGTGTTAACTTTGATTAGATAACTTCCATGGAAATATGTCTTCACCCATTTAAGGTGGGGTAGCTTACTAGAGCCCTCTGAGAGAGAGCCATTTTGGCATAAGCTTAGTGCCAACAGAACCACCAGTGCCAACAGAGCCCACACAGCCAGAGACCTTTGGAAATTCATAAAGAAAATGCCCCCAGAGAAGCCATTGAAGAAGCCTGGAGAGGTAACTACCAGACATCACCATGTGCCTTTCCAGCTAAGAGAGAAGCCCCAAATGTCATTGGCCTTTTTAAGCCAAGATATCTTTCCTTGGATGCAGTAGTTGGGACATTTTTAAGCCTTAACTTGGTTTGGACATTTTCATGCCCTTCAAAGTGTAAACCTGCAACTTAATATATTCCCTTTTAAAAAAGCCATCCTGTTTCTGGTGTATTGCATTCTGGCAGTTTTTTGTTTTGTTTTGTTTTGTTTTGCATGGGCAAGCACCAGGAATCAAACCCGGGTCTTCGGCATGGCAGGCCAGAACTCTGCCTGCTGAACCACCATGGTCTGCCCTGCATTCTGGCAGTTTTTAACAAACTACTCCCCACTAATATCTTCTGCTTATTAACATTTAGCTTTATTATATTGCCTTTGTTACATTCAATGGAAGCATACTACAATGTTACTGTTAAATATAGGCTTTAGTTTGAATTGATTTCATTCTTTTCCTACATACCATCTGTGCCAGTTTGAAACTATTATGTAACACAGAAAAGCCATGTCCTTTAGCCTTCATTTAGTACTGCTGGGTGAAATCTTTTTTTATTGTTTCCATGGAGATATTACACGTTCAATTGGGGGTGGTAACTTTTGTTAGATGGTTTCCATGGAGATATGTCTCCACATATTCAAGGTGGAGTTGCTTAGTGTAAACTTTTAAGAGGGAATCAGTTTGGGTCAACAGAGCCAACAGAATAGACAGAGCCCCAGGGAACCCATTGAAGAAGCCTGGAGAGAAAGTTAGCTGATATCACCATGTGCCTTTTCAAATGAGAGAGAAATCCCAAATATCATAGGCCATCTTGAACCAATGTATCTTACCCTGAATACCTTAATTTGGACATTTCTATAGCCTTGCCTTCATTTGGACATTTTCATAGCCTTAAAACTGTAAACTGGAAACATTAAATTTCTCTTTTAAAAAGCCATTTTGTTTCTGGTATATCACATTCCAGCAGCTTGCAAACTAATACACCATCCCATTTTCAACACCTTGCAATGTTGACATTCATTTATTCTCCCTCATGCAAAAATGTTTCTATATTTATTACATTTAAAAACCATCATTGTTTGCTTTAAGCATTGCTAAGTTATGCCGTTTCAGTCTTTATCCACTATCTTTCTTCTGGTGTCATACATGCCCCAAGCTCTCCTCCCTCAAACATACACCCACTCAGCTTCATTCAGTGTACTTATATTATTGTGCTACCATTAGATATTATTGTGCTTTCCATTTCTGGATCTTCACAGTCAATCCTGCTGTACATTTTGTACCCCTTCAGAATGAAATGCTCAATCTCTCCTCTCTCTATCTCCTGATAACCTGTGTTCTCAACTTTAAAAGTTTTCTCATTACATTGACTAGTTCGTATTAGTGAGGGGTCAGTAGTAATGTCCCCTCTCCCATTTCTTATTTTATTTATTTTCATCCTTTCTATTATTTATGTATTTATCTATCCACCTATCTATCTGTCTATTTATCTATCTTCTACCTATCATCTATCTATCTGTCTGTCTGTCTAGCTAATCTGTTTATTTATTTACTTATTTTTGGTCACATTAGTGAGACACAAGACAGTGTTTTCCCTTTTGTTTCTGCCTAATTCCACTCAGCATAATTTTCTCAAGATTCCCAAATCTTCTTTCCTATCTGCCTACAGTTCTCCCTTTAGTATTTCTTGTAAAGCCAGTCTCTTATTCACAAACTTTCTCAGTGACTGTTTGTCTGAAAATATTTTAAGTTCTCCCTCAAAACTGAATGTCAGTTTTGTTGAATATAAAGTTCTTGGTTGGCAGTTTTCTCTTTCAGTATTCTAAATATATCATGTTACTGCCTTCTCACTTCCATGGTTTCTGCTGAGGAATCCACACATAATCTTATTGAGTTTCCATTGTATGTGATGGATCATTTCCTCTTGCTGCTTTCAGAATTCTCTGTCTTTGACACTTGAAAATCTGATTAATAAGTGTCTTGGAGTCAGTCTATGCAGATCTATTCTGTTTGGGCTATGCTGTGCTTCTTGCATGTGTAGTTTTATGTCTTTCATAACAGATGGGGAATTTTCAGTGGTTATTTCCTCCATTATTCTTTCTGTCCCTTATCTCCTTCTGGGAACCCATAACATATATATTCATGCTCTTCATGTTGTCATTTATTTCCCTGAGATCCTGCTCATATTTTTCCATTCTTTTTCCCTATCTGTTCTTTTGTGTGTTGGATTTCAGATGTCTTGCCCTCAAGTTCACTAATCCTTTCAAATATGCTGTCGTAAGTCTCCATAGTGTTTTTCATCTCTTCTATTTTCCCTTTTATTCCCATACTTTCTGCCATTATTTCCATCAACTCATTGATTTTATTTTTGCATTGATTTAGCTTGCTTGAGCATTAATTAGCTGTTTTGACTCCTGTATCTCATTGGAAGTGTTAGTTTACTCCTTTGAATGGGCCATATTTTCATTTTTCCTAGTATGACTCATAAATTTTTGTTAATGTCTCTGCATTTGATTTCCTTGGTCAGCTTATTCTGATTTTCACTCTTTTTCCTAGGATCTTCTTATTGTTGGCTTTATTTTCCTTCTCTTTGTTGGTGTTCAGTTCAACTTACTCTAGACTGCTTGGGATAGTTTCTATTTAGCTGTTTATAATTTTTCAGCTCTTGTTTTCAGTTTCTGGTCCTACCCAAATGGAAAATTTTTCTTTTTTTTTTGGGGGGGGTGATCTCCCCAGATATGATTGACCCTAATCACATTTTTTTCCAGACACAACAGTCCTAGGTTTCAGGACAAGGGTGTATTCAGTATCAGGTTTCCCTCAAGATGAGACCCAGCAAGTTGTCAGTGATTCCTGCGAAGCCTCAAATGCTGTGCTTTTCCTATCTTTCCCAATATGCAGCATTTGTCAGCCTACAGCTTCCCACTGGTGTAAACTGGTGTTTTGCCTTTAATTCTGAGCAGAATTAACTGCCAAGGGCATGGTTGAAACAGATGCTGAGATAGAAGGCGGGTTTAGGTATTAGCCCCTGGAGCTTGAATTCTCTGATCAAGGGGCCATACTTGATTAGGGCTCTGCCTTCCTTTTCTTGGGGAAGATAACTTCTTTAGGAGTTATCTTCTTCAAAGAAGTTGTTATTTTGTTGCTTAGACCTATCTAAACCTAAACAGCCCTTGCCTGAGTCATTGCCAATAAGGCATGGGTGCCAGCCTCCATAGTTTGGGGGCTTTACTTACAGTTCTGGGTTGTGTTTTTGGCCCTTCTACCCATTCCAGACAGAGGTATTATGTGTGTCTAGTCCCAAATGTTCTCCAAACAGCTGTTTCAGATAGTTCTTGGCTATTTACTAGATGATCTAGAGGACTAACCAAATACTTCAGCTCCTTATGCCACCTCTCCTGATACTAATCCTTCTTTAAATGTTTGGTAAAAAGCCATTTGGATTGGGGTCTTAAATTTTCCATGTAGGAAATTTTAAAATTGCTAATTCCATCTTTTATTTTATAGGCTAATTAAGACTTTCTATTTCTTCTAGATTCAGTTTCAGGAATTCTGTATTTCTATGAATTTTCATGTTTCTTCCAAGTTATCTAAGTTGTTGGCATATGAAAACTCACAGTATTGCATTAAAATCTCTTCTACATCTGCATAATCACAGTTGTATCTGCCTTTTCAATATTGATTTTTTTTTTTCTGGGGGCATGGTCTGGGAATTGAACCCAGATCTCCTGCATAGAAGCTGAGCTGAACCACTGAACCACCCATGCACCATTCATTATTGATTTTAGTACTTTGCCTATGTTCCCTTTTTCTTCTTGTCATTCTAATTAAAATTTTGCCAATGTTGATCTTTTCAAGGATCAACTTTTGGTTTTATTAAGGTTCTCATTGGTTTTCTTCTCTCTATTTCATATATTTCTAGTCTATTCTTTATTGTTCCATTTCTTCTGCTTGATTTGGATTTATTTTTATTTTATTTTTCTAGTTTTTTAAGGTAGAGGCCTAGGTTATTGTTTTTAATGTTGGTATTTACTGTTGTAGATTTCCATTTGATTACTACTTTAGCTGTATTCCGTAAGCTTGGGTGTATTATATTTCTGCTTTCTTTAATCTTAAGGTAATTGTAATTTCCCTTGTGATTTTTTTCTGACCCATTTGTTATTTAGCAGTGTGTTGTTTAATTTCCACATATTTGTGATTCTCCCGAATTTCCTTTTGTTATTGATTTTTAAATTCATTCTGGTTTGGTTAAAATATAAGCTTTGTATGATTTCAATTATTTCATGTTTATTGAGATACAGAATATCCCAGAGAATGTTTCAGGTTCTCTTGAAAAGAATGCACATTTTGCTGTTGTTGGGTAAGGAGTTCTATATATGTTTATTAGGTCTAGTTGATTTATAGCATAATTTTAGTCGCATATTTCCTGTTATTCTACTACATAGAGGTTTTATCAATTACAGAATGTGAATATTGAAACTTCCAGTTATTATTGTTGAATTGTCTATTTTTACCTTCCATGCTGTCAGTTTTGATCATAGTGTATTTAGGGGCTCTGTTGTTAGGTGCATACATGTTTACAATTGTTATACCTTCCTGATCAATTGACCCAATTTTTCATTATGCAATATTCCCCTTTCCATCTACTGACACTTTTTCATTTTCAAATTTATTTTGTCTGCTATCAGTTTAACGATTACAGCATTATGTGATTGCTATTTATATGATACAATTTATTTAATCCTTTTAATTTCAGTCTATTTATACCTTTTGGTTCTAATGTGTGTCTCCTGTAGACAGCATGTAGTTAGGCTTTTTAATCCAACCTGATAGTCAGGTTGGATTAAACCTGACTCTGCCTTCAGGACAAACTCACTCTCTTCACATGCTTGGGTGGGTCTGCTCTCCTGGCCCAAGGCTTCTTGACTTCAGACCTCAGCCTCCATGTTTCTGTCTCTGAAGTTATTTATCCTCCAATAAATCCCTTCTCTGTCCCTCTCAATCCCAACTGGCAGTGGTTATCTATATACAGATCCCACAACACTTCCACTGGCTTTCTATGCAGTAGCCTCGGATCATGCCCACCAGACATAAGGAGTTTCCACGTATCTTTCCTGAATAACTCCATGTTCAATCCTGGCTTTCTCTGAAATGGCTGACTGGTACCACATTTGGTCAAATCCTCAAATGAGGCACCACTCTCTGGGGTCTCCCCTCCCAGAAGCTCAGAATTTTCCAGAACATCAATTTCTGGTTTCTTTGTACCCAATAATTCAGTTCTCAGCTTATCTCTTCCTTGTTGCATTTCATGATAAGCTATGAGGAGAAACTAGGCTGCACTTTCCACATTTAATTTGGAGATCTTTTCTGCTAAATATCCAAGTTCATGGCTTTTAAAATCTACCTTCCAGCCAAAGTCACTAGTCAATTTTGCCAGATTATCTGCCATTTTAAAATAAGGCTTACCTTCCTTCCAGTCTATAATAACACATGCTTCATTTCTGTCTAAGGGCTTATCAGAAGTGTCTTTAAAGTTCACATTTCTAATAACAGTCTCTTCAAAGCATTCTGGGATTTCCTTATCAAGCTCCTCAAAACTCCTCCAAAATCTTCCCCTCATCCATTTAAAGACTATTCCAACATGTTTGGTATTTGCAAAGTGCAGAAGTACCACATACTTCCATACTAAAACCTGTTCTAGTTTGCTAGCTGCCAGAATGCAATATACCAGAAATGGAATGACTTTTAAAAATGGGAATTTAATAAGTTGCTAGTTTACAATTCTAAGGCTGTGAAATTGTCCAAATTAAAACAAGTATAGAAATGTCCAATCTAAGGCTTCCAGCAAAAGACACCTTGGTTTAAGAAGGCTAATGACATTCAACATTTCTCTCTCAGCTAGAAGGACACATAGCAAACATGATAGCATCTGCTAACTTTCTCTCCAGGCCTCTTTCTTCACGAAGCTCCCTGGAAGGTGTTTTCCTTCTTCATCTCCAAAGGTCACTGGCTGCTGGACTCTGTGGTTCTCTCATCCTCCTGTCATGGTTCTGTGGCTCTCTCCTCATTCTCAAAAAGGGAATCTCTCCAAAATGTCTCCTGTTTTATAGAATTCCAGTAAACTAATCAAGGCTCACATCTCCATCTTATCAAGTTTAACACCCACGATTGATTGAGTCACATCTCTTGGAAATAACCTAATTAAGATTCCAACCTATAGTACTGAATAGGGATTAGAAGAAAGGGTTGCTCCCACAAGATTGATTAGGATTAAAACATGGCTTTTCTAGGGTACATAAATCCTTTCAAACTGGCACACTGCCTTTTGCCAAGATTATTTAATCCATTCATGTTTAACGTTATGACTCAGATAGTTGCAATTGTATCTGCCATTTTGGTTTTGGTTTTCTGCATTCCTAATTTATTTTTCTCCCTCACAACCTTCCTTTATATTAAGTGGATATTTTCAAGTAGAGCATAATAATTATTTTAATAATTTTTAAATTTATATTGGAATTATTTTCTCAGTGTTTGCTCGAGAAATCAATATATATCTTAACATATATCTTCATATATATCTTAACATCAAACTCCACTTCAGATTTATACTAACTTAATTCCAGTGAAGTAAGAAACTTTATTCCTATATAGCTCCATTCCTTCCCTCTTTTTTTGGTTTTATTATGTGTATTTTGTCAATATGTTACAAATGCAGCAAAACATTGTTATAATTATTACTTTATATACTTTAAGCATTCCTCTTAAGAATGTGAGAGAAGAAAAGAGAGCAAGTGTATATTTATAGGGTTTGTTATACTAATTTTCTTATTTGCCATTTTTGATCCTTTTTATTTCCTCCCGTGGATTCTAGTTGTTAACTAGTATTATTTTGCTACTCCAATATAGCTTTGCTATATCACTTTTGCTATTATCAAAGAGATTGAATTTCCAGATGTTAAAGACCTAACAGTATAATTAAGTACATATTATTTTGTGCAATTACTGTTTTAATTATTTATAAAAATAAGTGGGGGCAGTATGCAGTTATACTGGCTTTTATAATTGCCCACAAATTAGCTTTTCCAGTGCTTTTTATTTCTTCATGGAGATTTGAATTACTATCTGGGGTCACTTTTCTTTCAGCTTAAATAATGCATTTGCTACTTTTTGTAAGGCAGATATGCTGGCAACAAATTCTCTCAACTTCTGTTTACCTGGGAATATATTTATTTATCTTCCATTTAATAAAGATCATTTTCCTGGATGCAGGAATTTTGTTTGGCAAGTTTTTTCCACTTTTAACATGTTGAATATGTCATCTCATTGCTTTGTTGAATATGTCATCTCATTGCTTTTTTCCTCCATTGTTTTTGATGTGAAGCCAATTCAATATTATGTTTATCGTTGTATGTGTTGAGTCATTTTTCTCTTACAACTTTTAAGACTTTCTCTTTCTCTTTAGCCTTCATAATTTTCATTATTATGTGTCTGAGTGTGGATCTCTTTCTGCTTATCTTGCTTAGAGATAGTTGTTTTTCTTAGATGTGCAAATTGTTTATCATAAAAATTTGGAAGTTTTCAGCCATTATTTTTCAAATATGTTTTCTGTCCCATTCTCTCATTTTGTTACTCTCATTAAATACATGTTTTCATGCTTAATGATTTTCCCATTATTAGACTCTTAGAATCATATTTTTCATTTTTTTCTATTGTTCAGATAATATAATCTCTGTAAGTTATTCATCAGATTTTTAAATTCTTTCTTCTGCCAGTTCTAATCTACTGTTGAGCTCCCTAGAAAAATCTTCATTTTAATTATTATATGTTCCAACTCCAGAATATCCAAAGAGTTCTTTTTACAAATTATATCTCTTGATTCATATTGTTTATTTGATTAGACATTGTCATCCTGCATTCCTTTATTTCTTTAATCATGGCATCTTTCAGTTTCTTGAAATATTTATAATAGCTTCTTTGAAGTCTTCATTGGTTACATCCAAAATCTGGACCTCTTCAAAAATACTTTTTGTTACTTCATTTTTCAAATCTGTGTATGGGCCACAATTTTCTACATTTTTTCATGTCATATTTTTCTTCATTCTAAACTGGACATTTTAGATAATAAATTTTAGCAAGCCTGCCTATGAATCACCACCTTTCTCTTCCCCTCAACTCCCCATTCCACTGCCTGTGGATTGATATTGTTGTTTCCTTGGTTGCTTTTTATTTGTTTAGTGACATGGTTGAAGTAGTTCTGTGAAGACCATTTCCCCAGTGATGTGAAATTTATACTGATCTGGTTTAGATTGTCGTTTTCGTTTGAACTTTTACAGTTTGACCTCGACATTAAGTGTTATTACTGTAAATGGTACAGTAAGTTCAACAATTCTATCATTTGGTTTTTATATGTCATATCTTTTTTCTTTCTTTCTATACTTTAGTTATTCTTACTGATTTTCTTCATTTCTACGCTCTACTCTAAGCTTTTCTTTCTGTCTTTTTCTTTCAACCTGCAGAACTTCCTTTAATACTTTTTGTAGGAAGCCCTCTTTTTAATAAACTCCCCGAGTTTCTGTTTAACTGTAAGTGTTTGAATCTCTTACTCATATTTAAAAGACAGCTTTGCCAGATAAAGAATTGTGGCTGGAAGATTTTTTTCTTTCAGTTCTTTAAATATGACTTCTCACCTACATGGGTTCTGATGAGAAATTGACATTTATATGTGATGAACCACTTTTTGTCTGGCTGTTTTCAAAATTTTCTTTTTATCTTTGGAATTTGACATTCTGATTAGAATGTGTCTTTGAGTACCTCTATTAGGATTTGTGGTGTTTGAAGTGTGTTGTGTTTCATGGACATGCATATTTTTGTTTATCATGAGTTGGGGATTTTTTGATCATAATCTCCTCAAATATTCTTTCTGCCCTTTTTTCCTTGTCTTTTCCTTCTGGGACACAAATGACATGTATTTTGCATGTTTTGTGTTGTCATTCAAATCTCTAAGACACTGCTAAAATTTTTACATTCTTTCTTCTATCTATTTTCTTCTGTCTATAATATTTTGATTGTCCTGTGTTCTCATTCACTGATTCTTTCTGCTGCCTCCTTAAATCTATTGTTGTATGCCTTTAGTGTATTTTTAAACTCTTTCACTGTGCCTTTCATTCCATTATTTCTGTTGTTTATTTTTCTACTTTCCAATTCTTCCTTATGCTTGCACATTGTCTTCTTTTTTTATTTTTATTTTTTGTTTTTTGCATGGACAGGCACCAGGAATCCAACCCAGATCTCCAAAAAGGCAAGTGAGAACTCTGCCTGCTGAGCTACCATGGCCCGCCCACATTGTCTTCTTATATCCTTTACCTCTTAGTCATATTTCCTTCATCTTCTTGAATTCATTTAGGATATTTGAATATCTTTGATGAATTGTTCCAAATTCTGTACCTCTTCCCAAGTTCAACTTGTTTCCTTGAATGAGCCATATCGTCCTGTTTTTTAGTATGACTTGTGATTTTTCCACTGATGTCTAAGCATCTGATTCTATTGATGGGTTATCTCTGGTGGTCCATTTTTCCTTCTCATCTAGGGTTTTATTGTTGTTTGACTTTGTGTTAAGCCTTTCGTTTGATTCTTAGCCTAACATTCTAGACTTTTACAATAACCTGTTTTTAACTGTTCAGATTTGTCTCAATTCTTCACTGATTCTTGCCCTGGACATGTGGTGCAATTTTTAATTTTGCACTTTTTGTGCAATTGCATAACCTCCTTTTTTTCTGGTCCTTCTCTGGTAATCTTGATCTGTTCTGTTTGTTTTTACTTTTGCAGACTTTGGGTGTGTTACGTCTCCTTGGAAATAATCTGATCAAAAGATTCCAACCTACAGTACTGAATCAAGATTAACAGAAGGGGATGCTTCTGCAAGACTGGATCAGGATTAAACATGACTTTTCTGGGATATGTAATATTTTTAAATCAGCACATGGAATATATGTCCATACCAGCCCTACCACCGTGGCTGCTTTGTTCATGAAAACTGACAGTGGCTAGAGTAAAGGTTGACTTGTGTTCATAGGATGATTCATCCTATCCCCTCTATTATTAAAATCCTCTCATACTAAAGAGACTCTCTGGTGAACTTTCACACAGAACACAAACATTTACATGTTTTTTGCCCATCCAGAAATTCTATCCACATAACTCTCTCACAGTCTTCTTTGTAGCCAACTTTCTAATCATATTTCTTCTAAGTATCTATCCACCCAGCAAACCATTGTCCATAGCTCATGAATCAGTACATAAATGCACCTATGGCCATTTCTCTCTCCACAATGAACAACCAGGTGTGCTGCTTAAACTTCTGCCCATTGGGAGAATTTCCCTCCACCACTGTCCTTCGGGGAAGCCCCAGAATTTATTTGTACTACTGCAATTATCCACCTTCATTTGGTACCTATATATTGTGCAGAACCATATGTAAGCCCAAGATTTATCTTCTTCAGTCAAGTGATTGAAGGGAACTCCTAAAGAAGTCACACTATGGGACAGAAAAGAGGAAATATGACAGAAGTGGGACCATATGGAACTTTTCCTCATGTAACTTGTTCCTTCAGAGTCTGCTGGCATCCAAACATATATATATCACTTCCATTTGTGGATGGAGTACTGCTGCACAATCTCAACCTTATGGTTTGATAGGTTAGACAACATTCAAATTCATTATGGGATACTCAGTTTTCATGTGTACTTTATGATCTATGATAAAGAATTCAGCCTCCTATCAAGTACATATGATGGAATATTATCCAATAGTTAGACAAAATGATTTCCTGAAAAACACGGCAATGTGAATGAACTTTGAGGACATAATGCTGAACATTATGTCATTTTTATGACTAGAAATTGCACTTAGGTGAAAGGCCCCTAAATTTTTGTTGGGTTTATCTTCCACTTTTTGACAGGCAAATGTCTTACCAAAAGTCTAGAGTAGTTGCTAATTCTTGCTTACTAGGTAAAATCAGCATAATGTCATCAATGTAATGGAATGGTGTGATGCCTTGTAGGTGGAAAAGGTGATCAAAGTCCCTGTGTTCTAGATTATGACATAAGGCTGGAGAGTTGATCTTCCCCTATTGTATGGCACTGAAAGTTTGTTTCTGGTCTTGTCTTCTGAAAGAAAATAGTTTCTGGTGGTCCTTATTAACAGATGTTGAGAAAAATATGACTTCCCAATAAATAACTGCATACTGAGTACCAGGGGATTGTTAATTTGCTCACATAGTGATACCACATCTGGAACAGCAGCTGCAATTGGAGTCAGCTCCTGATTAAGTTTATGATAATCTATTGTCATCCTCCAAGATTTGTCTCTTTTTTGTACAAACCAAATAAGAGAGTCCGATGAGGGTATGGTGGGATTCAGCAACCTTGCATACTTCAGGACATGGATGGTGGCACTAATTTCTGCTATCTCTTAAGGAGGACAGAATTGTTTTTGGTTTACTATGTTGCTAGGTAGAAGCAGTTCTAATGGCTTCCTCCTGACCTTACTTACCATAATAGACCTCATTACACAATTCAGGATTCAGTGCAGAATTCTGCCAGTTGTTGAGCATGTCTATTCCAATTAAGCATCCCAGAACTGGAGGAGTAACCATAGAATAGGTTCAGAGACACACAATACCCTTTGTGAGATGGACCTGAGATAAAACTGCATTTAACAACTCACCTCCATGAGCCTCTACTCTGACCAGTGGACCACAGTGCTGTTTTGTGTCTCTTGGAATTAATGTCAGTTCCAGAGCCACAGCCTAATCATCTGTGAAATGTCTGATCATTTCCTTTTTTCCAATGAACAATCACCTGATAAACTGCCACAGTTCCCTTTGGGGTGAAGCCTGGGAGGAAGTAGATTAAGAATTAAAAATTTTGGCAGTGCAGCAGGTTCCTTCCACAAAAGGATCCAGCCTTTCCTTCATTCAAAAGATTTGCATCTGTAAATTTTCTGGTCTGGGATAAATGGAGGGGCCATGACTCTCTCATAAACCAAGACATTTATTACTGTAAATGTATAGGAGATAGAGACTTTTTAGGAAGATGGCAAAAGAGAATAGGTTGAATTGACCTTGGCTCATAGAACAACTAAAGAAGTGACAGAAAAATGACTGGGACAGCAGTTCCAGGATACAAGTGACCCTAGAGGGTCTTCTACACTATATAGGGAGGTCTTGGATGAAAAAGTTAAGATAGAATGCAGAGAGCAGGGTGATTGGCTTGGTTGTGACTCTACTGGGGACAAGAAGCAATGACTAGGAAAGTGCCAGCCTCAACAGCCAGCTTGGGAGATCAGCCCCCTCAGGTCCATAGTCTGGAGCTCCCTTGGGGAAGTTGGAAGACAGAAAATTTGCTTTCCCTGCTCATAGAGTCCATCCAGCTAGTGCACAAAGCTTACTGATCCCCTTTTCACTTGGTGGCCTGGAGCCCTCAGGAGTGCATGGACAAGGAGTAGGGATGAAGAAACAAGCCACGCTGCACCCCAAATCCATGTCCCCCATTCCTGGCCATGTTCTCATGTCCCTGTGCCTCATCTCACACCCCACACTTCCACCCCCATGCCCCGTATGCCCCCACCTTGCATCCCAGAACCATGATCTCAAGCACCAAGCCTGTGCCCTTATACCCCACCCTGTACCTTGTACCCGAAGCTCCCACACCCTGCTCTGTGCCCCCACACCCTGTCCCTTATCCTACATTCCATGCCATGCCCCATGCTAGCTGACAAGCATTTACTGGTGGTCTTTGGATAGCAGCAGCTGAAATACCCAGTCCTACAGCTCAAGGTCATTTCAAGTGGGAACCTGTGGGCTACAAGACCTATTAGGCCCACAAGTGGAATCTCCACTGAGGTGCATGCTGCCCACCCCCACCCCCACACCCTGGTTTTGGTGGTTTTCAGCATACACTGTGACAAGCAGTGCTGGGTAAAATTGCACTGGGTTTCTTTACAACTCATCTGGTTGCTGAAGTTGGGCAGTGGTGGGTCTGAAGGGAAGAGGAGGCCTAAAATCACCATCTGTTGAAAAGAATTGGAAAGTGCAGTCTGGAAAACTGCCTATCTGTCTAGCTTCAAACATATCTCCAAGTACAGTTGCATTTGCTGCATGGGGTCTGGGCCTTGGTTTGGTGGAGAATTACTGATGAACCAAGAGGAAATGAGATCTTCAATGCAATCCAAGCAAATACAATACTTCAGATGACTGAGGGAAATCAACTTTCAAAATACCCTTCTGGGGTGTTACAATGGTGGCTCAGAGGCAGAATTCTTGCCTACCATGCCAGAGACCTGGGTTCAACAGTACCTGCCTATGCAAAAATAAAATCAATAATAAAAAAAAATAACCCTAATAAGATAATCAAATGAGGGGAGGAGGGTCCAAGATGGTTGCTTAGTGAGGTGTGGAATTTAGTTCATTCTCCAGAGCAGCTAGTAACTAGCCAGAAATAGTATAGAACAATTTCTGGGGCCACATCAGTGTCTGGACACACAGTGTACACTAGTCTAGACAAGCTGGGCCAACTGTGATCCCACCCAGAACCACTTCTCAGGCTCCAACTGCCCCAGGCAAGGGCGGAATTAAGCTTGTTTGAGAGACAAAGAGGCTGGTCAAGTGAAAGGAGGTAATTCCCTGGAGGTGGTGCCTTCCCCAGAAGAGGGGTGGGGCCCAGCTCAGGTGGAGTCCCTCCCGCAAGAATTCAGGTCCCAGAGACTAGAAAATTAAGTGATTAAAACCAACCTATAATTTACCCTCTGCCTCAACCATGCCCCCAGCAGCGAGAGTCTGCTGAAGTTAAAGGCACTACATCACTTTACACTGATGGGAAGCTGCAGGCAGGTATGAACCACATACTGGGCAGGATAGGAAAAACATAGGGTCTAGAGGCTTCATAGGAAAGTCTTCCAACCTGCTGAACCTCACTCTCAGGGAAAACTGATGCAGGTGATGCTTTCCTCCTGAGAGGAAGCCAGTCTTGTCTGGGAAAATCTGAATGGGATCTATAGTAACTAAGTAGACCCTCCTAAGGAAAAAAAAAACAAAAACACCACACAGGCAGGGCAAGAAACAAGAAAACAAGAACTGAAAAATTCAGATCTGTTATACAAAACCCATGCTAGAGTTCTAGAATAAGCTGAACTGAATGTCAAAGAACAGATAGACAACAAAGTCATCCAGCAAGAAAATCCTAGGTGAAAAAGTAAAAACAATCTCCAGATTAAACTAATTAAGGAAATTAAAATGTCTATTCATTAAAAATAATGAATCATACTAGGAGAATTGAAGATATGGCCCAGCCAAAGGAATAAACCAACAATTCAAATGAGGCTTATGAGTTGAAACAATTAATTCAGGATATTCAAACAGACATGAAAAATCTCATCAAAAATCAAATCAATGAATTGAGGGAGGATATAAATAAGAAAAAGGATGAACAAAAAGAATAAATTGAAAGTCTGAAAAAACAAATCACAGAACTTATGGGAATGAAAGGTACAGTAGAAGAGATGGAAAAAACAATGAAACCTACAATGTTAGATTTCAAGAGGCAGAAGATAGGATTAGTAAACTGGAGGATGGGACATCTGAAATCTGACAATAAAAGAAAATATAGGGAAAATAATGGAGAAATATGAGCAGGGATTCAGGGAATCAAATGGCAACATGAAGCACATAAATAGCCATGTTGTGGGTGTCTAAGAAGAAGAAGGGAAGGGAAAAGAAGGAGAAAAACTAATAAAGAAATTAATCCTGAAATTTCCCAACTCTTATGAAAGACTTAAAGTTACAGATCCAAGAAGTGCAATGCAC
Organism: Tamandua tetradactyla; assembly: GCF_023851605.1. Classification (NCBI taxonomy): domain Eukaryota; kingdom Metazoa; phylum Chordata; class Mammalia; order Pilosa; family Myrmecophagidae; genus Tamandua; species Tamandua tetradactyla. The sequence goes on from NC_135348.1 coordinate 10,297,315, forward strand.
CCCAAACAAGATAGATCCAAATAGATATATTCCAAGACACTTACTAATCAGAATGTCAAAAAGAAAGAGAGAACTTTGAAAGCAGCAAGAGAAAGGCAATCCATCACATACAAGGGAAGCCCAATAAGACTATGTGTAGATTTCTCAGCAGAAACCATGGAGGTGAGAAGAAAGTGGTATGATATATTTAAGATTCTAAAAGAAAAACTACCAATCAATAATTCTATATCCAGCAAAATTGCCCATCAAAAATGAGGGGGAAATTAAAACATTTTCAGACAAAAAAATCACTGACAGAATTTGTGACCAAGAGACTGGCTCTGTAAGAAATACTAAAGGGAGCACTAAAGACAGATAGGAAAAGACAGGAGAGAGAGGTGTGGAGAAGAAGGTAGAAATGAAGACTATCAGCAAAGGGAAAAAGAAAAAAATTAAATATAGCATATAAAATCCAAAAGGCAGAATGTTAGAAGAAAGTACTGCCCTTATAGGAATAACACTAAATGTTAATGGATTAAACTCCCCAATCAAAAGACATAGGCTGGCAGAATGGATTATAAAACAGTACCCATCTATATGCTGTCTACAGGGCATGCATTTTAGACCCAAGGATAAACATAAGTTGAAAGAGAAATGTTGGGAAAAGATATTTCATGCAAACAACAATCACAAAACAGCAGGAGTAGCTATACTAATATCCAGCAAATTAGTTTTTAAATGTAAAGCAGTTAAAAGAGACAAAGAAGGACAGACACTATGTATTAACAAAAGGAACAATTCAACAAGATGGCACAACAATCATAAATATTTATGCACCGAGCCAGAGTGTTCCAAAATACATGAGGCAAACACTGATAACACTGAAAAGAGAAATAGATACATCTACCATAGTATTTGGAGACTTCAATTTCCTGTTCTCATCAGTGGACAGAACATCTAGACTGAGGATCAATAAAGAAAAAGAGAATTTGAATAATACAATAAATGAACTAGACTTGATATTTATAGAATATTATATCCCACAACAGAAGGATACAACTTTTTCTCAAGTGCTCATGGATCATTCTCAAGGATAGACCAAATGCTGGATCACCAAGCAAGTTTCAATAAATTAAAAAGATTGGAATCATACAAAAAACTTTCTCGGATCATAAAGAAATGAAGGTGGAAATTAATAACAGGCAGAGGGCCAGAAAATTCACAAATATATGGAGGCTTAACAACACAGTCTTAAACAACCAGTTGGTCAAGGAAGAAATTAAAAGAGAAATTGATAAATATCTCAAGGCAAATGAAAATGAAAACAACATATCAAAATTTATGGTTTTGATATGCCTTAAATGCCTATATCAAAAAAGAAGAAAGAGCAAAACTTGAGGAATTAACTATCCACTTGGAAGAATTACAGAAAGAACAACAAACTAACCCTAAAGCAAACAAAAGGAAAGAAATGCCAAAGATTAGAGCAGAAATAAATGAAATTGAAAACACAAAAACAATTGATAATATCAACAAAACCAGAAGTTGGTTCTATAAGAAAATCAATAAGATTGATGGACCCTTAGCAAGGTTGACAAAAAGACAATAGAGGATGCAAATAAATACAATAAAAAAAAGAAGAGGAAACATAACTACTGACCCCACAGAAATAAAGGAGATAATGAGAAGATACTGTAAACAACCTTATGCTAATAAACTAGACAATGTAGTTGAAATGGACAACTTCCTAAAAAGGCATGAACAACCAACATTGACTCAAGAAGAAATACATGACTTCAACACACTGATCACAAATAAAAAAATTGAATTAGTCATTAAGAAACTGTCAAAAAAGAAAAGTCTGGGACCAAATATCTTCATCTGTGAATTCTACCAAACATTCAAGAAAGAATTAGTACCAATCCTGCTCAAACTCTTCAAAAAAATTGAAGAAGAGGGAAGGCTACCTAACTCATTCTATGAAGCCAACATCACCCTCATACAAAAGCCAGACAAAGACACTACAAGAAAAAAATTACAGACCAATCTCTGTAATAAATATAGATGCAAAAATCCTCTACAAAATTCCTACAAATTGAATCCAGCAGCACATTAAAAAAATTATACACCATGACCAAGTAGAATTCATCCCAGGTATGCAAGGATGGTTCAACATCCAAAGCATGAGCATTGAAGAAAGAAGAATTTGTAGGAATAAATAGAAAATAGTAGATGTCATAGAGAAAAAAAGATATCATAGACCAAATTAAAAAAATATACTAGAGACACAAAATAGAAGAGTTGAAGAGGCAGAAGAAAGAAAAAATGAACTAGAGGGCAGGGCAATTGTATTCACATGCACAAAACAACAAATGGCAAAAACTGGAAAAATTTAAAGTGGATCTCAGGTATATGATGAATAATGCAAAATGCACAAATATATGAATCATTGGTGACCAAGAAGGATTAGAGAAGAGTAAAAGACTAGGAAGATTAGTTGGAAGATGATGAGGGAAAACATACCAACATTAACAAATGACATGAATATGCAAATCAAAGAAGCCCAACAAACTCCATATAAAACAATCCAAATAGGCCTATTCCAAGATACATAACAATCAAATGTTGAAGAGAAGCAGAAAATCCTGAAAGTGAGAAAAGTGACTCACAACATACAAAGGAAACCACATAAAAAGTTGGAACTACTCAACAGGCACTCTGGAGGTGAATAGGCGTAGTATGAAATATTTCAGATCCTGAAAGAAAAAGACTTTCAGCTAAGAATTTTTTTTATCCAGCTAAATTTTCCTTCAAAGATGAGGGAGAGATTAAAGTTTTCAGACAGACAAAGGCCAAGAAAATTTGTTATCAAGAGACCAGCCCTACACTAAATACTTAAGGGGGTTCTGACTGAGGAAAAAAAGACAGGAGAGGGAGGTCTATAGGAGGGCACAGAATTGAACAGTATCACCAAGGTAATTTAAAAAATAAAAATAGAATGAGGGAAAAGGATATATAGATTTGACAAATAAAACCAAAGGATAAGATGGTAGATTCAAGAAATTCCTTTACAGTAAAAACTTTGAATATTAACAGGCTAAACTCAGCACTAAAATGATGCAGATTAGCAAAACAGATTAAGAAATATGATTCATTTAAATGCTGCTTACACAAAATTCATCTTAGATCCAAGCACACAAATAGATTGAAAGTGAAAGGATAGAAAAATATATTCCATGGAATTTGTAACTAAAAGAAAGCAGGAGTAGTTATACTAATATTAGAGAAAACAGGTTTCAAATGTAGAGACATTATAAAGAGACAGGGAAGGAAACTACATATTAATAAAAGGGATAACTCACCAAGGAGAACTAACAATCATAAAAGTTTACACTCCCAACCAAAGAACTCCACAGTACATAAGGCAAACATTGGCAAAACTGAAGGAAGCAATAGATGTTTCAAAAATAATTGTGGGGGATGTCATACATCTTTCTCCTCTATAGATAGAGAAACCAGACAGAGTTTCAACAAGGAAACAGACAGCTTAAGCAATTTGATCAATGAATTAGACCTAACATATATATATATCTTTTCACTCCAAAGCACCAGTATATACATTCTTTCCTAGTGTTCATGGAACATTCTCCAGGATAGGTCATATGCTGGGGGGAAAAAGGTCTTTATAAATTTAAAAAGGTTGAAATTATTCAACACACTTTCTCTGATCACAACAGAATGAAACTAGAAGTCAATAACCAAAGAACCAGAACTTTCATAAATATATGGAGGTTAAATGACACACATAAAAATCAGTGATTCAAAGAAGAAATTGCTAGAGAAATCAGTAAATATCTGGGGATTAATGGAAATGAGAATACAACAGGCAGTGCAAAGAGGGAAATTTCTTGCCCTAAATGCCTATATTAAGAAGAAGAAAGATAAAAAAATCAAGGACTTAACTGCTCACCTGGAGGAACTAAAGAAAGAACAGCAAACTAACCCTAAAGCTAATTAAAGAAGAGAAATAAAGATTAAAGCAGAATTAAATGAATTGGAGAGCAACAACAACAAAAAACTATAGAAAGAATCAATAAAGCCAAAAGTTGGTTCTTTGATAAATCAATAAAATTAATGGACCCTGTTCTAGTTTGCTAGCTGCCAGAATGCAACACACCAGAGACGGATTGGCTTTTAGTAAAAGGGGATTTATTTTGTTGGTTCTTCAGAGGAAAGGCAGCTAACTTTCCACTGAGGTTCTTTCTTACATGGAAGGCACAAGATGGTCTCTGCTGATCTTCTCTCCAGGCCCCTGGGTTCCAACAACTTTCCCTGGGGTGACTTCTTTCTGCATCTCCAAAGGCCTGGGCTGAGCTGCAAGTGCTGAGATGAGGAATGCCGAGCTGCTTAGGCTGTGCTACTTGGCGCTCTCTCATTTAAGCACCAGCCAAATAAGTCAAACGTCACTCATTGCAGCAGACACGCCTTCTAACTGACTGCAGATGTAATTAGCAACAGATGAGGTTCACATACTGTTGGCTTTTGTCCGCAGCAACAAGACTAGGTATGCTCACCTGGCCAAGTTGACAACTGAATCTAACTAACACAGACCCCTACCTAGGCTGACAAAGAAAAATGAGAGAGAATGCAAATAAAATCAGAAATGAGAGGGGGTTTATTACATGGACCCTGAAGAAATAACAAAAATCACAAAAGGCTACTCTGAAATACTATATGACAACAAGTTAGACAGCTTAGATAAAATGGACAAATTCTTAGAAACACATGAAGTACCTACACTGACTTGAGGAGAAATAGAAGATCTCAAAAAAACAATGACAAGTAAAGAGATCCAATCAGTCATCAAAAATCTTCCTACAAAGAAAATCCCAGAGCCAGATGGCTTCACAGGGAATTTTATCAGACATTCTAAAAAGAACTAATAGAATGCTGCTCAAACTCTTCCAAACATTAAGAAGAAGAAAGACTGCCTAACTTATTTTTGAAGCTAACATCACTCTAATACCAGACCCAGATAAAGATGCTACAAGAAAGGAAAACTACAGGTCAATCTATAGATGCAAAATTTCTTAACAAACTATAGCAATTGAATGTGATGACACATTAAAAAATTATAGTACACAACCAAGTGGGTTTTATACCAGGAATGCAAGCGTGGTTCAACACAAGAAAATTGCTCAATGTAATACAGCACATTAAATTGAAAGGGAAAAATCACACGATTATCTTAGTTGATACTTGTGCTGGTTTGAAAGGAAGTATGCCCCCTAAGAAAAGCCATGTTTTGATATAAATCCCATTTCTTAAAGGTAGAATAATCCCTATTCAATACTGTATATTTGAAACTGTAATGAGATCATCTCCCTGGTTGATGTGATTTAGTCAAGAATGGTTGTTAAACTGGATTAGGGAATGACATGTCTCCACCCATTTGAGTGGGTCTTGATTGGTTTACTGGAGTCCTATAAAAGAGGAAACATTTTGGAGAATGAGAGTTTCAGAGAGAGCAGAGAATGCTGCAGCACCACGAAGCAGAGTCCACCAGCCAGCGACCTTTGGAAATGAAGAGGGAAAACGCCTCCTGGGGAGCTTCATGAAACAGGAAGCTAGGAGATAAAGTTAGCAGATGATGCTGTATTTGTCATGTGCCCTTCCAGATGAGAGAGAAGCCCTGACTGTGTTCGCCATGTGCCTTCTCACTTGAGAGAGAAACCCTGAACTTCATCGGCCTTCTTGAACCAAGGTATCTCTCCCTGGATGTCTTCGATTGGACATTTCTATAGACTTGCTTTAATTGGGACATTTTCTCAGCCTTAGAACTGTAAACTAGCAACTCATTAAATTCCCCTTGTTAAAAGCCATTCCATTTCTGGCATATTGCATTCCAGCAGCTAGCAAACTAGAACAATACTGAAAAAGCATTAAATAATATTCAGCATCTTTTTCTGATAAAAACACTTCAAAAGGTAGGAATCAAAGGAAAGTTCCTCAATTTGATAAAGGGTGTATATGAAAAACTCATAACCAGCATCTTACTCAACAGTGAGAGGCTGAAAGCCTTTCGCCTAACATCAGGAATGAGAAAAGGATGCCTTCTTTCCCACAATTAATACCCGCAATTATTCAACGTGGTACTAGAAGTTCTAGCTAGAGCAATCATGAAGAATAAAGAAATAACAGACGCCCAAATCAGAAAAGAAAAAGTATGTTTTCATTAGTTGAAGATGACATGCTAATATACTTGTAAAATCCTTAGACATCTATGACAAAGCTTCTTGAGCTAATAAACAAATTCCTCAAAGTGACAGGATACAAGACTAATTTACAAAAATCAGTAATGTTTCTACACCCAAGAAATTAAGTAACTAAGGAAACAATTAAGGGAAAAATTCTATTCTAAATAACAACTAAAAGAATTAATTATCTAGGAATAAACTTAACCGTGGAGGTAAAAGACATCTACACAGAAACCTACAAAGCATTGTTAAAAGAAATCAAAGTTCTAAATAGGTAGAAATACATTCCCTGCTCTTGGATAGGAAGGTTAAATGTAATTAAGATGTCAAGTCTACCCAAATCGATCTATAGATTCAATAAAATACAAATCAAAATTACAACAACCTACTTTGAAGGCTTGCAAAACTAATTATCAATTCATTTGGAAGAGAAAGAGACCTTGAGCAGCTAAAAATATCCTAAAAAAGAAGAATGAAGTGGGAGGAATAACATTTACTGATTTTAAAGCTTATTATTACTTTAATAGTAAAGTTTTATTATTACTATAAAACAGTGTTCGGAACAACATGGTACTGGCACAAAAATAGAAGTATTGCCCAATGGAATTGAATTGAGAGTGAGGAGATATGCTACCATGTCTCCGGTCAATTGATCTTTGGCAATGTCCCCAAATCCACTAAACTGGGAAGGAATAGTCTTTTCAATAAGTGGGCATGGATGTCAATAGCCAAAAGAATGAAATAAGGACCTTTTTTCTTTTCTTTACACTCCATACAAAAATTAAATCAAAAGGATCAAAGACCTAAATTTAGAGGCAGTGCCATAAAACTCCTAGGAGAAAATATAGGGAAATATCTCCAAGACCTTGTAATAGGAGGTAGCTTCTTAAACTTTATACCCAATGTGCAAACAATGAAAGAGAAAATAGGTAGTTGTGAACTCCTCAAAATCGAATGCATCTGTGCCTCAAAGGACTTTGTCCAAAAAATGAAGAGGCGGCCAACTCAGTGGGAGAAAATATTTGGATATCATGTATCAGATAAAGGTTTGATATCCTGTGTACATAAGAAATCATACACCTCAACAGCAAAAGAGCAAATAACCCAATTATAAAATGGACAGAGGATATGAATAGACATTTTCCCAAAGAGAAATACAGGTGGCTAAAAAGCATATGAAGAGATGCTCATTTCCATTCAGTATAAGGAAAATACAAATTAAGACCACAATGAAATATCACCTCACCCCTGTGAGAGTGGCTGCTATTAAACAAACTGGAGACTATAAATGTTGGACAGGATATGGAGAAATTGGAACACTCATGCTAATAGAAATGTATAATGGTATATAGCCTCTATGGAAAGCAGTTTGGCAGTTCTTTAGGAAATTAAATATTGAGTTGTTCTATGACCTGAAAATACCACTACTAGTATATACCCAGAAAAGCTGAAAGCATACAAACAAACAGACATTTGCACACTGATGTTCATAGTAGCATTATTCACAATTGCCAAATGATGTAAACAAGCCAAGTGCGCACCAACAGATGAGTGGATAAACAAAATGTAGTATATACGTATGGTGGAATATTATGTAGCAGAGAGATGGAATATGGTCCTGGAGCATAAGAAAACATGGATAAACCTTGAGGACATAATGCTGAGTGAAATAAGTCCAACACAAAAAGATACTGTCTGATTTCACTATTATGACCTTGGTAAAGTAAATTCAGAGGCTTATAATGTAGGTATCTAGAGATATATAGAAGCTACAGCTGGGTGAATGGTTAGCTAATGAGGATGAATTTAAATGTAAGGGAATGGATAGAAGTGAAGCCAGTTCATTAGTGAGTTTATAAGTAATATTGTTATATTGAAGGGGAACATGACTGAAAAGGTTGTACAGCGCTATGTATCTCACCTATTAACACTACAAATATAGATATGTTCTGGCATAAACTACTTCACAGGTATGAATCTTGTACAAAAAGTCAATAATAGAGGGGTATGGGAGAAAAATTACTATTACATGCAATGGTCTATATTTAACAGGAAGACATCAACAGCAATACCAGGGGTTAATAATTGGTGGTGGTGGGGTCACAAGAGTTAAGGGGAGATTTGAATTTTCTATCTGGTAATGGATTCTTTATTGATTATTTTTCTCTTGGGAACAATGAAAATTGTCTCAAATTGAGAGCACTGATGATTGTACAACTCAATGAGGATAATGTGCAGCGTAGATTGTTTATTTTGGACATTATCCATGATTCCCAATGGATGGAGGTGGCTGAAGGATACATTGACTGAGAAGTACAATGGCAAACTGTGATGTATACACATAATGAAATATTGTGCAGCTACATACTGGAACGAAGTTATGATGCATGCAAAAAAAGTGAATGAATTTTGGGGACTTTATGTGGTGTAAAATAAGCTAGACACAAAAGTACAAATATTGTGTGGTCTCTCTTAGAAACTACCTATAAGAAAATTGGGGCATAGATTGAAAGCTCTTATAGCAGTCATATTTAGTCCATAGCTGTATAAGTGTTATTTATAGATTTTGAGATGCTGTGCTATATATGTATAACCTGGCATTTCCCTGGGACTTCAGTTACCTGTGTGACACCTAAGACTCAGAATTGGAGTTCTGCAACTCTGAAAGGCAATATTGGTACATACAACTGTTAAAGAAATTGAAAAAGAGATCAGGCTTCAATAGAGATAAGAAGGAAGCTGATCTGGTCCAGACTAAGGTAAATCAGAATGCAAGGGTAAGAATGACATTCTCTGTATTTCAGATCTTTGCGTATTGTATGAAAATAAAGGAAGAGAGTTTATTTCATCCATAGCTTACATTTTCTGTAGCACATAATCTTACTTAACCTGTCATAGCTCATTTAAACAACCCAAACTCATGGAGCTCAGAAGGTGAATGAGAGCTCTTAATTCTGAATAGTTTAATGTAATACCCAGATACATCCCAGAATATGTTTGGAAAATAATTTTAAAATATTGGCAAAGTCCCTTGAGGAACTGGAGAAAAAATACGGAGCTATAAAACTTTAGCACTGGGGAAACCCCTGATTCTGGCTCAAACATAAAGGACTCCGAAGTCAATAGACCATGCGTCTGATCTTGAGGCTTGCTTGTATGAAGCTTAGCACTGTAGCTGAGATGCTAAACCTACCTATAATTATGCCTAAGAGTCAGTTGCAGAAAATCTCTTTTGTTGCTCAGATATGGACTTTCTCTTTCCCTAACCTCAACTCTGTGAAGGGAAGAGCCAAAATACTCTTAAAGATTGGGAGAAAGATGAAAGGAGAGGGAGGATTTATGAGAGAAAATAGATTTCAACAAATGAGTAGGGGTACTGAATCATTATACTGATATTTCTTTCTGTCTCCAGTCTCTTGGAGCAGCCAGGTGAAAAAAACCTGAAATTGTGGAGCTGTAACCCACACCAAACTCTGAGATCTGTTCTATAACTACTTATTACAATGTGCTTTGAAATTTGTTGTTTTTTTGTCTACCTGTTATATGTCACAAAAATGCTTCTTAAAAGTATGAGATATAAATCATAACTAGGCAACTTGGTGACTCAAGTTAGCTTTTTTCTACTTGACCTAGAAGTCTTCTTATTTTACATATAAAGTATAAAATTAATAGATTGCCTATTCAGTTCTAGGTACTCCATGGTTAACTAGCCAGTGCTATTGCTCTCTGTGAGGTATTCTATTCTGATACTGCTTTGACTCCCCTGTCCATTATGATAGTGACATTCTCTTTGTCTTTGGCAATCAAGTGCTGCCATTTGGCTTCTGCCAAACTGGGGTTCAAATATCTGAATTGTGTTTAAATATCCAAGGCCTGTGCTAGCAGTTTCCACAGTAATATCTGACCTAAAGAACAACCACAGAGCTCTTCAGGGATGGTTGAACTCTTCTCCCAACTTTTTTTGGGGGGGTGCATGAGCCTGGAATTGAACCTAGGTTTCCCACATACACATTCTACCACTGAACCACCCTGTCTTCCTCTCAGAAATCTTTAACTCATAGTCCTGATGAAAAGTGCATCCTCTTAACATACCTGTGGTAACTTGAAAAGGTCTTACACAATAAATTCACTCATGATTTTCAGTTTCTCTAAGCCTTTGGATCCCCTCATCTATATTATACAAAGGCAGTTTTGGCATTTCTACTTCAGTTAATGCAGGCCACTTTTTGTTCCAGACTTCAGCCAACCATCCAAATAGTTGGTTGTCCTTTCTAATCCCTTGAGCTACAATATTGAATCCAGGATCTCTCTCAGTTTGGCCAAATCAATAAAGCCAGCCTGATCCAACTTTATGTCCCTTCCACCATTATCCCACACCTTTACATTCATTTCAACACATACTCCCTTGATATGTCTATACAAATTGGAAACAATCTTGTAGTTCTTTTGGAGTATAGCCCAACTTCTCATGGCTCACACTTTATACTTACCCTTTAGGGGCCCGTTGGGATTTCAGTAGTACAGTTCAGAAAAAAATAAGGGGTTGTTGGGGGTCATTCATAAGAGTAATTGTCAGTGTCTTACAAGTCAACTACCTCAGGGCACTCCTGTTAAATTTCACCTGGTGAAATGGGGTTAATTTCTTCAGATGGAGGTGTGAGCACCCTTCATGGGAGGCATTACAGATTTATCAAGCACAGCTGGGTTAGTATCTTCAGATGGAGGCAGGGCACCTAATTCCTCAGGGCAGACTTCAGGTTGGGTGGCTGATTCCTCAGGGCAGACTTTTATTGGTACATCTGGTAAAGAAGACTTAGTGGTATGTAGATTTCAACATCCTCACCTTCATCATTATTGGACCATATGTCCCAATTCCAACTTTCAGGATCCCATTCATTCTCAATCAGTGCCCTCACTTTAATGACAGACAACCCGCAAGTTTGGGAAATCAATTTTCTTTGTAATTCACTCACTTGCATTGCGACTTTGGGTCTGTTTCTATAAAATCTCAAGTTTGTGGCTAAAAGAAGTGAAAGTTTCTCTAAGGGCATACATAGAAACTTTCAGTTTCTTCATGTGGTACTTGATGTAGAAATTGGAAGCTCTGAATGTGTCCTTTCCTTTAACTGAATTCAGCATATTTAGGAATCAGCAGGCAATATCATTATAATTTTTACCTCTAAAATATTCTCTTAAGGCATCAAATACATGCCATCCAAAGGCTTATCTCTTAGAAGTATTGGAATAGCAGAATTCAATGCTGATATTTTGCCTATTTCTATTACCTACTGATGTCAATGCTCTTGAGATCACTGGAAATAGAGTCATTAGTGCCTTTAATCTAATCAGAGTAGAGGACCAATTCCAAAACCCATGATGCAACTCAGAATTCTCATCCTTATAATTCTGTTTCTCAAAAACAACCCCACTCTAGGTTCTCAAAACTTTATTATTCAGCATTCTCCAGACAAATAGAACCCACAGAGATTTATTATAGGCATTGGAAGACATAAGCATTCATATTGAAATGTATGAATTCTGTAAGAAAGCCTGCAATTTTGGAACTCAATAGTGACATCAAATTCCCCAGGAGAAGCCAGAAGTTAGAAACTCCACTGAAGGTGATTAATTCCTCTGGAGAAGATGGCTTTCTGAAGTAGAGTTAGAAATCGTTCTTTCTGATTGCTGCAATCCTCACTTCTCCCTTTAAGGCATCTAAGTGATTGGATGAGGAGAGTCCTCTCGTTGATGAAGGCACTCACCTTTGTTTTTGTAGATGCAGTCAGCTGTAGATGCAGTCAACTGACCAATGATTCAAATCCATGAAGTATCCTCACAATAAAAAGCAGGCCAGTGCTGGCTTGATTGAATAACTGGACATTACAACCTAGCTCAGTAGACACATAAAATTAGCCATCACTAAAGTGGATAATGTTACCTAAAACTGTCAATGTTATTTACATCACTGAGTTGTACAATTAAAAATGGTTAAAATGTTTCTTGCTGTGTATATTTTTCCCTAATAAAAAAATACCAAAAGAAAATGCTACCAGAGCTAATATTGAAAAGTTGAGTAGAATCTGATAAGAAAAGAGAATGTGTATGCATGTATGAGAGAGATAATTCCAAAGAGAAAGAGAGGTGAGGAGGCAAGAAGGGGCTATCATATTGGGGGAAACACAGACGGTTGATTGTGCTGAAGCCAAAGTCTAGAGATATCAAGGAAAAGAAAAGTCATGGGCCAGTTTATGAAGAACTTTGTCATATTGCTGGAAAGCTTGATTCTAGTTTTAAACATCAAAGTGAAACATGGCCTATGAATTGGTGTCTGGAAATCAATTAGAAGATTATTGCAAGGCACTTCATCTTTGGAAGTGATCCTATAAAAGTTAAGAAGGAAACACATATGATTAACTTTATTTAAATGAGTGAATATGAAATCTCATGTTTGTAAATTTACTTTAATTTTCATTCCAGTCTCAATGTTAAAAATCCATGTTTTGAAAAAGTTTGTTTGGGGAAAAAAAAATCACATTAACTTCATTTTAATGTAAACCTTATTTCCAATTAGGTTTTTAGAAAATACCATATGTGAGATAATATGATCTAAATTCATATTTGAAAACTTGATTTTATGAAAACTCATGTCTATGGCATTTTATTTTCCAGAGAACTCCTGTTCTTTGATCTGAACTGACTTAATTTAGTGGAAAATCATTTTTATAAGTTTTTGAAAACAAATATATCTAATCTTGTAATTAAAAAGCTGTATTTCTGTCAGATTTGATGTAAACATGTTTATAACTGGTTTTGATTATTCTTAGTTATCCAGTGTTCTTTTAAGAATATGATAGTACTTCAGGTAATTTGGCTGAAAATTCATATTTATAAGCTCCATTTATGAAAATCCATATATTCAACTAAGTTTGAATTAGTCTGCTATACTAAGACTCTTTAAGTTTTATTGTCAAAAGCCAGTTTTGATGAAAATGTAATGATTTTTAAAGTACTTTTTTATTTTAGATAGGCAGAAATATTTAAACCAGATTTTTACACTCCGTTTTACAAATCTTCCATTTCCTCCCCTCCTCTGTAATCTCTAATCTTCTTTCTGAAAATCTACTATTTCTAGTCATCTCTTATAAGGGATATTATTTATTTCTTGTACTTATGTGTCTTGCTTATGCCACTGAGCATAATGATATTGAAATCCTTCCATATTGCAACGTCACACAACTTTGATTTTTCTTAGAGCCCAAGTAATATTCCATGCATTTGTTTAATAATTTGTTGATGGACATATTTTGACTATTGTGAGTAATGCTGCTATATATTTTGGTGTAAAATTTCCATTTACATCTTTCTTTTCACACTCTTTGGTTATATAACTGGAAGTGGGATTTATGGGTCAATATGTAATTCTGTATTTCATTTTCTTAGAAACTGTCATATTGCTTTCTCTAACAGTTTCAGAATTTTAAATTCTCACCATAAATGTACTAGAATTCCAGGACCTTTTTATCCTCATCAATACTTAGGGAGAAGATTCTGTTTTTAAAATCATGGCCATCTTTTCAGTTGTGAAGTGGTATCTCAGTGTGGTTAGTTTGTATTTTCCTAATGACTAATGATGTTGAGCATCTTTTTATGTGTTTATTGTCCATGTGTATATCTTCTTTGTAGAAATGTCTGTTTGAGTCCTTTGCCCATTTTTAAATTGAGGTTTTTCTGTGTATGTGTGGTTGAGTTGCAGGATTTCTATATTTATTTTGGAGATTAAACCCTTATCCAATACATGGCTTGAAATGATCTTATCTCATTATTTTGGTTGTCTTTTCACTTTCTGATAATTTTCTTCAATGCACAAAAGTATTTAATTTTTATGAAGTCCAGTTTATCTAAGGTATCTTTTCTTGCTCTTGCTTTTTGTGTCATACCTAAGAATCTATTGAAAGTTCCTTGAAAACCAAAAATATTTTCCTTGAGTCATCTTCTAAGAGTTTTATAGTTTTAATTCTTATATTTGTGTCCTTAATCCGTTTTGAGTTGATTCTTTAAATATGGTGTGAGTTATGTCTACAATTTCATTCTTCTATTTGTAGATATCCAGTTTTCCCAAGGCCGATTGTGGAAAAAACTGTTTCCCCATTGAATGTATTTAGAGGCCTTGTCAAAAAAAGTGTGAGTCTAGTTCTGACTTTCAGTTCTGTTCCCCTGACCTATATATCTATCATTATGCCAGTACCATACTGTTTTGATTATTGTTGCTTTGTTACATAATTTGTTATTGGGAAATGTGAGAATTCAAACCAAATCCTTTTTTCAAGTTAGTTATGGTTATTTGAGGTCCCTGGTATTTCCTCATAAATTTGAGAAGAGATTTTTCCATTTCTTTAAAAAAGTATCTGAAATTTTAATAGAGATTGCATTGAATTTGCATTTTTTTTGATAATATTGATGAAACTGATATTGTGCACTTCTTTAGGTCTTCTTTAATTACTTTCTGAGTGTTTTGTATTTTTCAGGGTATCTGACTTTTGTATCCTTAGTCAAATTTCTGGTTAAATTCAGCTATTTTATTTCTTTAGATGCTATTGTAAATGGATTGTATTCTTAATTTCCTCCTTAGATTTTTCATTATTAGTGCATAGTAACATAATTGTTTCATTTTTTTTTTTTTTTGCATGTTAACCTTGTACTCTGCCATTTTGCTGAATTCATGTTTTATTTCTAGTTGTTTTCTTGCGGATTCTTTTGGGATGTATATATATCCCAAAATATATATGGTTTTCCACATACAAATGATCTATATATAAATCTATTTGTAGACAATATGATCTGCTAATAGAGGTAATTTTATTTTTTGTCTCCTAATAGAGGTAATTTTATTTCTGCCTTTACAATTTGGATACCTTTTATTTCTTTTGCTTGCCTAATTGCTCTGGAAAGTATTTCTAGTTCAATATTGAATAGCAGTAGTGAAAGTAGGCATCCTTGCTTTGCTCCTAATAGGGGAAAATTTTATATCTTTCCATTTTGAATATGATGTTGGCAGTATTTTTTCATAAAATATCTTTATTATGTTGAGTAAATTCTCTTTTAATTCTACTTTTCTAAGAATTTCAATAAAGAAAGCATGCTGGGTTTTGTCAAGTGCCTTTTTTTTTTCCATCTATTGAGATAACACTGTGGTTTCATAAGCATAAGTAGTTTGTAATTTTCTTTTCTTGTTATGTCTTCCCTGGACTTTGGTATATGAGTAATGCTGGTCTAATAAAATGAACTAGGAATTTTCCCCTCCTCTTGAGTTATTTACAAAAGTTTAAGAAAGATTGGTATTAGTTCTTCGTCATATATTTGGTAGAATTCACCAAACTATTTGTTCTTGTTCTTGTTTTGACAGATGGATTTTGATTATTGTTTCAATATCTGTACTCTTTCTAAGATTGCTGATATTTTCTTTTTTGTGTCAATTTGGGTAATTGTTATACTTTTTGGAATTTTTCCATTTCTTCCAGTTTGTTGGTATACATTTGTTTCTAATATTCTCTTACTGTCCTTTCTATTTTGTAAGGTCAGTAGTGATATCAATATTTTCAATTCTAATTTCAAAAATTTCCATCTTTTTCCATGAATCTTTGTCAGTTTAGCTAAATGTTCATCAATTTTGTTGACATCTTCAATGAAGCAAGCTTTTATTTTGCTTATGTTCACAATTATCTTTTTATTCTCTATTTCATTTCTCTCTGCTCTAATCTGAACAAAGGAAAGAAAATAATTAACTAGGTTTACTTTGACCTTATTTCTCTTGTTTCTCAAGATATAAAGTTAGATTATTAACTTTTTATCTTTATTCTTTTCAAATATAGGCATTCATAACTATGACTTTCTCTCTGGGCCCCAATCTTCACTGCATCCCATAACTACTGGCATGCTGTGTTTTTGTTTACATTTCTCTCTATTTTTGCTTTTACTTTATTAATTTGTTCTTTAAATAATTGTTTAGGGGTGCACTGTTTAATTTCCAAATATTCATAAATTTTCCAGTTTCCCTTCTATTATTGTTTTGTAGCTTCATTCCATTATGGTCACAGCAGATACTTTCTTATTTCAATAACTTAAAATTTGTTTAGGTTTTTCTTGTATCATAGGATATGATCTCTGTGGATGTAACAGGAATGTGTATTCCATCATTGTTAGGTGAAATGTTCTATATATGCCAGTGAGATCTAGTTGGGTTTTAGTGTTGCATTGGTCCTTTATTTTTGGATTGATTTTCTGTTTACATGTTCTAGCAAGTTTTGAAAATATTGTGTTGAAATTTCTAGCTATTATTGTGGACCTGTATAGTTTCCTCTTCAATTCAATATTTGCCTCATATATTTTGCTACTCTGCTGTTAGGTCATAAATATTAATAATTGTTGAAACTTCTTGTTGCATTGGCCCTTTAATCAATATCTAATGTCCTTCTCTACCTTTTGTATAGGGAACACTGCTCTGTTTTTTTATTATTTGTACAAATATTTTTCTATCCTTTCACTGTCAATCTCTTTGTAGATTTAAGCTGTGTCTCTTGTAAATAGCATATATTTGGGTCATTTTTCTGTATCCATTCTTCTGATCTCTGCCTTTTTTGCTGGAGAGTTTAGCTCATTTACATTTATGGAAATTAATGGCAGGTTATAATTTACTTCTGCCACTTTGCTAATTAATTTTTGTAAGCTTTTTAACTTTTTAATTCTGTCTTTCCTTCATTATTGCCTGCTTTTTTGTTTATATTATCTTTTATAATTACCCATTTAGAATCACTCATCCTTTTCTTTGTGTAGATTCTTTAGATATTTTCTTTATGGTCACCTGGGAGATTACTTTTAGCATATTAAACTATTAAAATTTAGTTTATGTTGATTTTAACTCGACTTCAGTAGTCTACACATATGCAATATCTGTAGTACTCTTTCCCTTACTTTTATGTCATTCTTGTCATGAATTACATCTTTTTGTCTTATGTGCCCACTAACAAAGATTTATACTTCTTTTTTTATATGTTTGGATTATTTTTTATGCACGTCAGACTTAAAAGAAATAGAAGCATTAAAAATGAAAAATGAAATAATACTTTCATTTATGTTTCCTTATGTTTATATCTGCATCTGGATCTTTATTACTTCATCTACCATCAAGATACTGTCTAGTATCCTTTCCTTTCAAAATGGATGACTCCCTTTAATATTTCCTGTAAGGTAGGTCTAGTTATAATGAAATCCTCAGGTTTTGATTGTCTGGAAATCTTAATTTCCTCATTTGTGAGGAACAACTTTGCCAGGTATATTATTCTTGGGTATTGTGCTTTTTTTTTTTTTCCTTTCAGCTCTTTAAATATGCCCTCCTACTGTCTTCTGACTTCCATGGTTATTGCTGAGATATCAGATGTTAACATTATTAAGGATCATTTTTTCTGCATCACTTATCTTCTCTCTTCCTGTTTTTAAGAAGCTATTTTTGTCTTTGGCATTGCACAGTTTGATCATAATGTGTCTCAGTTTAGATCTGTTTGTGTTCATCCTGCTTGCCATTGAGCATCTGGAATTTGTATATTCACATCTTTCATCGGATTTGGACAATTTTCTGCCATTATTTCTTAAAATATTTTTTCCCAGACCTTTAATTCTCTTTATTTTGCTCAACATAGACAATTTAAATTGTCTTGTCTTTGAGTTCATTTATCCATTCTTGTGCCTCCTCCAATATGCCCTCAAACTCATCTATTGAATTTTTTACTTCAGTTATTGTCCATACAAGTTGCATAATTTTCATTTGGATCACTGTGATTTTTATCTCACTACTGAAATTTTCATTTTGTTCATGTATTGTTTCCCTTCTTTCCTTTAGTTCTTCTCCATGCTTTCCTTTAGTTCTTTGATATGATGTGAAAATTGTTCTAAGATCTTTGTTTAGTAATTTCAGAGATTTCTCTTCCTCTGGAATATTTTCCATTGAATCATTTTATTCCTATGACTGTGCCATTCTTTCCTGTCTCCTTATATGATTTGCAATTTTAGTCAATAACTGGACATTCTGAATATTATGTTGTGATCACTCTGGAGATTTAGTTCTTCTACTTTTCATTGTGCAGCAGACTAAGAGGAAGATGGAAAAAATACAAAGAAAATAAAAGGGGTTGAAAAATATGGAAGAAAATCAGAGACAGGGAGAGAGAGAAAAATAAAGGAAACCAGTAGTAACAGACAAAATACTCACAAAAATTTTAAGTAAAAGAAACCAGGGATAAAAATGTCAACAAAATGCATTACTTTGCTGAGCGTCTTGTTATATGGGAGAAGGCAGAACTTGCTGTTCTTAAGGCCAGAACCGAGGTCAGTATCCCAATTCATCCCTTAGATATCTACCAGACCCATGAATACAAAATAGAGGATAGAGGAAAAAAAAAAAAACAACCATAAAAAGAAAGAGAAAATGAAGTATCCTGGCTCTTAACATACCTGTCGATGCTGGTGTAAGACCTGAAGACTGTGCTTCTGAGAAAATTGAAATAAGGTCTATGCTGGGTACCTGGGGATCTGCCAGACTAAACAATATAAGAAAGAGAAAGAAGAGAACCAACCACTATAAGACTGCAGTGGGGCTGTTAGTCCTGGTAGATGTTGCTCTGGAGATGATAGAAACCAAGGTCAGAGACTATGTTGTGCCTCAAGGATCTGCCAGATCAGGAAATGCCCACACCCTGAAGGATGGGGGAAAAAAGAAAACAAAGTGAAAAAAGGTGGACCAGCTCTTTATATCCAGGTGGATGTTGGTGGGAAGTTGGAAAGTTGCTGTCCAGAGAGATGAAACTGAAGTCAGCTTCTGAATTGGTTTTTCCCTGATCTCCAGACCAAACTAGCCACACCATCCTAATTTGTAGAGGAGGAGATTTTCCCTGCTAGTCCTGACCCTAGCCAGGATTCTGCTCCCAGAATCCTCACCACGTTGCTGCAGTCACAGCCCTTTCCATAGCCACTGCCTGGGGCTGAGCAACAGGACAGTCACAGATTCGTGTTTTCACTTGCAGAAGCTGAACACCTGGCAGCCTCTCACTTCCTCTGGCAGGTCTGTAGTTGTTTTAAATGTTCATTCTGGTTACAGGGTTACCATTTAGTTAATCCCAGTCTCTTTTTCTAGTTCTTTTATTTTTCCTGTGGAGGGAAAGGTTTGTAAAACATTTATTCTGTCATTTTGTGCCTGTGATTTCCCACTTACACCATTTCAATTAACATTTACACTCACAGTTATTTGTATTGGAATGCATGCACCCAAGTATATTTGATGAAACATTTTTGCTCTTTCAAATGTATACTTAACACATTGTAGTGATTCAGTGGACACAGGAGGTGAAAGATAGAGAGTGTGGTAGTTAGATTCAGTTGTCAACTTGGCCAGGTGAAGGCACCTAGTTCTGTTGCTGTGAACATGAGCCAACGGTACATGAACCTCATCTGTTGCTAACTACATCTGCAGTCAGCTAGGAGGCGTGCCTGCTGCAATAAATGATGTTTGACTTAATTGGCTGGTGCTTAAATGAGAGAGCTCAACGTAGCACAGCCCAAGCAGCTCAGCATACCTCATCTCAGCACTCGCAGCTCAGCCCAGGCCTTTGGAGGTTCAGGAAGAAATCACCCTGGGAAAATTGTTGGAACTCAGAAGCCTGGAGAGAAGGCCACCAGAGATCGCCCCGTGCCTTCCCCCGTAAGAAAGA
Source organism: Tamandua tetradactyla (assembly GCF_023851605.1). Classification (NCBI taxonomy): domain Eukaryota; kingdom Metazoa; phylum Chordata; class Mammalia; order Pilosa; family Myrmecophagidae; genus Tamandua; species Tamandua tetradactyla. Next base: position 10,317,308 of record NC_135348.1, read on the forward strand.
ACCTCAGTGGAAAGTTAGCTGCCTTTCCTCTGAAGAACTAACAAAATAAATCCCCTTTTATTAAAAGCCAATCTGTCTCTGGTGTGTTGCATTCTGGCAGCTAGCAAACCAGAACAGAGAGAAATTAACTTCTGATACTAAATAAAATAATTATACTTATTGACATATAGTTCTTATTGTCATAAATCATACCCAGTCATACTGTCATAAAAACTTGGATTGGTATGCTCCTTTCAGCTTCCATGATATTGAAAATATTAATTATTTTCTGACTTATTTTTCATCCTCTATTTGTTTTATCCAGATTTTCTAACTACTGCCTCTTTAATGTGAACATTCTCTAAATTTCAATCCTTATTTCTCTTCTTATTTCAATCTATTATATTTCCATTGATGGCTGAAATTCACTCTTAGATGTCTTTCATGCTATTTCTAAAGTTGGCTCCTAGCCAACAGCTAAACATGTTCTTAATGCCTTGCCTCATATTTATAATTTTCTGTTGGAAATCTTTACCAGGACATCCATGAGTGACCCTGAGAAAACCACTGAAATCTATGTGCCAAAATTCTATCTCATCGGTTGCCAAGTCTCACTTTCTCTTGAATTCTCTTAGTCATTAAGTGGTCCCCAGTGAACTTATGAATATGAGGAGTCTCCATGATAGGGCTCATATTGATCCCCTCCTGACTTTCCTCCTACCTCTCAGTAGAACATGGTATTAGTATTCAGGAATAAGTACTTTCTTCTCTCTCTTTCCTGAATTTATCCCATTATAGCTACCTTATTCACTCACTGTAGCTAGAATGAATACTTTCTAAAGTCTGACTTTGAGTAGCCAAAACGCTTTTCATGCCATTCTGTAGACGTATTAGTCAGGGTTCTCTAGAGAAGCAGAACTAACAGGAGAGATCTGTAAATATGAGATTTATAAAAGTCTCTCACGCAACCACAGGAATGGAAGAGTCCCAAATCTGTAGGCCAGCTGCGACGTTGACAACTCCGATGAAGGGTCTTGACAAACTCCACACGAGAGGTTTGAAGGCTGAAGAAACCGTGAAAATTCACTCTCCTCCCTTAAAAGCCTTCAATTAATTGAAGCAAACCAAATGATTGAATTATCTCATTTGTGGAGACACACCCTTAGTTGATCATAGATGTAATAAGTCACAGGTGCAATCACCTGACTGATGATTTAATAAGCCGCGCTTCTGGTTTGTCAGTCCATGGAATATGCTTGCAGTAACCAGACAACTGGACACCATCACCTGGTCAAGTTGACTTAGAACCTAACCATCACAACAGGTAAAACAACCAACACACCGAAATGAACTTATCTTTCTTTACCAACTAGTTCTTCCTCTTGAATTCTCCTCTTGAAGTGAAGATATCCCTAAGAGAGTTTAAGTTACATGTCAGTTTCACTCCATGGTGCATTCCCATCTCCTTTAATATTATTTATTATCTAAGAGGTCCTAAATAAATGCGTTGAATTAATGAGTGAATGTATGTATGAATAACACCATTTCCTAGCTCTAATGACAAAAACCAAGTTTTTCATATCCCAAATGTTTCTACATTCTCCTTTCTATGCCTCCTATCATGAATTTCCTCAGCTTGCATTATTTCTTGCTTGGCTACTTGTCAGTAGCTTCTTACTGACCGATTATTTTATCAGATGAGTAGCTATAACTTTGCCACTTGCTTATTTAAAGCTCATTAATTGTTCCTGTAGTAAAGTCCAAATGTTTTAGCCTGATGTCAAAACTCTATGATCCAGACTATTACTGTTTTTGCAGCATTATATGTCTCCTCTCCTTGTTTGAACTTTTTTTCTTTTTATGAAGTCCCATTACCATCTTTCAATGTGGATTTTTCATTTTCCAAACAGGATTAGCAATAACTACCCATGTGGCCAGAATAGTAGCTTTTAAAGGGCCCCAATCTAGATGCAAACATAGCAAGGGTGGAATCCCCTGCAAAAGTGGTCTCTGGGTGAAGGTACTAAGAAGGTAAGGACTTGATTTTCCCAAGCTCTTCCCTTCTTCCTGCTTTCCTATTCTTTTTTTTTTTTTTTTTTTTTGCGTGGGCCGGCATCGGAACCGAACACGGGTCTCCAGCATGGCAGGCCAGAACTCTGCTGAGCCGCCATGGCACACCCTGCTTTCATATTCTTTTAAAAACATCAATCAATAACATAACAATGTAGAAAATGTGTTAACCTAATGTTTTAAATTATTTTAAAAACCTATTTTCAATTTTACATGCTCCTGGGTATGAGTGTATATATTTTACATATGGACAAGCATTTATTGAATCTCCATTACATACTTAATCCTTCAGGGCTCTCAAATGCTTACAGATTCACAAAATTCATAATCCTACCCACAAAAGGTCTCCAGAAGTCACTCGCCTTCATCCCAACGCCTCACCACAATTTAGTTTCCTATCTCTCACTGTGGTAAATGTGATAGCCTCATAGCTGTTTTCCTGAATTGCCCTCTGCATCTGAGTTAACTTTCTAGAGCACAAACTTTGCCTTCTCTGCAAAGACCTCAAAGTGGCTCCAGATGCCTGCCAGGGAAGCCTGGCTACTTCTTGGGGCTCACTCAGGAGCCCTGGCTCTCTTTGCTGCAGGGATCAGTCCTTGTTTCTCCAGGGACAGCAGACATGTCCCCATCTCTGATTTCCCCATATTGAGTCTCGGCTCTGGTGGGTCCTGTGCCACCTTGTTTACAGATGTATCACAGGCGGGTCCTTGTTTTAACTTTATATTTTTCCTTATTGAACTTGTAGTTTTTTTCCTGTACTTCCTATCACCTAGGATGACCAATCATCTCCCAATTTTTCTAGGACTGAATTCTGGGACATAAGACTTCGAGTGCTACAGCTGGGAAAGTTTCAGGAAAACCACACATTAGGCAGGTTCTAGCCTCTGTGCCTTTAGTCCACAGGTCACCTCTCCTCAGAATCATTTCATCTCATGTCAGGCAGCATGTCAATAAATTCTGGGCCAAGGTAACCAAGCTGTGATTTCCTAAGGATCAAAAACAGTCTTGTTTACCTTTGAATTCCTAGAAATCCTTAAGATGCTTAGTATGTATTAAGCAGTTAACAAATATGTGTTAAATGTGTGAATTACTTTCCAAGACTATAAATTTCAAAAATCCATGCTTTCAAGAGCTGAGCTGAGAATGCTGAGCTGAACTGCCAGGGGGTGAAAGTACTGACTAAGACAATCAAACAAAATGGAAATAAGTGACGTCTTTAATCATTTACCATGATAGTATAAGCAAGAGGCTAACCCAAGAAAAAGTGTCAGCTCCCTCTGTTCCAATTTCCCCCTTAGAATGGCATCACGGGGTGAGGGTCAGTTGATTTCATGTAAGCAGTACAGACATGGGTCCATCTACACTGCCCTGGGTAGGCTCCTGCAGTTTAATGGATCTGGGGGTCTGGAGATGGGGTAGGAGTAGAGAATTACTGAGTACTGAGTCAGAGTGGAGAAAAGAGTCTCTAAGGATTCCATTATAAGGAAGTCTTAGCAAGCTCACTGGAGGACAGCCTTGGGTTAGGAATCTAGATTTGGTAAGAGTATGACCAGCCATGGGGGCCTGAGCCTTTGCAATACCTCCAAAGACTGCAGTGTACGAGGTGTGCACAAGACCTGTGTGGGGATGGCAGCTTTCTCCCATAGGCCTGGCAGGTTAAGCCTTGATAATTGTTGATGCCCAGAACTGAGAAATCACACATAGACGTTTTGGCCAGGAGCCCTCCCCTTTCATAGCAGGACTTTGAAAACCCTCCATGAACAAGAAACCATCCTAACCCTTCATTCATTTCTGCTCAGTTCCATTAGATTCAAGAAGATAAAATTCAGTCTAACTAAGATTTATTGAGTGTCTACAATTTTCAAGGTTTAACCCTCCTCCATATCACTTTCCATTGCTTACTCACAATTGAACCATTTTTCAAATTTGCCATGTGTTTTGCCTTTATAAGACCATTTTCGAAATAGTGGAGATTTTCCTGCCTCTCCACCTTCCTAAATCCATTTTATTTGTTGTGGTTCAGATTAACTGTGACCTGAAGACTGATTTGATTTCAGCCCCAAATAATCTCTTCATTCTTGTAATGTAACAGCAAATCATTTGGGACTTTCTTAAATTTCTTGTCTCAGTTCGAATTATATTGTACTGTTAGTAGCATTGGTCTTTCGTCTTTAGTAAATTGTAAGCCCTTACCTCTGTATCTTCTTCATTATCTCTTTCAATGTCTTGTATATTTCAGAGCATTTTACATTCATTCTCCTCCGATGTAGTAGGGATTTTCTTTTATCATCACTAAAGGCAACCCCAGAAGCATGCTTTTCTTTAATTATTTCCAAGAATAATTTCAACAGAAAGAATCCTTTCTGGATTGTTTAGTGACTAAAAGTCAAATGTGCTTCCCTTTGAATTTAAAGTTAAATTCCTGTATCTTCTTTTATAAACTATTACCATGGAAACAAAGTTTCAGACATTTTGTCTTACCCTAAATGTCCCATCTGCTCTCATACTATATATAGCAACATCACATAGACGCAAAAAAAAGATAGATATCTTCATTGTGCATAAAAATCAAAGTTAATATTTCATAATTTGAATACACTATCCTTCATACTTGAAGGAACACGGTTAAAACTTGGAAAATAATTAGAGAGCCACAAGACACTCTTGAATTAAAAATATTTAATGGAGGTAATTTGCTGCCTGAAAAACGTATTGAATATTTTTTTTGTTTTTTCAAAAATCCTATTTTAAAGTATTCAGCACATTGCTACATACTTCTTTTTTTTTTTTTTCCTTCGAGGTGCCTTGTGAACTTACGCTCGTCTTTTAGATTTGCTCAAGTAAATAATTGCCCCTTGAAATAATGTCAGTTATGTTAAGGGCCCTCACTCTTCCTTGAATTCCTAGTTCGGCCTTTGTACTTTTCACCCATGCAATGAGATGACAGAATCCATCCTTTCGCCCCTATCTGCCATATAATTATGTGCTAATCCCTTTCATAAAGACATCGCCTTAGCCATTTATTTTCCTTTCAGACAAAGAGTATGTCATCCTTGCCAGGTAAAACGCATAGAAGAAAGAGTCAAAGAGGAGATGTGAAGAATCCCGACTGGTGGCAGTTGTGTTGAAATATGAGTCTTAACTGCTCAGAAGAATCAGTGTGGATTAATATCTGCATGGCCCTTTCTTTAAGTAAATTATGTGAGCAGCAGCGCAGGTTTATATTCTCAACCCAGGTCAGTGAATCTGTTGTCATGCAAAATCCTCCATCCTACTGTGTGTCCTGGAGTGAATTTCTTTTGGAATTTTGAGGACTGCACCTTTTCCCCCCAGCTAGTTCTTAATGCAGGGCCAGCATGCTCATAAACATTTTTAAAAAGACTGGAGGTGTAAATTAGTTCAAAGTAAATTACTCCTTCTATGAGTGGCTTTCAGAATAAATTGAACTATTGAATTCATTTACTTGGGTAACACACCTAATGTGAAAACTTTCTGAGATGAGACCTCTGTGCTCGGAATACATGATATTTGATTTGAGGCATTTTCAGGATAGTTACATAAGTTGGAGCAAAAGAGCATAGTAAATTAAAACTTGATAAGCATCACAAAAATATTTTTAAACTACTCATAGGAATTTGGAAGATTGCTTCTGACTGGGAGCATCATGGGTCAGCTTTAGAAAGACATGGAGAGCAGGCAATGAGGTAGGGCAGTATTTATTTATGGGGTTTAGGGAACGTTGATGCTAATTTCAGACATGACAAGTGAAGAGGAATTTCTAGTTAGGAGGAGATCTTTTTAGCTTTGCTAAGTGTGATTTGCTAATGAAACATTCAGGGAGAACTTTCCAGCATGCAGTTATAAAAGTTCAAGTAATAGATTAGGAAAAGCTATATAAATCCGGTGGTCAACCATTGCCATATTGGTTGAAGCTTTAGAAACTGTAGGATCATGAAAGAAGATGTATTAAAGTTGATAATTTACTAGGAGATAGAGTAGGGATAAGGAATAGGGAATTAAGGTTTAAGATGGGACGATTAAAAGTTTGGGTACTGGGTGGTAACACAACTTTGTGAACAAGAACGTGAAATTAATTATTTCTAAAAAAAGTGAAACAAACAATAAACCCACATGTCAAGCATACACACAAAAGTGGCTAAGTAGAAAGTATGGAGGTGGTGAAAAACTTAAAAATAGATAGCAAAAGGAAGCAAACAAACAACCCCACAACCTTGGGAACGGGTGCAGCGAAGAGAAGGTGAAGAAATCAGAGTTAGGAAGATGCATATGAGAACACAGGACTACAGTGTGACGGAAATCAGCCAAAGATGCGGACCCCTGTAGAAAGAACAGGGTTTTTCCACTCCGTCAGTTGGAGGAGAAAACTAAAAAGTGAGTATTACACTTGGGTGCATGGTGATGTTTTAGAGAATAGGTTTCTCAGAATGCAGGAGAAAGAAGAGTGTTTGGGGCCACAGCATAAGAGAAGGGGCAAGTTTACACTATCATTTGTAAAAGATGAGAAATGCAGTAGGCTGTGTGAGTAGCAGAAATGGAAAGAACACAAGGTATTGTCTTTATCCATTGAAAGTATAAGATCATGTCCTTGTATTTTAATTTTCTGATTCTTCTTTTGACTCCAATGTATATGGTTTAGTTCATGACTTTTTAAAATGACCTGTGCCACTCTTGGGTGGTTATTCTTTTGTGAGGGTGATGCTTACATCCCCTCATATTATTTAGTGTCTTTAAGATGAACACAGTGGATCTTGAAGCCTGGCTACTGGACTGGACAGTAGACTGCAAAGGGATGCAAGGTTTCCAAGCATGTCTGATATAAAAAAAATTTAACATGAATTTATTTGGCCAATAGTGTGTCTGCTCTTCCTCTGTGCTTTACCGAATATAAATCACTTCTTTTCATCTAAGTGTTTCTTTGGAAAATTCATAGAAGAATTTATCTTCTTTTTCTTCTCTTAAAATGTTTGATACTCAGCTTTTGGTTTTACAAATTGCAGAATTTTAAAATCAGAATCCAGCAAATATCTTTTTTCTCCCCAAGGAACACATTTTCTGTGATAAGAAATGTATATAAGGCAGATATAAAAATTACATTCAGGGAAGATAAGAGCAAAAAATTAAAAAAAAAAAAAAAAGGAAAGAAAACTTCCATCACCGTTTTTCCCATTTTGCATAGAGAGCATACGATGTTTTCATTAAAATTGAGCAAAAATTTTCTTCTCCAGGCCTCAGGCATCTCAGAGAATCATGGAAGCCTTTAGAACTGTGGTGAAAGATTTTTTTGAAAGCTTCAAAAATGGCTTTATTAACTCTGCTTGTCCACCCCACAGCCTGAAAGGGGCTTTTTTTTTCTTTACTCTTTGAAGCATCTATCAGGCCCTCTGCCAGGTGTGACAGAGACCTCACTCCTCTGACTGAGATTGTCTCTCTTTGTGTTTGTGCTTCAGGGCATATTTCAAAACTGATAGATCAAGTTCTTGGTTTAGACAGTCTTTAGAAATGGTCAATTTATAAATGAGCTATTCCAGCTCTGAGAAAGAAGGATCTGTTGGCATTATTATTTATGGCAGGTTCTGATCTTCAGTTCTCTCTATACCACGTTTTATACAGTGCCTGACTATAACACTGAATTCTTAACTGGATTTTATAGAGAAAGGAAGAGAATTAGCAATTAGTTAAGCTCTTTGCTTTGATTTATCCAGGGTGTCAAGGAAAGCAATGGAGATTTACTTTTGCAGAGAAGATTTTTAAAAGCGTGATTCAAAATCCATGCTGTAAATATATATCACATAAATTCTCACTGTCTCCTATTGTGTATGATTTGAGAGAAAAAAGTGGCCCTGATGTAAAGTATTCTGTGTTTTTGCTTTTCAATACAAGAAACAGATGCTTCCAGTAAAGTATTTAAGGGTTAAAATGCAACCCTTTAAAAGAAAGGGACATTTAAATAGTAACATGTTCTAAATACTTTCTAAAATAGAAAAACAGGTAAGAACTTGTTTCTTTGCTTTAAAAAGAATGGCATTAGGTGGAAATACCTTGAAAAATTGATGGTAAGAAGTAGGTTAAGCCAAAGACTAAATCCTACTGAGATTTACTAATTCTCTTGAATTTTAAAAAAACTAGAAGAACTTTTAAATTCTAATTGCTTTGCCCGGTGTAGGAGACCAGAGATTTGTTTGCTTCAACAGACCAAGTTTTCTTATTTCTTTTTTCAAATGTATTTTTCTATATATTATTAATAATTGTGAAAATCACAGTTTATTTTTAAATAGGGATGAGATTTCAAAATAGTTGAGTGAATTCTAGGGAAATGAAAAAATTATTTTTGTAAGAGGCTTAAACTGTGTTACCCAGAATAGCCATTTTTTAATGACTGCTTTACATTTTTAAACATGGCTGCAGTTGTGGTTGAATTGGTGTTGCTTCTGAACAGTAACTTTACAAGATTCAGTTGTGAATCGTGTTACAATCATATAATTGTGTCGTGTAAGGCAGTTTTGCCAGTACAACGATGAGAAATTCAAACACATATGCTGTTAAGAAAAACCAAAAACCTTTCTTTCACAACAAAGCTTATTGAAAGAATCACCTACAAATGCAACTTCTATATACACTCCTTTACACCCATCAGCTATGAATCATTATTATTATCATCTAAAATTTTTAAGCCTTTGGATCTTCCAGGACATTGAACTGAAGCGATATGTTCTGACAGTTTGAGTCTAGTCACTGAAAACCTAATTGTGAATGCTAATTTAGGGAATTAATCTAAGATTAGTTTTAAAGTTTAAGAAATTCCTGACCCTAAACAGCACAGATTTTCTTGGCAGCAAGTCTAAGAAACTATTTATAAAATTAAATAAATTAAGGAAAAATAGCAAACATCTGATATTGCATATTTTTAATTTTTTCTCTCTATTGTTATATTAAACATCTGTCAGGGACAGCACATTTCCAGTAATATCTAAAAACAATTCTTTAAATTCTCACTTCTAAGCTTTTCTATATGTATGTGTTCTAATTTTTGTATATTTATAGCCTTCTTAGAATCTTCCCATTTATTTTGCTCATGGGATTTCTTCTTTGATCTTCATCATTATCTGCGTGTATTGAGAACGATTTCAGGGCTTAATTAAATATGACATAGATTTTTCTTCAAAGTTTTGGAAACCGTTTAGATTTCTACATTGCCTAAAGTCCAGCTTTTATTGTCATAATTTAAGTGTGAATAAACTAAAAGACTTGTAAATTCAACAAACATCTCCTGAATAATTGCTTTGTTCACCGTCCTTTGTTTAATGTTAGAGATGCAAATAGAAAAATAGCTGCTCAAGATGCTCAGAATGTAGTTGAGAAATTGTATCTGAAATACCAAGTCAATAAACTAACGGTCATATAGAGTTTTAAGATGACTGAGAAGATGAAAGAAAAATCTGAAGGAGATGAAATTTAAACTAGTGGTCTTGAGGGATAAGCAGAGCTTGACATGAGAGAGGGAGAAAAAGATATCAGGGGTTACTGGAATTGGCTCAAGCATTTATAATGCTTCAGATTAGGAAAAAGATGAGGGCATATTTGTAGCAAAGCATGGCTGGACTATTGGATAATTATTGGGAGCTGTGAGATGTAAAATTGGGAGCAAGCAGAGGCCGTTCTGTAATGGACTTTAATATCAGATTAGATATACTCAAGGAATTCATTGAGAATCCTTAAGGAGAGGCCTGATAACTTCTAAAAAACCTGGGCATTGGTGTTTTCAATATATGAAAGCAGAAAGGCATACAGGCAAGAAAGCAATTTATGAGGATTTGCAATAAACATTGTAGCTTAAAAGGGATTGGTAAGGGGATACCGATTTAAAAACTTTGTGGACATAGATCCTATATGCATTCTCAATTGTGTAAATGTGGTCCAAAATGTTATAAATGATCACAGGTATGTCTGGGTGAATGAGCAAATGGAGGCATCTTGAAAGGAACAGAGAGGTCAGAAAGAGGAGCTAACTTTCAGGGAGAACATGGAAAAGTTTGATTTGGTCATTTCAAATTGGTGGCTGCGGTGGAGGCATCCAGAAGACAATGTCTAGCACTCGGGTGAATGGAATTTGGGAGGGAGGACATTTGGATTAGAGGCATGGTTCAGGGATCCATTTCTTTGGACAAGACTGTTAGAGAGCATGAGAGTAGAAGAGAAAGCTGAGGGATAGAGTTCTTAGGGAAGAGATGTGCATTCTGAGGGAATAACATTGAGAAATATGTTTTCTTCGGTGGGGTAGAGTAGTGGCCTAAAGAACAACTGAACAGAAATGTTAGAATCACAGGGGAAAACAATAGTTCAGATAAGCCTGCCATGGAGTCTAGGGAACGATATAGAGAGAGAGATAGCAAAGATGGAAAGAACTGGGAAGAGCCCTTTGGCCTGGGAGGTTACGAGGCCATTGTTACATGACTAAAGGGCCTTTCATTGGGCAGTGGAGGAGAAGACAGCTCACAGGAAGGTAACGGAGTGGGTGGTATGGAGGTAGGAATATTGGATGTAGACACTTTTCAAGTGATTTGACCATAGGGAAAAGAAGGGACTAAGTGACAGCTCAAAGAAACAGCAGATTTGAAAGACCATATGTATATAAATGCGTTCATTAGATGAGGATACCTGCACATGGGAGAAGAACAGAAGGAAACCACAGGTTTAGGGGATGGGACGATTAGAATTGAATAACAGGCTTTAAAGACTGAGAGATTCAGAGTCCAGGCAGATGAGCTAGCCAACAGTACCATATCTTCTTCCGAAACTACAGAGAGAAAGTGATTATGCAGGCGCGTGTATGCGTGTGTGTGTGAGTGTGCAAGTGGGAATTTTTTTCTTCTGCAGCTGATGACCCTATGCAGTTGGTGGCCCCAATCACAGTCACGTTCTGCTGAGATTGTTATGCTCTAGGCAGGATTGAGGATTTGTGGAAAATGTTTTTAAATAAGTCATAAGATTAATTGAGGACTACACTGAAGATGTATGTTACTTATTGACTTTGATCACTGTAATTTTTCTCCTTCACTGGTGTTACAAACTTGTGATTATTCCACACAAAAGGAATAACCAAGTAATTTTTTAGTGAATTCCAACGATGGAAAGAATTATGTATATTTTCTGATAAAACTTCTCATTTTTTTTCCTTTTGGTAGTTTTGGCCTGACTTTTTAAAAAGTTATTTTTTTTCTTTGCACTGAAGTTTCCTTTGTTCATATATTCTGTATGAACTTACATACTTAGTTCTTAGAATAGGGCAAGTAACATATTAGCAATATAAAAAGTAGTCATATTATATGATTATCCATTTTAATAGTAACCCATATATAAATATAACCATATATTTTATAACCTTCCACATATATGAGCATACATTATATTGTAATTATAATTTTAAATGAACTATCTAAGCTTAATTAATTTTTCTTCTAAAACCAGTGAATTACTATTTTCATATTATTAAAATTACTGTAATAATTTATTAGATTCTTATAAGGACATGTTATTAAATGCCTAAGAGACATTTTACTGAGAGTTTAAAATTTGGGTATCGGGTATTACACACAACACACACACACACTCACAATACTTACATGGTTGGATAAAATGTATTGTGGAGATATATTAAGTCAGAACGAAAGGTAATTTTCTTTTATGACCTTTGATTTGAAGATGCTTTGGTACTTTTACACTTTTCAAAAATAGCATTTAAACTTGAAAATAAAGATTCATTACACAATAATTTAAAGAATTAGCACAAATAATTTATTTAATGCTCATATATACCAAGTTCTTTGGAACTTCTTGACTCACAGGAATATACGTTTCTCAGTTTTCCTTGCATCTTAGTGGGGCAATGTGATTAAGTCTGAGCCCATGTCATCTGGGAAAACAGTGACAGTCGCTTGCATTTTCAGTCCCAGCCATAAAATATCCTGCATAATCATACATCCTCTCTCTAGTCTGTTGGCCTGAAAGCAAAGGACTCTAAGATTTGGAGGTGGAGCGATAGATGGATTCCAAAGCCTGGAGACACTACTTGGAGGATAGCCAATTAGAAGAGGAACTGATTGAAGGTCATTGTGGTAGTTAGATTCAGTTGTCAACTTGGCCAGGTGAAAGCACCTAGTTCTGTTGCTGTGGACATGAGCCAATGGTAGGTGAATCTCATCTGTTGCTAATTACATCCGCAGTCGGCTAGGAGGAGTGTCTGCTGCAATGAGTGACGTTTAACTTAATTGGCTTGTGCTTAAATGAGAGAATGCAATGTAGCAGTCTAGCAGCTTGGCATTCCTCATCTCAGCACTTGCAGCTCAGCCCGGGCCCTTGGAGATGGAGAAAGAAATCACCCCGGGAAAGTTGTTGGAACCCAGGGGCCTGGAGAGAAGACCAGCAGAGACCATCCTGTGCCTTCCACGTAAGAAAGAACCTCAGTGGAAAGTTAGCTGCCTTTCCTCTGAAGAACCAACAAAATAAATCCCCTTTTATTAAAAGCCAATCCGTCTCTGGTGTGTTGCATTCCGGCAGCTAGCAAACTAGAACAGTCATCTTCTTTGGATTTTGTACTAACAAGAGATAAACATTTGCCATGCTAAGCCACTGTAATTTTAGAATTGATTAGTATATCAGCTAACATCGCTTACCTTGACTAATACAAGATATCTTGGAAAAAATAATTCAGTTCCTCACAAAAAACACAGTTTGGTATTTTTGTCGATTGATGCCTTCCAAACTGAACATTTTGAATAATCTTCACCAAAAAAGAAGCCTGACAAATATGGGATAACTAAACATATTTATTGACTCTAGGACTTCTTTATATATAATGACACTGAAACTTGGAAAAGGAAATAAAATATCTACATTCCTAACCATATTTGTCCATGGGAAACTGCGATGTGAAAATACCTTTATTAATATATCCTAGAACAATGTTCCCAGAAAACAGTTTGCACAAGGAAAATAGCTATAAAATAATTTTACCAGGCAAGGTCATCAAAAGGTCAAATGGTTTCAATAGAGCATAATATTATATTATACTCAGATATATTTTTCTGACGTTTTCTTGGACACAAAAAATTCCATTGAGAACATTTTTGATATGTCTATAAATGTTATAGTACTCAAATATGAAATGATTCCTGTGGTAGGTTGAGTTATATACTCCAGATAAAAACATATTCTTGTGGGTAAAAACCCATTGTAAATAGGATCTCTATAAGAAGTAGCTTTTAGTTAAGCTGTGGCCATCGATATCAGGATGGGTTTTGAGCCTATTATTCGAGACCTTATAGAGAAGGGCACATAAAGAAAACCATGGGAAGGAGCTAGGAGCTGAAGTCAACAGAACTCAGAAGATGTCGCCATGTGAATTGCTATGTACAGAAAAACCAAGGACTCAGTGACGGCTGGTAGCCAGTACTAGAACATCACATTCTTAAAAGAAAACCCATCACCTTGCTGATACCTTGAATTTGGGCTATTCTTACCCTCAAAGCCATGAATCAATAAATTCTCACTGCTCAAGCCAGCCAATTGCTTGGGATTTGTTTTAGCAGATGAGAGTCCAAGACGATTACTTAAATTATATATAGTACAAGCAAACAATAAATTCTAAATAAAAGCAATAATGACAAAAACCATAGTGTAAAACTGAAATGAGCAGCTGGGTCTGAAAACAGACATGTGAAGACCATTTATAGTCTTAGGTATTTCTGCATTATTCAAAACATTTTCAGTGTTGTTTAACCCATTTTATTTTTAAGTGCTTAGTTAGAAAGAAAATAGATCATAAGATAAGGTTATCACATTTTCTATTTTTAATTTTGTGAATTTCCTGAACTTTCTTATGGACCAAAAGAGTAATATCATCTCTACACTTCAAGTCTTTGCCTCTGAATGTTGTCCACTGCCACATTCTGAAACTCTATTAAGAGGAAAAAAATAAATTTTTCAGCCAATTAAGGTGGTAGTTATCTCAATTCCAGATATAAATAATTAACAATTAATTATTTCCAGATTAATTTTAATGATAGCAACAGCAAAGAAATATGATATTTCATCTTGATGCCTTCTTATTGTTGGTTGATTTATTGAGAGAAGAAAAAAATGCATTAAGTTGCAAATTCCCTCCAGTAGAATAGTTCCTGAGTTTGTTTTGTAAAATATTTTTTTACTTAAAATAACCCTTTTCCCTTTTTCTTCTAATATAACGTGCTTCTTCTGTGTGTTTTGCAGTCATCCTCTAAGTTTCCCTTTTTCTGTAAAACTGTCTCAGCTGTAATATATAGCTTTGAACCCATGAGTTAAACAAACTCATAATTTAAATTAATTATTCTGAAAGTAAACAATTCCTAAACCATGCAGTAATACGCAGTGTGGAAGGAGAGGAAGATATGACATGGGTCAATGAGAGTGGAATTGCAGGAATACTAACCGCAGATTGTAAACTTATACAGATGTCATATAATAATTGCTTCAAAATTAATCGAGAAGACCCAAATCTTGAAATTATAATAAGGAATTCTGAGGGTGTACCAGTAGCCAATAAAAAGCAATCTGTTAGAAAATCTGCCTGTAGAAGATCAGTACAAAGTCGTTTAATCAATGCTGTTATTTGTAGCTTAGCTTGATTGGAACTTGGTGATGAGACAGCAATTTCTAGGTTACACATTTTTCTGCATAGTTTCCTTTGAAAAGTCACATTATATTGTAAATACTAAAATCAAAGAGACAAACCAGGACAGGCTGGTCTCCTTAATCAATCAGGGTTACTGTACCCATTGTCTTAATTTTTCAGCTGCTAAAACAAATAAAATACAATGGGTTGGCTTTAGCAATGGGAATTTATTGGTTTATGATTTTGAGGCTAGGAGAAGTCTAAAATCTAGGTGTCAGCAAGGCAATACTTTCTCTCCAAAGACTGACACACTGGGGCTGACTACCAGTGAACATTGGTCCTTGGTTTTTCCGTTTACATGGCTGTACACATTATGGTGTCTTATCTGTTTCTTCTGGGTTCCAATGACTTCCAACTTATGGCTGCTCCCTGTGGCATCTCTTCTGTGTTCATTATCCTTTGCTTATAAAAACTTCAGTCATATCCGATTAAAGCCCACCCTCATTCGGGTTGGGCACACCTTAACTAGTAGTATTTTCAGGGGTCCTATTTCCAAATGTGTTCACAACCACAGAAGCAGGAATTGGGACATGAGCATACTTTTGTGGGGGGCATAATTTAACCCCAAAGAGTATGCCCTCTGGACCCTCAAAGGACATGTTCTTCCCTCATGCAAAATACATTCATTCCTTTACAGCATCCCTAAAGTCATAAGTCATGTCAGTAAGAATGCTGTGTAGAGTCTCATCAAAACAAACTATGGCTTGTAAATCTTGACAAACATACAAACATGCAAAATAAATTATGGGTGTTGTCCACCCTATGGCAAAATTTTTCTTCTGTGGACTTGTACAATCTAAAAAATAAGTTATTGTCTTCCAATATACAATATTGGGACAGGCGTAGGATAAACATTCTCATTTCACAAGAGATACAAGGGTCATGAGCCCCAACTATGTCCAAAACCCAGCAAAGCAAACTTTATTAGATTTCAAAGTCTGCGAGTAACTTATGGGTGGATGTTTTGTCCTCTGGACTCCTCCCTTTCCAAACATTCACACAGTGATCATATTTTCTCCCAACACTGGGTGAAGTTCTGTAATAGTGTGTCAAACTGCCAGAATTCAATATATCAGCAATGGATAGCTTTTAAAAAGGGAATTTAATAAGTTGCAAATTTACAGTTCGAAGGCCATAAATATGCACTAACTAAGGCATCCAGAGAAAGATACCTTGGCACAAGGAAAGGTGATCTGGTTAGCATCTGCTCACTCTTATTCTCAGGTTTGTTGCATCCAGCCTCTGACGCCAGTGGTTTCCTCTGTAAGCATCTGTGGGCATTCACATAGCTGCTCCAGGACAAAACTCTGGGTTTCATCTTTTAGCTTAGCATCTGCCATGGTCAGAGATTTCTAATTTTCAGGTTCTGGCTATTTCTGTGAGTCCTTCGTTTGCACCCAGGTCATTTCTATCTCAATCTCCAAACGTCTAAATAGGATCTCAAATTTCTCCAAATTTTTTTCCCTTTTAAAGGACTCCAGTAACTAATCAAGACCCATCTTGAATGGGCAGAGTCACATCTTCATCTAATCAAAAGGTCCCACTCATAATTGGGTACATCACATTTCCATGGACATAATCTGATCAAAAGTTTCCACCCTACAGGACTGAATCAGGATGACAAGAAATGGTTGCCTCCACAAGATTGGATCAGGATTTTTAAGATTGGATCGGGATTTTTAAGTTTGGGTCAGGGTTAAAACATAGTTTTTCTGGGATACATACTACCTTCAAAGTGGCACAAAGCCCTACTCACTTTGAGCATCAAAATGAAGCCAGGCTCTTCATAAGAGCCAGGGCACAGGTCTCATTACTTCTGAGCATTGGTGTGGTGGGACTCTTCTGGAACAATGGGACACAAGGCCCACTGCCTTTAAGCTCCAGGGCAGATGGACCGTCCTCTTCAAGTGTAGAGGTTGACAAGTGGGCCTGCTCTCTTGCCATGAGGAAATATTTTCAATCCAGTTCTTTGCACTCATGATTCTGACCTTGAAACCATTCTTTCTTCAATTTGTCCTTTCTCTGTCCCTTGTTTTTGCTTATACATATTTCACAAAAATACTGTTGGCTTTGTGTGCAATTTACAGGGATCCATACCATCAGACAACAGAACTTTTCACAGATTTTTCTGGGATAGCTGCATTTCCAATCCTGACTCCTACTGAAATGACTGACTGAATCTATGTTCAGCCACACCATCTTTAGTAAAAGGTTATTCAGTTAAATCCTCACTTGGAGCCCTGTTTTCTGTGCAATCACTTACCAAAAGCTCAAGGAGGTCCTTTGTTAGAGCCTCTTCTAACCCTGTCCTCCAAGCACACTGTCTGTTTCCAAACCATCAATTGCTGTTTCCTTTGTGGTTACCAGTTTAATTTTCTAATGATCCTTTCCTTTCACATTTTACTGTTAGTTGAGAGGAGAAACCAGGATGTACCTTCCATGCATAGCTTGGAAATCTCTTCAACTGAATATCCAAGTACAGTGCTTTCAAGTTCTGGTTTGTATCCAACATCTAATGCTATTTTGCCAAGTTCTGTGCCACTTTATAATGAGGAGCAACTGTCCTCCAGTTTCCAATAGCACAATCATCATTTCCTTCTAAATTACTATCAGAAGTATCTTTAACGCCCATATTTCTGTGCACATTCTCTTCAAAGCCACCTAGGCTTTTTCTGTCAATCACTTCCCAATTCTTCCAGCCTCTACCCATTACCCAATTGCAAAGCTATGTCCACATTTTTTAGATATTCGTCATAGCAGCACTTCACTTTCTGGTACCAAAAACTGTTTTAGTTTCCTTATTGCTGAAACAAATCTCATACAATGGGTTAGATTAACAGCAGGAACTTTTTGGATCATGGTTTTCAGAGACAGTAAATTTTGTTTCCTCCTGTGGTTGGTATCCCAGCAATCTTTGGTATGTATTTTTGTTTTGTTTTGTTTGTTTTTCCATCACATGGCAGTATTCATGGGAGTATCTTCTCCTTTCTCATCTATTCCGTTCTGCTGACTTCCAGCTTCTGGGTACTCTGTTTAGCTTTTCTCCATGTCCAATTTCCTTTGCATATAAAGACTTCTACCACATTGGATTAAGTCCCACACGCATTCAATTTAGACACACCTTAACTAATAATATCTACAAAGAGCCTATTTACAAATGGGTTCATATTTATAGGACCAGGAGATGGGAAGTGAACACGCCTTTTGTAGGGAGTATGATTCAATCCCCAACATATTACAAGTACCAGCATTAATGTCCAAATATTCTGCTTCATACTTCCCATCAGAAACTTCTTTTTAGAAACCTGATCAAACATTGTGTTGGAAAGATGGCAAGTACAAGTTTAGTAATAGAGATGATATGCTAAGCACAATTACCAAACAAATTAGACAGTCTATAAATGAAAATTTTCTTTAAGAAAATAATGGCAAAAACTTTCTTGAGAAAGACTGTAGACAAATTAAATTTCCAGTTTATTAAGTCAGATAATTTGAGAGTTGAACAGAAACTGGGGGAGTCCAGTCCTCTAGTTAGCAATTGAGTCTGTCTATAATATTTCAACACGTGGTTGTATGAACTTCTTCAATACCTGAAATAGTCCTCTATAGGGTGAACTGCTTGCCAAAGCAGTCCGTTTTCATTGGGGATCAGCTGCACCTCCTTGAATATTATTTCTTCTATTGAACTTAAACTCTGGCTTATTGTTTCAACATATAATAATTTCAATTCTGACTTCAGGTACAATCTGAAGAAATCTAATCCATCTTTCACATGCTACACCACAGTACATCTGAAAACAGTTGACTTGTGCCATTGAACTCTTCCCTTTTCCATATTAAATTATTCAATTTCTTTGAACCGATTTTTCTTCCAACATTGATCCAGTGATCTCATCATACCACCAGTGCACCTTGTATATGCTCTCCTTTTAACAAGCCACCTTTTAAATAGAAGTTTCCAGAATTTAAGGCAACCCTCCAAGTGTGATTTGATTCAGCAAGATTTTTATCTGGCTCTTCTCTGGACACTGCTACAGAGAGAGCATTGTATTCCTTGGACACATTAAATGGCGAAATATTGAACTTGCCATCAACTTAAGTGTTTACTATTAAGCCATGTCTCTATCTTCTTATACTTATGAAAATGAATTGTTGACAAGGAATGAAGGATAGCACATATATATATTTGATTCAGATTTGACAAAATTAGGCAGTTGTACTAGACCATTGAGTCTTTTTTTTTTTTGGCATGGGCAGGCTCCTTTTTTGTTGTTGTCTGCTATATGACAGCGATCACATTTCATTCTTTTTCCATATGAATATCCTGTTGTTGCATCACCATTTGCTGAAGTTTTTGTTTGTTTGTTTGTTTGTTTGGAAAGTGCATGGGCCTGGAGTCCAACCTGGGTCTCTGAATTCTACCACTGAACTACCCTCGTACCCCCCACAAATGAGTTTTTTTGCCCCATCTCCAACAACTAGTACAGTCGGGAATACAGTCCACTATCTGTTTGAAAATAGTTTCCAGTTCATTAGTATTTTGAAAATAAAGTTTTCTTCTCCAAATAGGTTATGTACTTCCTATGGCTACTTTCATGCTACAACAAAGTTGAGTTTGCCAAAGTATGACCCTAGAAAGCTAAATATTTAGTTTTCTCCTTTAGAGAAAGTGTTGACCCACTTCTGAACTAGTATGCCAGCTGCTCCTTTCTGTTTCTTGCAGATTTGAATAAGTTTATATTGATATCCTCCTGATGAAAAGGGATTAAAAGGTTGGATTGAGTAGGATCACTAAAGTAAACCAATCTAGTTGAATATTCATAAATAATCATTATTTTTGATTGAATTCATTTAACCTGATGTGATCCCAAATAATTAAACTGTCAACCAGTTCTCATTTCTTGATATCAAGATGAAATATCTTGCTGAAATTCATTTATACTCTATCTCCAACACTTCCAGCAATTCTAGCACTCTAAAATTAGAAATGGCATTAACTGAAATAACTTCTGAGTGAGACCATGTTTTCTTTTAGAACTCATTATTTTCCTTTCTATGTGCCTGTATCAGCCCATTTTTTTTCAAATGTATTCCTCAAAAAAGAAATCCATGTAGAATCTTGAACAAAGGATTCCAAAATCTAAGAACCTGGTGAAATATTACATTCTGTATGTTCTTTTTGGGAGTCCTAATACATACCATCATATTAATGAGTCTGAAATATTTTACAGTAAATATACTTATTTAATTTGACTCCATACATTTCTTCCTCACAGTATTTAACAAAGCACCTCCTTTTTAAAATAATGTTATTGTTTAGCAACCTTGGTGGAAGAAACTTCAGAAAAGTTTGTAAATTTCCATGAGAAAGAGTGTAAGCTCAGTTAGTTTCAGATGTTGAAAACTATTTTTCTGTGGGTGTTGGTAGTCAGGGGAAAGCAAGCAAGAGTAATTTGAAATCTGGAGATATTTCAGACTTAAAAAATTAATACAGATGCGTTCTAAGAAGGAATCTTGGTTTTGCTCTGTTTTACCTGAATTTACCAAACTAGAGTGATAGTTCTAGCAGTGATGTAAAGTGAATAATTCTTCCTTTTGTTTAAGAGACATTAACTAGTAACTATTATGGAAATAATGATAGACATGAATGAAAGAAGCAAAACATATTAGAAATACAATACTTTCTATGAGGGGTGGAGTTTATTTGTATACCCACAGTTCATTATCTTTCAAATAGTTATTAATCACAAAATTATTGTTGAATAAATTATTAAAATTAAATTAATAAAAGTTATGTTCAGTATTTCCATATTCATACCCATAGGGGGCAGGGCTTAAGGATCAAGCTATATCATTTCTATGATTGAAAAATAAAATATATAAATACAGAGCATACCATTCAGAATCACAATGCAAATGTTTTAGATAACGATCTGCTAATTATACTCCAAGTTGCCTTGGGAAATGTAATTTTAGTGCCTTCATTTTAGTTGGATGTACGAGTACACTATTTTACTGAAAATGCACATTTGAAGATATGCTTTAGAATATTTGTTATAACTATCATAAGTTTTTACTTGCTATCTCGGCATCCAACTTACCACTCTAGTAACCTTTGGCCTCAGTAATCACCAGCTTTCCAGCCCAGAGGCCCCCAAAGCTCAAGGCCACATCTGCAGCCACCACCCACCCCACCCCACACAACCAACGTGCCTCACCCAGAATCCGCAGCTGGCCCCAAATGATAAGCTAGCCATCCCGATTGCTCTTGGACCTCCCAAGAGCATGGGAGGTCCTTTTTTGCATGCATTTACTTCAAACTAACTAATCCTTGACCGCTGGGGAAAATCTACTAACCTCCACTCCTGGACCACAATAAAGGCATAAGCCCATGGGGTCACTTGGGATTCCCACCTGCTGTTTGAGCCACTGGAGCCCTTTGGGCTTCCTGCTGACACCTCAGAGCAGCCCTCTCTGCCTGTGAGTGTTAAGTAGCAATCTTTTCTACTGTACTATGGCCTTGGCCATTGTGTCACAGCTGACCTTAACTTGGGCCCAAATTTAAAATTCAAATAAACTAATTCAAAATAGTATTTATCAAATTGCAGTATATTTTTTAGAGAACCATATTAGTAGAGAAACCTATCTAGTCTTTTTTTCCTCCTAAAGAACATTTTGATTATTGGGTACTTTGTGAAGCAGCAGTAATTTTTTGAAACCAGCCATGTACATTTTGAGTGTCATATTCAAACTTTAATGTAAATGCATTTGCCTTTCTACTTGAATCTGAATTGTTTAGTGGATGGACTATTTAATGGTTTGGGTTTTGTTTCTTTTTTGTTTTAGAAACTGGATTGCTAAATGCTTGTAGCTAGGAAGGTCATATAACCTGCTATAAAAAATTTATTAATGCTGACTGATTGCAACATCTGATGCTCCACTGGTCTTAAAGATTGATTTGGAAAGCTCTATCATAACTTGTTTGGCTAAATAAAAATATATATATTGTTTATTCCACTTAACTCTTGTTATGACCATTTATTCTTAAAAAAAAAAAAACCCATGTTGGATTCTACGTATTACCACTTTTTAACGAGAATTATTAGGTAATCTTACTTTTTTTCATTCCTATATATCATCACATATTCTCACTCAGTACTAGTCTTTGCTGTTTTACTATGGCAAGTTTTTCCTGTCCACCTTAAGTTTCATTTTAAACTCATTTTGTTAGATAAGAAATTTCCCATTCAGTTATTTAAAACACATATAATACTAATACCTGTTTGTAAACTGGTTTTCCCCACTAGATTATAACCTATTTCAGGTCAGGCACCAACCTTAATTTATCTTAGTATATTCAACATTTCCAAAAGCGTGCTTCAATGATCAGTTCTTAAAAATGATTTTTAATGATCAGGGAATGAAATATACACATAAAAACTCTCAGGGCAGAAGTTAGCATGCAATAAAGATCCAACAAATATTAAATGGGGGGAAAAGGACTACCTTGATCTTCAGATGAGTCACTTATTGCTTTGTTAGAAGCCTTGTCTGCTTGCTAGTCATAGCTTAAGAACATAAAGATTTGTCTTTAAATTCATCAGCATTATTGTTCATGTACCTCCACAGAGCAAGAGTTGGGAGCATGGGCTCTGGAACCTGGCTTGTGAGTTCCTATCTCCTCTTATTCACTGTGTGACCTTTACCAAGTCATTGACTCTATCTGACCGAAATAGTCTCACCATAGGGATATTATGACGTTAAATGGTTACAAAGCACAATGCATCCAGTGCATAGTAACTAAAAACAAACAAACAAGCTACTAGCTATTATTATACTTTCCCATCCAAACTCATAATTTTTCATCAGATCCGCACTCTAAGAAGATAAACACCAGTCCTTATATCACATTTGGGGAAGATAAAATGATTCTTTAAGATCCCAGTTGCCTATGAAACAGCCTAGGGTGTCAGGGAATTTGCCTCTGAAAGTCCCCAGACCCACCACTGAAAACATTCACGGAAGAAGAATTTCTTTTCTCTTCTTCCCATGTTTTGCTTCTTCTTTTCTTTGTAAGTCATCCCATTTCTGACATTGTTTCCCTCCAGCTCCTCCTGAGGTCTTAAAGCACACATCCGTTCTCCCACATCCCAGAACAAATGCATGTCGGTATTTTGTTGTATGGCTTTACAGATACTACGAAAGTCTGTTCTAACACCATCCTTTGCCCTATTTCTCTATAGGATAATAGCTTATCATGAGGTAGGGTATATTTTCCCATTATTTCTGTTATATAAACTTTATATATGTGTGCGTATGTGTGCCTATTTCATGAGAACCAGATAGAAGTTATGACTGATTTTTTGGCATGAATGAATGATACTGTAGACTCCTCTTTATATTTCCCTTTTCCCCCTTCAAGTCATGTCACACCCACAATTGAATAACTGTGGGTAATATCTGTTATTATAAATATCAATACTTCTATGCGCAGTATAGCTATGACCATCGGTGTTGATACATTAATCTTTAATAATCCATTATCAAATCCAATATTATTCCATTTAACTGCTTTGAATGTTTGGTTTTATGACATCTCATTTTAGCCAAACTTCCTTTCACATATTTATAGACTATTATACTGTTTACAGTTTTATTTACTAAGAACACTGAAATGACATAATTTCTCCTGCTACACATATATGACAATTTCTTTAAACCCTAGAATCTAGAATAAATATCCAAGTAGAATCTCTCAGGCATATGATATGTCTGCATGTTTTCAATTAATTAAAAAAAAATTTGAGTAGTTCTAGGTTGATAGAAAAATCATGCAGAAAATACAGAGTTCCCATATACCTTCTCCCCACAGTTTTCCTTATTATTAACATTTCACATTAGTGTGGTAACTTTGTTACAACAGATGGAACATATTGGAATTATATAATTAGATATAGTCTATAGTTTACATTAGCTTCTACTCTTGTGATACACGTTTCTATGGTTTTTAAAAAGATTTAATCTGATAAATGCACAACCTACAATTTCCAACTTTGACCACTTTCAAATATACAACTGAGTAGTGTATGCACAATATATAGTGCTACGGTTACTACCATCCAGTACCAAATTTTTTCCGTCAACCCAAACAGAAGCTCTGTACTAATTAAGTATTGCCTCTCTATTACCTACACCCATCTATGACCCTGGTAAAGTGTATTTCAGTTTGAACTCTATGAATTTGCTTATTCTAATTATTTCATGTAAGTGAGATCATATGATAGTTATCCTTTTGTTTTTGGCCTATTCATTTTTAATTGGGTTGCTTGTCTTTTTGTTGTTGAATTGTAGATTTCTTTATGTATTCTGGATATTAAAATCTTGCCAGGTATACGGTTTCAGAATATTTTCTCCCATTGAGGTTATTATTTATTTATTTATTTTTACATGGGCTGGCTCTGGGAATCGAAACTGGGTCTCTGGCACAGTAGTGAGAATTCTGCCACTGAGCCACCAGTGCACTGCCCAGGTTACCTCTTCATATTCATCATAAAGTCCTTTGATGCACAAAAGTTTTTAATTATGATGAAGTCCCATTTATCTATTTTTTTTGTTTTGCTGCTTGTGTTTTTGAAGTAAAGTCTAAGAAACCATTGCCTAACACAAGGTCCTGAAAGTGCTTCCCTGCATTTTCTTCTAGGGGTTTTATAACTTGATTCTGCTATTTAGGACTTTGATCCATTTTGAGTCGAGTTTTGTGTGATGTGAGGTAGGGGTCCACCTTCGTTTCTTTGCATGTGGACATCAGTTTTTCCAGCACCATCTGTTGAAGAGATGACTCTTTCCCAATTGAGTGGACTTGGCACCCTTGTCAAAATCAGTTGGCCATAGATATAAGGGTTGATTTCTGAATTCTCAATTCATTTCTATTGGTCTATATACCTGTACTTTGAGCTAGTTCCATACTGTTTGGATTACTGTGGCTTTGTAATAAGTTTTAAGATTGGGTAGTGTGAGTCTTCCAACTTTGTTCATCTTTTTCAAGATGGCTTTGGCTATTCGGGGACCCTAGCTCTTCTGTATAAATTTGATGATTGCCTTTTCCACTTCTACAAAGATGTTGTTATTTTGATTGGGATTGCATTGAATTTGTAAATCACATTGGGTAGAACTGATGTCATTATGATTTATTCCAATCAATGAATGCAAAATATCTCTCCATTTATGTAGGTCTTCTTTGATATCTTTTTGCACTATTTTGCAGTTTTCTGAGTCAAAGTCTTTTATGTCCCTCATTAGATTTATTCACAGATATTTGATTCCTTAAGGTATTAATATATATGGAATTTTTCAAAAATTTCTTCTTCCTATTGTTCATTACTAGTGTATAGACATGCTACTTATTTTTGAGTGCAGATTTTATACCCTACCACTTTGCTGAATTCATTTGTTAGCTATTTTTTAGTAGATTTTTTAATTTTCAAAATTCTCTCTATATAGGATCATGTCATTTACAAATAGGGAAAGCTTTATTTCTTTCTTTCCAGTGGGGATGCCTTTTTTATTTCTGTTGGTTAATTTATCTACCTAGAATTTTCATTACAATGTTGAATAACATAGGCATCCTTGTTTTGTTCCTGCTCTTGAAGGGAAAGCTTTCAGTGTTTCACCATTTAATATGACACTAGTGGTGAGTTTTTCTTATATGCTCTGATCATGTTGAGGAAGTTTCCTTTTATTCCTAGTTTTATAAGTATTTTTTATCAAGGAGAGATGCTGGATTTTTTTTTTTTGAATGATGTTTCTGCATCAATTGAAGAGACTGTATCAATGTATTGTTTTACATTAATTGATTTCTTAAGTTGAACCACCCTTGCATACCTGGGATAAATTCCACTTGGTCATCGTATATATTCTTTTAATGTGTTTTTGGACTTGGTTTGCTATTATATTGCATTTATATTCATAAAAGATATTGGCCTGTAATTGACTTTTCTTGCAGCATCTTTATCTGTATTTGGGATTAGGATGATGCTGGCCTTATAGAGTGATTTAAGATGTGTTCCTTCCTCTTCAATATTTTGGAAGAGTTTGAAAAGTATTGGTGTTAATTATCCTTGAATGTTTGGTAAAATTCACCAGTGAAGGGCAGGCCACGGAGGCTCAGCAGGCAAGAATGCTTGCCTGCCATACCAGAGGACCTGGGTTGATTCCCAGTGCCTGCCCATGTAAAAAAAAAAAAAAAAAGAATTCACCAGTGAAGCCATCTGGTTCTGGGTTTTTCTTTGGTGGGAGGTTTTGATTACTGAGTCAATTTCTTTACTTGTTATTCATCTATTGAGCTCTTCTATTTCTTCTTGAATAATAAGAAATAGTACAACAAATTGTACGTTGTTTGAGTGTTTCTAGCAATTTGTTCTAGAAATTAGGTTTTCTAATTTGTTGGCATACAATTGATCATTGTATCAACTTATAATCTTTTCTATGGAGTGGTAGCAATGTTCCCCCATTTTGCTTTGATTTTAGTCACTTGTGACCTCTCTTTTCTTTGTCATTCTTTTCATAGGACCAACTTTTCATTTCAATGATTCTCTCCCTTGTTTTTAATTCTCTAGTTCATTTGTCTGCACATTAATCTTTGTTATTTCCTTCTGCTCACTTACTATTTAGTTTATTCTTTTTCTAGTTCCTTTAGGTTTGATCTTAGGTCTCTGATTTAGATCTTCTTTTATCAATGTAAGCATTTCTTTTCACCACTGATTTTGCTGTATCACATAAGTTTTGGTATGTTGTTTATTCTTGTTCATTCATCTCAAGATATTTCCTTATTTCTCTTTGAGTTCTTCTTGACTCTCTGGTTGTTAAAGATTATTCCAGTACTCCATCTGTAATTGATTTATAGCTTCATTCCATTAAGGACATAGATGATATCTCATACGATTTCAATGTTTTTAACTTTGTTGAGACTTTCTTTGTAAGTCTCAATAAATATATGATCTATCCTGGAGAATCACCCATGTGCACCAGAGAAGAATGTGTATTCTGCTGTTGTATGTGTGTTTTGCTCTTTGGCCAGAATAATTTCAGTTGTTTTATCTTTGTGCTCACCAATTCTTTCTTCTGCCAGCTCCAATCTCCTCTTGAAATCTCTAAGGAATATTTTATTTCAGTTATTGTGGTCTTCAACACCAAGATTGCTGTTTGGTTCCATTTTAAGATTTTTATCTCTTTATTCAGGGTCTTGTATTGTTTCTTCATCATTTTACTGATATACTTTAGTTATTTCTCTGCATCCCTTTAGTTCTTCAAGTATATTGAAAATAACTTTTAAAAAATATGTCTGATATATTCAAATTATGGGCTTCTTCATTGGTGGTTTCTTGAATTTTATAATGTTATTTTTATGGTCTAGTATTTCCTATGTTTTTGATTGTCTTGAAACCTTTGTTGAATGCAGTACATTTTAACCCTTTAATGGGTTAATTCTGGAATTTAGTCCTTGAGCTGTCTGTTCCTTAAGTTATGTCCAGTTAGTGCTATGACAAAGATTTCTTTTGGTGTCAGGAGCTAACAAAAACAAATAAACCACTACAAAAAAGAAAACAAAACAAAAAAAACTTTCTCATTCTTTGCAAACTGAATCCATGTCTGGTGGTGTTCTCCTTCAAATTTTAGCCCTTCTACCAAAAAGGCAAAAGTGTGGGCTCCTCTCTGTCTTCTCTGAGTCTGTGTCTTGCTCCAGATATGCATTTGTGGACTTAGGACTTCCCCCATTTATAGGAATGTGAATGTCCCCTCTACTCTCTATGAAACAGAATTTCCCACATCCAGAGTGGTCTATTTGAAGTGCTCTATTATGCATTCTTTTTTAAAATTAATTTATTTTTAATTTATATACATAACCATACACACACACAAATATTCTTATCATATCTTTGAAACTGGAAGTCTTTGCTCCAGGCCACTTAGATATTCTTGTTTCTTATACTGCTTTACTTGGGAACAAGCTGCTTCAGCCTGTTCTGGAAGGGCAAGTCAGAGAGAAATGCCCTGGTTCATTCATCCAGGCTGCTGAAAGAGAACTTGGCACCAATATACAGAACTAATACGTGCATAAACTTTACTCTGCTCTCTGAACAGGGCCAGGGACCCACAATAATATAACCACTTGGCACTATTACACCCAGGGGAGGGGATTGAGGCCAATAAGGGCTCCTACATTTTTAAAGTTATGTTGTCTTGATTTGTTACTTGCCCAGTGTCTGCAACTTTTATTTGTTTTTCAGAGTTCTGAGGAAGATGGCTCTGCCAGTGTCTGCCAGTTATTCAGACCCAACTTATGTGGCCCTCTCAGTTGACCAGGTTTGCTGTGCATGTTTTTTATTTTACTGGATGCCTGTTCTATTCCTTATTTCCTAGATCAGTTTTGGTCTAGGTTGCTTTAGTATATTTTAATGTGCTTAAAGACAAGGACAAGTTAGCAATCATCTTTTAGCCTTAATACCTAGCATAGTGTCTGATTCAGAATAAGTTCCATTCAATCAGTTCTTCAAAAACTCCTCTTGCATGTCAAATGGATAGAAATCACAAGGCCATGAGCTTGCTTAGGAAAAATTACAAATGCATTTTTTTTTTGTAATTTCTGAATGAAATACATAATTTATTTTAAGTATAAGCATAGGGTAAAAGAAAAAATGTAGTATAATTAGTATCTGTGAATTTTTTCACCCACAGAAGTCACAGATACTTTCATATCACCTTACAGCTGTTGCAGATGTCTCAAAATATCTCTTAGACTTACCATTGTTTAGAAATTATGGTAGCTATTAGGTTACCTTTAATTACTTAGTGTAATTAAGTACAGCTGATTACTTAATGTCTTAATGAAGAACACACATATTCATAAATCAATATTTAAAATATTTTTTTTTTTTTTTTTTTTTTTTTTTTAAAAGGAAAGACAGAGAGAAGGAAGGAAGGATAGAAGGAAGGAAGGAAGGAAGAAAGGGAAACATTTTTAAACATTTTCTTGTTTTATTGTATTCTGTTTCTCCGTTTTTGTTACATGGGCTGGGGCCGGGAATCGAACCGAGGTCCTCCGGCATAGCAGGCAAGCACTTTGCCCGCTGAGCCACCGCGGCCCGCCCTTAAAATATTTTGACAACTGTATTTCAGTATAATTTAAATCCTTTGTTATCTTCTGCATTTGTATGCATTATCCGGATAAAGAGATCATAGGATTCACTAGAGGTTCCTTGTCTGAAAAAGGCTAAGAACTCTATTGAATGTTAGTTCTTAAAACTTTCCCCTTGCTCTCTTCCCTCCCTTGCAGCCTTACTTGAACCTGTTTATATAAGCAGGCTTTTCAAGCCTGGAGAGACAATTTTTTTATTTGAAAATGAAGCAATGTCACTGTATTGGTAGCCTGGTATTAATTAAGCTCTGACCTCCTAGGGGAATCACACTTCTTAATGTGTAAATAGCACAGTACCATAATTCAAACAGTCATATTATGGCTCTCAGATATAAGCAGGAATAGAAGAAAAAATGAAGGATTTTGAACGATACATTGTTCAGTTTCCATAGTAACAGTCCACATAAGAAAACTCTCTCTTATTTTAATCCCTGTTTTTCTACTTAATGTCTTTTAATTCTTTTTAAGTCTGATACTTTCAAGTGGATATTATCATGTTTCTAAAGCACTGAATGATTTAGGCTTTTAAATTAAGCTACATGTGTGTTTCTAATTGCAGCAATTCAACTTTAAAGAAGATATTTCTTTCCGGCACTATAGGAAATGTTTAGCCTTCTCAACCTACACCATTGTAATTTCTATTGTTGATGCTTAGCACAGTCACGCTTTCATGTCAGATAATTTTACCAGGAGTCAACATCTAGGAAACTAGCACCGTCAATAAAAATTTTTAGTACCATCACATTTGAAACTTTGGAAAAATTTGAAATCTGATAACTCAGTGGGCCTCAATCTCCAACTGAGAACTTGTGCTTTGTGAATTTAGAAAATTGCACAAACTTAGTCCTAATTATGCTTTCTTTCTTGGGTCCACATAGTCATGTGATACTACACACATTTTCATTGCTGTACTACCTCCTTCAATGTCTCTTTCATTGTTTTTCCCATTGACAACAGCTCCTATTAATCACCACTGTATACTCCTTAAGGCAGATTCACTGTTGGCACATATGCATTTGTCTTCACTTTGAAAAGGTGGAGGAGAGGGATCCAAGGAATGCTACACTGAGAGTTCCAGACAATTACTTTTCTATCCTTATTTGAGGTCCTAGATCACTAGATAATAGGACAATTTTAGCTCATGTAGGCTGTATTCACTTACCAGCTACATCTCCCCTACCCCACCATTCATTATCCATTTTGGATTTTGACTTCTAGCATATGTTCTTTTCAGGTGTCTCACATCCTCATAAATGACTCGTAAGTTATAAGTCTGATAAATCTCACATCCTCATAGGTCCTTGTATATGACTCATCCTAGGTCCAAATTTTATTTTGTTTCTTGAGTCTAAAGTTTTGCTCATAGTCAACCTTAATAATCCATTTTTTTGTAATAGATCCCAATGCTTACTTCATTTTTAATTGATATATCTATGCATTTTTTTCTTTTTATTATTTATTTATTTTTTTGGCATAAGCAGGCTCCAGGAATTGAACCTGGGTCTCCGGCATGGCAGGTGAGAATTCTGCCACTGAACTACCTTTGCACCACCCTACATCTATGAAATTTTAAACTCTAATAAACCAAACCTTCATTATAATTCTCTGTCATTCCAGAATGACAGATGTCCAGACATTCTTCTTTCATCTCCATCCTTCAATATCTGTTCTTTATCTTCAATCCACTAACATTGGTAAAATTTTCCTTCCTGATTTTCTGATCCAGCTGATACATCCTGAATTATTAATTCAATCTTTTTTCATGCCAAAACTTTCAAAGCTTTCAACCTCTAGTTTTCTAGAATACTTTCTCTGAAAACTTCTAAGCTTGAATCATTCCAAATACTGACATTCATTACCTCTATATTTGGGTTGTTGGGTAATGATTGGGGAAAACTGTATTTTTAATGTGTAACAGTGTCTCTATGAATATGTAATTGTTGTTGGCAGGGGTTACATTTTAACATCTCAGCAAATCACTAAATGACTCTATGATGCTAACCAATGATTACCTTCTTCTTTGGCCTACGGTTGCATGATTCTTTCTTCATATTCCTGTCAAGAATTCTGAATTTTTATCCCAATTGCAAATAAACAAGTTCTATTACCACAGTTTCATGCATGCTGGAAAAAACAAACATCTTCCCCTTGGTTAGAGGAAAAGATTACTATTACTACACATGGCACAGTACACAGCAAAAGTTTCAAGTATGCCTTCGTTCTTTTTCCCCTCAAAATCCCATGGGGCATTGCAGAGGAGCCCAAGCGGATACTGTGAACAGTCAGTTCATATGCCAGTTGAGGAACCCTGGGAACTAGAATCTTTATACTGGAAAATAAACACGCCTACCCAAGAGACTCTCTTTTTATATTACAAACTACATAAACCTGCCATTTACTCGAGAGGGAGACACTATCCCTATTTTAGTAGATGGTAAACAAACCTGTGCTTTAAGGGGGAGTTTGATCTCTATTTTCAAGGCAATTTGTTATAGAAGCATCTTCAAAAAGATATTTCAGAACAAAAGAGCAGGTGGGAACTCTGTAGTGTGATGGGCGGATATGTGAAAGACACATGGAACATTGTCTGTCAAAAGTTCCAACGTATCAACCACACCATATTATTTACATTAGTCTTAAAATACATCCTTGGATCCTGTGTCTGTGCATTTTTCATATCCCCCTTCTGACTGAAATAGTCTTCAAAATTAATATTTCCTCAATCATTCTGAAGAATATTATTTATCTTCCAATTGTATCACTTTCAAAAAATCTTTCTTAAATCCCTCTTCTGTCTGCCTTCTCCATCAGTGAACAAACCCAGTGAATCCTCTTCAAATTTCTATAACAACAGCTACATCACTTTATTGCTCTTATTTGTTTAAATGATATTTTCATTCTATTAAAACATAAAGGTACTATAGCTAATTAGTCCTTCTAGACCCCAAGTAGCATTATGCTTGTCATAGTAGCTACTGGAAAATTTGCTAAAAATAAAAACTCTTCTGTATTCTGGAGATAAAGAATTTCTATTTGATTCAAATTTTAATAATTAGTATAAGGACATAGCATGAATAAATTTGGTTCTCATTTTTCCAATTTCATTCATGCCAATGTCCAGTAAATTGGAATTATTCAGTGAATCAAGGTTCTATTTCTGTATCTATAAGGGTCCACATTATGTTCCTTAAATAATACAATTCTTACCATTTTTTCCAAAGACCACTTATTTCCTGGAATTTAGCTATTTCTCATCACCTCTGCTTTTGCTCCCTTGGTCTGAGGCATTATTACTTTCACCTGCTTTCCTTAGCCTCTACACTTGCCATTTCACTTCTGCCTATGCCTTTTCAAGTCTCATTTCAGAGGTGAGAGAAATCACTTAAAAATGAAAGACATCATATTTCTCCACTCCTTAACACCCTGAAAACATTCCCCCTTTTCCTCAGAGGAAAAACCATATTCTGTTGAGCGGCCTGCAAAACATTTCATAATCATGTTGCTGGTTTCCTGTCTGACTCCCTTTGCTACAAATTTCTGCCTCACTTACTGAGCTCTAACTAACCAAGCATGCTCTCTCCTTGGAAGTTTTGGGCTGTCTATTTCCTCTGCTGAAATGCTCTTCTCCCAGATACTCCATGGCCAACCAGTAACCCCCTTCAGGTCTTTACGTCTTTGATGAAGTCACTACTTAATGAGTCTGCTTACGTAAGGACTATCCTGAACATACTATTGGGAATTACACATTGTGTCCACACTCTAAGAACTCTTGACCTTTCTTACTTTGATCTTTCATTTAATTTTCAATAACATTCATCACTTTGTAACATACTCTGTAAGTTACTTATTTGCAAAGTTACAAGTTCATTGTTTACTGTAGGTTTCTTTCAGAATGTAAGCTCCGTGAAGGCAGAGATCTTTGTCTGCTTTTAACTCCAATAATTATCATGAGTTTAGAATAGCGCCTAGAACACTGTTCTCTGAATGAATCACTGCATGACTCAGTCGTGTTGATGTGACCCTCATGGCTCTGCTGCTTTGTGTTGCTCCCATTTGGGAGAAGGGATGGTGGAGGCTGGAGCGAGGATAATGGTGATCTCACATAAGAGCACTTCGGGAAGGCTGAACGAAAGGCATATTTCAGAAAATGTAAGACCATCAACTCTTGGCATCTTGACCCACTTGGTCACGTTTGAGAACATGTCATTGTGGTGTGAACTGACCTGGCACAGCCATTGCAAACCCTTGTGAACTGGACCATATTGTGTTTGGATATATGGTTCTAGAGAAGGGCAAATTGGTACGAAAAAAGACCTACTTGTAACCACATTAAGAATGTTGTTAATTTGACATCTAATGTTCCCAGTGTTCCTAGTCTTTAATCACATATAAATAGAAGTAATTTTTTTTTTGTAAGGCAAGTCATTTATTTCACACATTGCTTAAATCTGTGACTCTACATTCCTTAGAAATCATATGATCTGTTCTTAACTTTATTCTGGCGACTGTAGGAGAAACCAGAACAGAAATCTGTCTTGAATGAACAGCAGCAACGCATGAAACCGGGTGTGGTTTCCACATTATTAGATAATCGTGCCTGTGGGTATTACAAATCAGGCAGCATAATCCTGAGTTTGTAATTTCTTAGAGTATGTGATTTTTCACCGATAACATGTTAGAAGGACATAGGCATGTAGTGATGAGGGTGGCAAATGATGATTCTTCAGAAATTTAATTTTACTTTAACAGGAGCTAATTCTTAATGAATCATTTAGCAAGAATATGGATGATGTTTCATTGTGTTTTACAATACTGAGATTCCTTTACAAAAGTTCACTCATTTTTTTTTCGGTTTTCCCCCACCCTTCAAACAAGAAATCAGAATAATTTTTAACTTTCTGATAAAAGTTGATGTACTATTTTAATGTTTATTTTAGTTTCATCAAAGGGAGTTTTATGTATTCTCCAGGCATTACACTAAGAGATTGTACTTAAATTTATTGCAGATTTTTCTTTCTATAATTCTTTCATGTGTCGTATTCTTCGAGTACAAGTTACCAAGTTTAATTACACAAAACATATTCACATATTGTGTCAATATCTATTGGGGATAAAGCTGAAAGACATTGTAAGCAGTGCCTGAAATGAGGTCAGACAGAGATAATGTTCAGCAGTATTAGGGGCAAGTTTGTACGTGAACATGTCTCTGCAAACAGCTTGGTATTTAGAGCTAATGAATATTTCCTATTTGGAAAGTAAGTTGCTGATTATGCTTCCTGGCAATATCTTCCCAGTGCCAGAACACATCATGTTTTTCCTTTGAAAGATCTTTCATAAAAAGATACATGTATTTAAATCAGCGATTTGAGCTAATATGCATGCTTGGCTCTGTTAATGCACACTAAAGAAAAATAAACACTTGAATTTCATCGTTTGTGAAAATGAACCTCCTCAAGTTCTCTCTTTTATTACATGTTTTCTTTTCTTTTCCTACCTTCCTCCTTTCATGTGTGTCTTCTTTCTTGCCTTCCTTTCTTATTTCTGGATTTTAGGAGTCAGAAATCTTTTTTTTTTTCTCTGCTTCTCCTCTGATTTCTGAATGATGAGGCTCGTATCATTATACAGGTAAAAGCTCCTGCTTCTCAAAGAGTTGTGTTGTGCTTAATTGTGTAGACATGTGCTTGAAGCTGTACCCACACTAACTCAAAATAATTAGGGCAGTGACGTAGAACACACCGAGAAACATTATGTTGCATTATTGTTTTTCATTAGTTTGCAAAAAATAGTCTGTTGGTTTAGATACAACTACTGGGAGCTAAACAGAGTCTTAAGGGTTGAAAGATAGTCTCTCAATATGGCCCTGGGAGTTCATTTCCAAGGAAACCACAAGCAAGGCTTTTCTTATTGTGATTTTCTGATAGTGTCCAAAATAGTCAAAAAGTTTCGTGGTGATTATTTATAAATAATAGAACACCGATTGACTAACAACAATTAAAATTACAAATCATTAAGTACAATATAAATATCCTTGTACATTTAGATGCAAAATGTCAACTGATCATTAAACTAGCGAGGACAAATAAGTGATTTGCTCCAGATCTAAGAATTAGTCAGTGGCAGAAATAAAACTCTCTTCCTGGTCATCTGATTGGGAGGCTGGAGATCTAGTCTCCAGACCTTAGAGTCTTCCAGCAGAATCTTCAGTCTAAGGCAATGATTGCAAAGATCAAGCTTGATCTTGATAGTTCATTTTCTGCAAGAATAAACCAAATATATTGGAGTTGGCCTCCTGTAAGGCAATTCATTCCACTGTTGAGGAGCTGTAGCTTTGAGAGCTATTTATCAAGTTGAGCTTGAAAATGTCTTCCCCAAAATTCATTTTCATTTCATTCAAATATACATTTGAGTCCAATTTTGCTTGCCTAACAAATATATGACTAAATTAATTCAATTTATTAAATTTATTCCCGACTAAATACCCCACTGCACTTAAGTGAATTCCCGTGTGAGATAGTTTTCATTGTTCTTAACATCTTTGTCTGAGACTTGACTTTGCAACCAAGGTTTGCGTCACCTAATGTCTCTCAATGTGAATTTAGTACACTAAAAAATGAGGCAATTATATCAAATTGATGTTTCCCAACCTAAATTGTACTGTAACATAAACAACAAAGGTAATGCATGAGAGGAAGTATGGAGAAATAGCTGAGAGGGTAATAGAGGATGATCTAGCTGTAGGTCTAATACTTTACCTTGTGCAGCCTTGAACCAGAGGGAGAATCAATATTAGTTTCTAAAACATTGTGATTTTGTGGGTTTTGAAATCTACCTACTGTCCTCTTAAAACTGTTTTGCTGGTTTATATAGCATTGCGATATTCATACTGAAAATAAGCTTCTCATTATTTCAATGATTAAGAAAAGATATGCAAAGTGAGTGATTTGCAATGATGGGCAAATGTTGAAATATTTGCCTCTAATTTGAATTTTCTTTTTCCTTTTTTAAAAAAACGTATTATTTCATTAATAAAGTATCAGTGGCAGAGAGTGTTCAAATAGAGCTTAGAGGCTACTCTGGAGATTGCTCTTACACAAGCTTCAGGTAGACTTTGCTACCTATCATAACCTGCCAACCTCCAACCAGGACCATTCCAGCCAATCCTAAAGAACACCTAGGGCAATATATAAGATTCCACAAACGTTCCTGGCAGTAGAGCAACTTTCCAGAAACCTACAAATTCCACATGTGTCCCTGGTCCAGATAAGTCCTGAAACCTGGCCCAGCCTCTCCAGAACATCAGATAGTTCTATTTCCCTACCCCATATTAGTGACAGACCCTTTGTGGTAGTTAGATTCAGTTGTCAACTTGGCCAAGTGAAAGCACCTAGTTCTGTTGCTGTGGACATGAGCCAACGGTAGGTGAATCTCATCTGTTGCTAATTACATCCGCAGTCGGCTAGGAGGCGTGTCTGCTGCAATGAGTGACGTTTAACTTAATTGGCTTGTGCTTAAATGAGAGAACGCAATGTAGCACAGTCTAGCAGCTCGGCATTCCTCATCTCAGCACTTGCAGCTCAGCCCGGGCCCTTGGAGGTGGAGAAAGAAATCACCCCAGGGAAAGTTGTTGGAACCCAGGGGCCGGGAGAGAAGACCAGCAGAGATCATCCTGTGCCTTCCACATAAGAAAGAACCTCAGTGGAAAGTTAGCTGCCTTTCCTCTGAAGAACCAACAAAATAAATCCCCTTTTATTAAAAGCCAATCCGTCTCTGGTGTGTTGCATTCCGGCAGCTAGCAAACTAGAACACCCTTCCAATAGCAAAAATTTAGAATTGTCATAGCCCAAACAACTTTAAAGACAGGGATGGAAAGATGAAAGGTGATGGTGGAATTATACATAGAAGACAGGACTTAACAAATGAATATGAATGCTGGATCACTAAATTGATATCTCTTTTAGTCTCCAATATTTTAGAGCAGCTATGAGTAAAAACCTAAAATTGTGAAATTGCAACCCATGTAAAAGTCTGAAATACATTCTACAACTAACTGTGGTGCTATGCTTGGAAATTTATAGCTTTTTTGTGTTTACGTTATTGTTTACAGAACAAGAAGGAACAAAAGTCAATTGTGATGATAAAACAAATTTTAAGTCCTCTAGCCTCCTATATTCTGTAGCAGCTAGAAGAAAAAATTTGAGAGGATCATATGATAGCCTATGACAAACTCTGGAATCTGTCCTGTAACCACTTTTTGAAGAGTGCTTTGAAAACTATTGCTTTTTGACTTTTTTGCTTTGTATATATGTTATACTATACAATAACAAAAAGTAAAAAAAAAAAAAAAAAAATTGTATTACTTCAAATGTAATTACTTTGGGCCATTATGGTTTTGTACCAAAAGCTTAGACAACTGTGAAACATTTGGAAATACATACTGGAGGAATGTCTTTGACCGCAGTGTATTTTCTTTATTAAATTCTTCTTTTCCATTATAATGTCTACATCCCAGATGGACCTTCTTAACAAAGTCATTGTGGCAAAATTTTCCATCAGTAGCTCGTTCCTCACTATGCATCATAAATTCTATAGTAAAGTAAAGTCCCAACTCAAATCTCATCTCCTCCGCTAATCTTTTCCTAAGAACTAATCTGTGTCTGCTTTGCGAGTCCAGACTGCTCTGTACCTATTTCTTTTATAGTGCACATATATTTTTCAGTTGAGATTATTTGTCATTCCCACTAGATAATTTGGAGTAACAAATTTTGTTTCTTTTGTTTTTTAATTCCTGGTGTATTTGCAAGTCATGCCCCCATTCCCTGCACCTTCCAACTAGGGAGAGGAGATACCTTGAAGGACCTACCGTACATTTCTGAATATAACACATAGACATTATAGGGAATAAAATAACTAAAATATAGAAAAATAAATGAATTAGAAATCCTAAAAGAAGTGGGATACATCACGTCAAATGCGATTTAAAATGAATATTCCCTTTTTATGAAGAAAACAAAACAAACCAAAGTGTGTTAAACCTCAAGGACGTAGGGAAAAAATGCAACAATTTCAATGGGGCTTGGGTGGGGGGAAGTGGAATGTAGTAAAAGGAATTGTAGAGAAAGTCAAAATTTGCTAATTGTAGTAGACATTTGTTTACATTTTTAATTATTCTTTTGTTCGTTTGTTTATTTGTGCCCCTATGCTTGTGAACTCTTCTGTGAAATACTTCACTGTGCAAACCTTGGTGGAACAGGCTCCATTTCTATTTACAGAAGCTGAAAATCCCATACACCTGGCCCCCCTCATTTGTAGCTACGGTTTTTGTTTTGTTTCTTGACAAAACAGGGGCTTCCACCTAGGATTTTGAATCGAGAGGAAAGGGATCTAGAGACAGTGCAGAGACAGCAGCATTAAATTCTGGCTTCCAAAAACAGCAGAGAACTTGGGGTAGCAGCTGTGCCATGCCACGTGTCAAAAAGGCATTTGTGGCTACAGCAGTTTCGAGGATGCAGTGTGACAGCAGAGTGTCCTTACTGGGCTGTTCTCATGGGCAGACTTTGCCTACAAAGGTTTATCCTTCTTTCTTTCTTTCTTTTTTTTAAAAACATTTTTATTGTATAGTATAACATATGTACAAGCAAAGAAATAAAAGCAATAGTTTTCAAAGCACTCTTGAACAAATAGTTACAGGACAGATCCCAGAGTTTGTCATGGACTACCATATGATCCTGTCATATTTTTCCTTCTAGCTGTTCCAGAATAGGAAGCTAGAAGGCTTATATTCTATCATCACAGTTGACTTTCTTCCCTTCTTTTTCTGGTGAAAAATAACATATATACAAAAAAGCAATAAATTTCAAAGCACAGCCCAATAATTAGTTGCAGAACAGATTTCAGAGTTTGACATGGGTTATAGTTTCACAATTTTAGCTTTTTCTTCTAGCTGCTCTAAGATACCAGAGATTAAAAGAGATACAAATTTAATGATTCAGCATTCATATTCACTTGTTAAATCCTATCTTCACTGTATAACTTCACCACCACCTTTGATCTTTCCATCCCTCTCTTCAGGGTTGTTTGGGCTATGGCCATTCTAAATTTTTGCTATTGGAAGGGTCTGTCACTAATATGGGGTAGGGAGATGGAACTATCTGATGTTCTGGAGAGGCTGGGCCCTCTAGGTTTCAGGCCTTACCTGGATCAGGGACCCATCTGAAAACTGTATGGAAGCCTTGCAGATTCTTGTATATTGCCCTAGGTGTTCTTTGGGATTGGCTGGAATGGTCCTAGTTGGAGTTTGGCAGGTTATGATAGGTAGCAAGTTCTAACTGAAGCTTGCGTAACAGCAACCTCCAGAGTAGCCTCGCAACTCTATTTGAACTCTCTGCTACTGATACTTCATTAGTTACACTTCTTTTCCTTCTTTTGGTCAGGATGTAATTGTTGGTCCCACAGTGCCAGGGTTGGATTCATCCCTGGAGTTAAGTCCCATGTCATCAGGGGAACTTTCATCCCTGGATGTCATGTCCCATGTAGGAGGGAGGGCAATGATTTCACTTTCTTGGCTCTCTGTGTTTCAATTTGTTCAAATGAGCGATACAGATAGATTGAGTTAAATTATCCACTACAGAAAATTTCAGTCCAGACCAAATAAGTCTTTCTTCCTTTGGTCTCAAAGAGTAGGTGATGTTCTAAAATATAGACACTGTCTTCCTTATACCTGTGTTCTGAATTACTTTAACCCCAGCCTGATAGACCTCTTTCTTATCTGCAAATACCAGAGTATATATGTGTATATAAAACTGCGTCTCGAAATCCAGAAATAATAATCATTGCACCGGACTTAATGTGTCTTCTCTAAAAGCTTATAATCTAGGCCCCTGTTTTCTTATAAGCATTTCACCAAATGTCCCACATGTTCATCCCCATCGTTGCACGCCCTAGGACTTTGTTCCTTTTTGTAGCAGCACAACCTTCATTCATAAGTGTACACCATAGTTTACCATTCTATTTCTCAGTCCGTGCATCCTTCAGCCACCTACATTCATCAGGCATCGTGTAGAGGGCCCAAAATCCACAGTTCATCAACGTTCTCAGTTTTAGATAATTACATTGTTCCCAAAAGAAACAAAACCAATAACACACCCTCACCAAATAGGAAATCTAAACTGCCTCTTAATTCTTGTCCCTCATCCCATTATTTACCTCTGTTGTTGCTGGGGTAGTGCTGGCTGATGTTTTCTTTTAGAACATAGCCCACAGCATGCATAACAGTTTCCCCCTCTACCCTGGACTTAGACACTCTTTGTACAGGAATCCTATCTTTGAAATAATTCTTGTAAGAACGAATTCATATTTCTAGTAATAATCAGTGGGACATACAGGTCTATACAGTGTCTTCCAATCTTCTTTGTCCTCAATGTGGTAATATTCCTTATAGACCCACTAGATAACCACATTCATTTCTATCTATTCCCTTATATTGAAGTTCAGCCTCATTAGCTAACCCTTTACTCATCCCTAGCTTCTATGTAGCTCTAAGTCCCCTACATTCCATATTATAAGCCATTGATTACACATTTATGCTTGTCATAAAAATGGAATCATACAGCAGTTATCCTTTTGTGTCTGGGTTATTCACTCAGCATTATATTCTCAAGGCTCATCCATCTTGTCATGTTCTTCAGGACATCATTTTGTCTTACTGATGCATAATATTCCATTGTATGTATAATACATGACACATTTTGTTAATCCACTCATCTGTTGATGGGCATTTGCTTTGTTTCCATCTTTTGGCAATTGTGAATAATGCTGCTGTGAACATTGGTGTGCAAATGTCTGCATCGTTGCTTTCAACTCTACTGGGTATATACCAAGTAGTGCAACTGCTTGGTCATAGGTCAACTGGATATTTAATTTCTTAAGGAACTGTCAAACTATCTTCCATAGCAGCTGTACCATTATACATTCCCACCAGCAGTGCATAAGTGTTCCAATTTCTCCACATTCTCGCCAGCATTTATCGTTCCTGTTTGTTTAGTAGCAGTCATTCTTATAGGTGTGAAGTGGTATCTCATTGTAGTCTTGATCTGCATTTCCCTTACAGCCAATGAAAATGACATGCCTTCATGTGTTTTTGAGCCATCTGCATTTGTTCTTCAGAAAAATGCCTATTCATATCTTTAGTACATTTTTTTTTTTTTTTTTTTTTTTTAAAGGAAAGACAGAGAGAAGGAAGGAAGGATAGAAGGAAAGAAGGAAGGAAGAAAGGGAAACATCTTTAAACATTTTCTTGTTTTATTGTATTTTGTTTTTCCGTTTTTTGTTACATGGGCTGGGGCCGGGAATCGAACCGAGGTCCTCCGGCATAGCAGGCAAGCACTTTGCCCGCTGAGCCACCGCGGCCCGCCCTTTAGTACATTTTATAATTGGGTTATTTGTTCTTTTGGTGTTGAGTTGTAAGATTTCTTCGTATATACAGGATATCAAACCTTTGTCTGATAGGTGATTTCCAGATATTTTCTCCCATTGAGTTGGCTGCCTCTTCACCTTTTTTGACAAAGTCTTTGAGGTGCAGAAGCATTTGATTCTGAGGAGTTCCCATTTATCTATTTTTTCTTGTGTTACTTGTGCTTTTGATGTAAAGTTTAGGAAGCAACCTCCATTACTAGGTCTTGGAGATGTCTCCCTACATTTTCTTCTATAAGCTTTATGGAGCTGGTTGTTATATTTAGGTGTTTGATCCATGAGTTAATTTTTGTGTAGGGTGTAAGATAGGGGTCCTCTTTCATTATTTGTCTATTGATATCTAGTTCTTCCATGTCTGATTATTGAAAAGACTATTTTTTCCCCAGTTCAGAGAATTTGGGGGCCTTGTC
This sequence comes from Tamandua tetradactyla, assembly GCF_023851605.1. Lineage (NCBI taxonomy): Eukaryota > Metazoa > Chordata > Mammalia > Pilosa > Myrmecophagidae > Tamandua > Tamandua tetradactyla. The sequence continues at coordinate 10,359,156 of NC_135348.1, forward strand.
AAAATTCAGTTGACCATAGATTTGGTGGTCTATTTCTGCACTCTCAATTTGATGCCATTGGCCAATGCTTTCAATAAATGAGCATGGGAGAATTAGATATCAATAGTCAAAAAAAATGAAAGAGTAACCTTACTTACACCCTATGAAAAAACTAACTTAAGCTGGATCAAACACCTGAATATAAGAATTAGCACCATAAATCTTCTAGAAGAAAATGTAAGGAACATCTCCAAGACTTAATAATAAGAGGTAGCTTCCTAAATGTTACACCCAAAGCACAAGCAATGCAAGAAAAAAATAGATAAATGGAAACTCCTCAAAATCAAATGCTTCTGCACCTCAAAATATTTTGACAAAAAGGTGAAGAGGCAGCAAACTCAATGGGAGAAATATTTGAAAGTCACAGATCAGACAAAGGCTTCATATCCTGCATTATTTAGTGCATCCATTATTTAGTATATCAATAAATCACACAATTCAACAACAAAAGAACAAACAACCCAATTATACAATGGGCTGAAGATATGAATAAGCATTTTTCCTGAAGAGCAAATATGGATGGATCAAAAACACATGAAGAGATGTTCATTTTCATGAGCTATAAGAAGACAGAAATTAAGACAACAATGAGATATCACCCCACACCTATAAGAATGGCTGCTGAAAAACAAACAGGAAACTATTAATGTCGGAGAGGATGTGGAGAAATTGGAATACTTATGCACTGCTGTTGGGAATGTATAATGGTGCAGCTGCTATGGAAGACAGTTTGGCAGTTCCTCAGGAAACTGAGATGAAATGACATCCTGAAGCACATGACAAGATGGATGAGCCATGAGGATATAATGCTGAGTGAAATAAGCCATACACAAAAGAATAGATACCGTGTGACTCTGCTTTTATGACCATGGTAAAAGTAAAATTGGAGGCTTATGCTACAGAATATAGGGGTCTTAGAGACAAGTAAAATCATTACCCTCTCCTCTACATGGGACATGACATCCAGGGGTGAATGTCTCCCTGGCGGCGTGTGAGATGACTCCCAGGGAGGAGTCCAACTCTGGCACCGTGGGATCAACAATGCCATCCTGACCAAAAGGGGGAAGAGAAATGTAACTACCAAAGTATCAGTGGCTGAGAGAGTTCAAATAGAGCTGAGAGGCTACTCTGGAGGTCGCTCTTATACAAGCTTCAGGTAGATATTGCTACCTATCATAACTTGCCAAACCCCAACCAAAACCATTCCACTCAATTCTAAAGAACATCTAGGGCAATATATAAGATTCTATAAAGGTTCCACACACTAGAGTAACTTTCCAGAAACCTACAACCTCCAGATGTGTCCCTGGACCAGATAAGCCCTGAAACCTAGAGGGTCCAGCCTCTTCAGAACATCAGCTAGTTCCATCTCCCTACCCCACAGTATCAACAACCCCTTCAACATGAAAGAGTTAGAATGACCACAGTTCAAATACCATTAAAGAGTGGAATACAAAGATCAGTGGTGATAGTGGAGTTATACAGAGAAGATAGGGTTTAACAAACAAATATGATTGCTGAATCATGAAATTGATATTTCTTTTAGTCTCCAGTATCTTACAGTAGCTAGATGTAAAAACCTAAAATTGTGGAATTACAAGTCATCCCAAACTCTGAAATCTGTTCTACAACTAATTGTTGTGCTGTGCTTTGAAATTTATTGCTTTTTTGTGTCTATGTTATTTTTCACAAAAAAGAAAACAAAAATCATTTGTGATGATTAAAAAAAAATATCTATTCCTTCTAGCCGCCTGTGTTCTGGAGCATAAATCTAGTGGCTAATTGGAATAATTTTACATTTGTCTACGCTCTGGGTAGTCATATCGTGTGGCTGTGTTGAAGAAGGAGAGTTTTTTTTCATTTCTTGTTGCTTAAATGTCTTCTTCTTTCACCTGTTCCAAAGGATTCTGGGACTCTCAACCTGGATGGAGGTTTCTTCTTGTCATCTCTATAGAGATGCAAATCCAAATGTGGCACGTACAAAACTAAGACATGAGGACAGAAACACCTAGATGCCAGATCTTTTCTTTCATTATCTCTCTAAGATGCTTTTAATCAAAAGCAAGAGTGAAATACCGCATGAATTTCTGTCTTTGAAATATGCTTTACTTTGTAAAAACTGAAATGAATTAAACAAAGAAATTGGCCCATTTGTGTCTGTTCTGTAGTTTAAAACTGAGAATGACTGCAGCTTGCTTATAAGTCATAGCTTCTTCCAGTGTTTTAGAAATGTTCATATTAATATAGATATTTAGCGATGTAGTATAGCCTAAGTGATTTGAACATTGATTGATCATGATTCATAGAGTGCAATTTTATAACATTTTAATTTTTCTCACATCTGCTCCTATAAACTATGTTGTTTTCCCCCTTCCCTATATTTTATGGTTGGCAGTTAGCTTAGCTTGTTTGTTTATTAGTGAATATATACTGTTATAGACCTGCTGTCACTTTAGTCCCCAAAGGAGATTCATATCTTTAATTAATATTACAGAACTCCAGATTTCAGTCAGAGAATTTTTTTCCCCTTTCTCTTCCCATCCCAATTCAGCTTGTACCTTCTTGAAGTAGAGAAGAAGGGCAAAATTTCTTCTTTCTTTTTTTCTGGCAGCTCCTTCACCCCATTTGCTAGCTTCACCTTCTGTCCTCCAAGTTTGGGGTGAAGGAGGGAACAGCCTCGGTAGACAGTCTTCATACTGGGGTGGTTTCCCTGGTTGTGGCACATTAGCAAATGGACTCTGTCATAGGCCATTAGAGGTTCCCTTTTCAATGGGAATCTCTCCTCTGTAATTTCCTTGAGGCAAGTAAATCCCTCTTTTTCAGCTGGGTCCTTCCATTTCCCCTCTCATCTGATGGAGTTGGTAGTGCTCCTTTTTGTGCAGTAGCCTCCTTGCCTCTCCAGAGACCTGTGGCGCTCTGTGGAATTGCAGTTAACTTCCCAGTTAGTGTCTCTATTCTCCTGGTAGAGTAATTTTAAACAGCTTTTTACATTTTAGGTTTCTCAAACCTTCATCCCACACTACTCCACTACCTTCTACAAAGTTCAGGAGACACATAGTAAGATTTCTGAATGAATCTATTGAAGTTCTTCTGTGGGAAACTTCAGCTTCCAGCCCTCCCTTATGCGGGCAGGGATTAAATAGGGGACACACAGCACACCGACAATTCTTTCTAGAAATATCTATTCAATTTCCTTGCAGAATTCTTAGTCTTTACTTGTATAACTTGAAGATACGTGTTGGGTAAAGTTTCCAAAACTGATTTACCATCTTGATTTCAGCCTCAAAAAGTAGTATAGCACCCCTTTTGTGATTCTGGAATAGTTGGCAACTATCTTCTTGGCACATCAGTTGAAAAAGCATCATTAAAAATGCCATTTTAACATTGAAAGGCATAACTTAAAAACTAGAAGTGATAATGATACAGATCTACAATTGACTGATATATGTTGAATATTTAAAAGATTGATGGCTCATTATTATTATATCTATAATAAGTTCCAAATAATTAGTTACAGGATATTTAATTTAGCTATTCTATATCAGAACACTATTTCTTATTATTCAGACAACATTCACTGAAAAATTGTCTCGTGACCACCTCTCTGGTGGGCAGGCTCTCTTCCAGGCATAAAAAATATGGAGTGAGCACACACAGACAATGCATCATGGTGCTATTGACCAAGCCAGAGACTCATTGAATAGCTCAGACTAATGTAAGGTCAAAGCTGTGACAGATTGCAAAGGGTTGGTACACAGAGCTACAAACGATGAGAAAGTCTTTCTTGAAGTGACAGCAGAAGGAACAACAGAAGTTACCTGAGATACAAATGGAAGGAAGATTGTTGTAGGCAGAGAATGTAAGTGTAGTTGTTTTCATGGAAGAGGGTTTATAGGAATTAGAGGGCCAAAAGAAGGACAGTGTGACTGGACTGGAGAGAATAAGAGGTATGGTTTTAAGTAGGAGGAATAAATTTAAGGTACTTGATGGTGTGATAATTATATGGATTCCAAAAGATCGTGTTCTTAAAGCTAATCTATTCTTGTGGGTATAGACCTATTGTGGATGAGACCTCTTGATTAAGATCTTTCAGTTGAGACCTGCCTGAGGTGGTTCTTAATCCTCTTACTGGAGTCCTTTATAAGAGGATAAAAGACAGAAAGAAAACAGAGGCAAAAGCCCCAGAGAAGCTGAGAGAGGACACACAGCAGCTCAGAAAGAAAGCCATAGAAACAGAAGTTGGCCACCGAAGCCAGAAGCTGGAAACAATGAAACTCAGGAGGGAAGGAAGAGATCAGCAGACATCACCATGGCCTGGCCATGTTACAGAGGAGCTGAGGATCTTTGGGGAGAAGGTATCATCCTGTTGATGCCTTAATTTGGACATTTTTACAGGCTTCGAATTGTAAACTTGTAAGCTAATCAATCCCCATTGTTAAAAGCCAGTCCATTTCTGGTATACTGCATTTCATCAGCTTTAGCAAACTAAAACTGGCCATGCATTACAGGGATGTGTCTGCACTGATAAAGAAATTTTCTTTAAACTAAGAGCAAAATGATGACACTGAGCATTGTGGTAAGAAGAATGACCCCTTAAGGATGTCCATACTCTAGTCCCTGGAAGCCATGACTATGTTATGTTATATGACAAAAGGTCTTTGCAGATGTAATTAAGGTTATAGGCCATAAAATTGGGAGATTATCCTGGATTGTATGGTTGTTCCCATTCTACTTATGTGAACCCTTCTACGCAAAGAACTTTTCCTTTCCAGTGGGAGGCAGAGAAATACAGCAGAAGAAAGAGTTAGAGGAATTCTACATGGTAATAAGATTTACTCCACTGTTGCTGGGTCTGAAACCTAGAGAGGCACATAAAGAACTGGGGAGAAGCTACTAGGAGCTAAAGGTAGCCCTTGGTGGACAGGTAGTAAGGGAACAGAGACCTCTTCCTTTCAAACACAGGAATTGAATTCAGTCAACCACTTGAATAAGCCTGAAGGTTGCTTTTTCTCCAGAGCCTCCAAAAATGTTTTTTGCTGCTGGCACCTTGATTTTGGTCTTGAGATACCCAAAGCAGAGGAGCTAGTTGAGTCATGCTTGACCTGGGCTTCTGAACCACAGAAATTGTGAGATAATAATTTGTTTACACTGCTTAATTTGTGATGGCAGCAATAAAACACTAATACAACCATGGAGAACAATTACAAGTGGGTAGGGCCAAGCAGAAGCAAGGAATCTAGGTAGACATGCTAAGAAGGTAATATGGTAAACAACATGGATGAATGATGACTATGACTTGAACTAGGGTAGTGGTGCTGAGAAGAAGTAGAATTATTGAAAAATAATTAGAACATGAAATATACAGAACATGTGGATGAGTTGATCAATAGTGGAGAGAAAGAGGAGTTTCAAAGACATATCCAAAGTTGTAAGCTTATATATTTGAATGGTTGCTGTTGCTATTTACCAAGCCAGAGAATGCTGGGCAATACCAGGCATTTGGGTGGTGGTGATCGTATACACTGGGTCTACTTTTGGAAATGTTATGTTTGAAGAATATTTAAGACAAATGATAGGACATAGCATGTAGGCAATTAGGTACACTGATCTGGAACTCATAGGAGATGTCTTTGAAGGAGAGGTAGATTTGTGAGATGTGCAATTGTCCCTTAAGGGGAACATAGAGAATGATAAGAAAGGAGACTCTTAATTTAATATTTTTCAGGATGAGACAAAAAAGAAAAACAGATACAGAATAATCGGAGAGTCAGAGGAGAATAAGGAGTACACGGTGTTGGGGTTTGAATTATGTCCCCCACAAAAGGTATGTTCTGGTCCCAATCCTTGGTCCTCTTGATGTGAATCTACTATAAATAAGACCTTTTGAAGTTGTTATTAGTTAAGGTTACTCAAATTGAATGAGGGTGGTCCTTAATCCAATATGGATGAAATCCATGTAAACAAAGGACATTGCACAAAGAAAAAGAAATCATATAGAGCGATCGGAAGCTGGAAGTCAGTGGAACCTGGAAAAGAAAGAAGAAACCACCATGTGCATTGTCCTATGACAAAGAAGTCAAGGGACCCCAAAGATTGCCAGTCATCAGAAAATACCTACTCTGAGTGGGGGAACAGTCCACGTCTTTAAGGCTCTGAATCCATGAGCCAATCAAATCCTGTTGTTAAGCAAAGATCTTATATAGTATTTTTTTTTAGCAGCTAGGAAACTAAAACACATGGTGTCATGGAGATAAGGAAAAGGAGTGTATCAAGGAGAAGGGAGTGGACAGCATTGTTGATTGATGCTGAAAGGCCGAGAACAATAAATTTTTTTTTTAAAAAAAACCTCTTAGATTTATTAACATGGAGGTCTTATCAAGAATTTGTTTGGTGTGGTAGTGAGGGTAGAAACCAGACTAAATGGTTTAAAGAAAGATGAAGAAATGAAGGCAGAAATTATGACAAGCAACCTGGCCATTATCTGAAAGAAAAAGTTCATCTTGTATTCAGACAACACCTGTTGTCATGCCATACATTTAGGTTAAATAGAGTAACAACATCTAATTCTTCATGACCTCCTTATTAATAGTCAAAGATTTATCTTTCTTCTACTTCTTTAAATCTCTCTTTTCCAGGCTTAAAATTTCTAATTCTAACACCTACATGGCCTTCTTTCGTTAACAGCAAGGATATTCACCTTTGGTCTCTCTCTAGTTTGTCAGTGTCTCTGTTACAAATTGTAGATCCTCAAACCGAAGCCAGTAGTATTCCATGTGTGGTTTCCTAGGTATCAAAGAGGAGGCTACTCGTTTCTTTGGTTCTGGATGTCATCAGTATGTGCTCTATATTCACATCAACATTTCTAGATACTCTTCTACAATGTTGACTCATTTTTATTTTATTGTCAGTTAAGCTCCAGAGACTTTCCTCTTTTAATATGCTTTTCCTTTTTCTTTTTCCTTCTTCTTTCCCTCTTCCCTCTCTACCTCCCTTTATCCTCCTTCTTTCTTCCCTTCCTTCTTTCCTTATTTTTCCTTTTTTTCAATTTTTCTGTTTGTCATATATGGCCCACCATTCAGATAAATGAACAAAGTATATTTGACTCATATCCTAATAATTGATATTATACTAATATCATGTTATCCTAATAATTGATATCCATATTGATGATGGATAGTGAAAACAATCTTAAGAATGTTCAAGTGTACAATCTTAATCTCATTGTATTTCTCCATCAGGCCTCTTGGGTGACCAGTTACATTGTCAATGAGCAGTAAACTATGGAAAGAAATCTTTTTTTTCTGAGCAGCAGGTCTCAATAGTTTAAACTATCCTAAATCTTGCTGTGAACAGATGGATGTGCTGTCATTCATACTTTTTTGTTCCAGCTACAGATCACAGGCAAAGTAGATTTAGCATAATTCTTAATTGCCCTAGATTTTTCAGAATTTTAAATAAATGTTGATTTCAACTTCATTCAACATTTAAATGAATGTTGGTTTCAACTTCACCAGTTAAATTAGCACCTAACCAGAGAGTCAGCCTATCCTTCGAAGCTAAAACCAGACATTAACTTCTCTTCTGTAGCTAGATGTGGTGATTTGAAGCTGTATTTACCCCAGAAAAAAACATGTTCTTACATTTAATTCTGTTCCTCGGAGTGTGATCCCATTGCAAGTCAGACCTTTTGATGAGGTTACTTCCGTCACAAAAGTTGCTCCACTTCAATCAAGGTGGGTCTTAATCCTTCATAAGTGGATTGAAATTCAGAGAGACAGAAAAAGAAAGCCACAAGATACAAGAGGCTGGACATTGACAGAACATGGAAGAAAAGGGAGAGACCAAGAGACAATGCCATATGCCTTGCCATGTGACAGAGGAACCTAGAATTGTTAGGAGCCAGCCCCCAAATGCCACAGTCTTTGGGGAGAAACATTGCCTTGATGATGTGTTAATATGGACTTTTCTTTTAGGCTCAAAACTGTAAGCTAATAAATTCCCATTGTTTATGCTAAACTATTTCATGGTATTTGCTTGAGCAGCCTAGGGAACTAAAACACTAGGAAAATCCAAGACGGCATTTTTTCCAAGATAAGGCTGATTTGCCTACTTAGAAAAATCTGTTATTCAGGGTAGTCACGTTCATCAGTAATCTTAGCCAGATCTTCTGCATAATGTGCAGTTTCTGCGTAAGCATTTGCTACTTCACCTTGTGAAGATGACTTCTTTTCTTAAGCTTCATGAACCAACCCCTGATAGCATCAAACTTTTTTTTCTCAGCATCTGCACCTCTCAGCCTTCACAGAATTGAAAAGAATTAGGGTCTTGCTCTGGATTAGGCTTTGGCTTAAGGAAATGTTGTAGTTGGCTTAATTTTCTATCTAGACCCCTCAAACTTTCCTCATATCATCAGTAAAACTGTTTGACTTTCTTATTATTCATCTGTTCACTGGAGTAGCACTTTTAATTTCCTTCAAGAACTTCTCCTTTGCATTCATAACTTGGCTCTTTGGTACAAGAGTTCTAGTTTTGGGCATATCTTGGCTTTCCACACACCTTCCTCAGCATGCTTCATACTTTCTAGCTTTGTATTTAAAGAAAGACGTAGAGCTGTTCCATTCACCTGAAAATTTAGAGGCCATTTTTAGGTTATTAATTGGCCTAATTGTTATATTGTTATTTCTCAGAGTGTAGAGAAGCCTGAGGAGAGGAAGAAAGATGGGGAAAAGCTAGTTAGAGGAGTAATCAGAACACACTCAACAGTTCTTAAGTTCACCGTCTATAAGACAATGCAATTGGGGGATGCCTTAAAACAATTGTAATATTAACAGTGAAGATCACTGATAAGCAAGCACCCTAGCAGATGTATAATAGTATTGAAAAAGTCTGAAATATTGTGGGAATTTCCAAAACGTCATACCGAACATGAAGTGAGCACATGCTGTTGGAAAAATGGCCCTGATAAACTTGCTTGATGCAGTGCTGCCACAAACCTTCAATTTGTTAAAAACAAAAACAATACCTGTGAAGTCCTACAAAGCAAACTGCAATAAAGTGAGGTGTGTCTGTATACATACATATTGCCTCTGGTGATAATCTTAGTGAAATTCATCCAGCTAAATTTCCATGGCTCTGATTTATATTTTCTGTGTTAATATAAATCACCTCATGTCTATTTTATATAGCATCAGGGTACATCTAAATAAAAGTCTAATGGAAGCATGTAGCATTCTAGAATTCATATACTTGATTTGCCAAGTGACTGTTGACTGATGAAGTCACGCATCTCATCTTCTCTAATTTTTAGTGAGACCCAAGTTTGTTTGAATCGTGGTTTTATCCAGATTCAAGTCTTTGATCTTTTCCAGACTTCTTGGTTACTCATCAACCTCATTGGTAAAGATAGTGCCTGGCACATGTTAAGAAATGTTGATTATCACCTTCTTCTCTTAGAGAAAAGGATACCCTAGACACACCTGAATTATCCTCCTCTTCACATTTCTTAATTACAGATTCAGTGCAAAGATTATTACATGCATTATGATTTTGCCTCTGATTTTGTGACCCTTTACTTCCATTTCTATAATTAAAGAAATATTCATTAAACATAGAATTGTCTTTTATAACATCAAAAAATGTAATTTAATATTTCTTCTACATTTTCCCTAGAAACTATAACTATTGATTTTGCAGGAAATTGTGGGGAATAGAAGAGAAACATAAATTGCTACTTAAAGTTATCTTAAGACACACTATCCAATGCCTTTATGCCACTGAGGACCTGGACTTGAGTTTTTAAACTGAAGTTGGAGAAAGCTTAATTTCTTTTCATAGTAGAGCACTGAAAAGTTATAGATACAAGAATAATCCTGGAAGGAATAAAGAAGAGGAGAGATAGAGGAACAAACGGAATAACTGAGCGCGGCTTGGGCACTATATATGCAGCCTAGCCAGTGAAAAATCCTCAAGGGTAAGGTGGCCAAAGGAATTTTTGGGAAGAGGGGCAACTAAGTTTAAATTTCAAGTAGTTTGTAGTGTTGCAGTATAAACTACCCTCTTTCCCCTCAAGATTTAGTAAAGTTTCTGCACAGAAATATAGTTTGTGTAAATACGTGTATAAGTGTGTTTTAGTTTGCAAGTTCCTGGAATGCAATATACCAGAACTGGAATAGTTTTTAAAAAGAGAAATTTAATAAGTTGCGAGTTTACAATTCCAAACCTATATAAATGTCCAAACTAAGGTATCCAGGAAAAGATACCTTAATTCAAGAAAGGTCAATGGATCAGGAACATCTTTGTCAGCTAGGAAGTCACGTGGCTGGCATCTGCTGGCCCCTGGTTCCTGTGCTCCACTGCTTTCAGCTTCTTTTCCTGTGGAGATTCCTCACTTTGCTTTTTCAGAGTAAGCTTCCATCTCTTGGTTTCCCTTGGCTCTTCCCAAGTTCTGTCTTGCTTAGCATCTCCTGGCGACGTCTGCTGGGCCCCAAGCATCTCCAAACATCCATGTCTCTCTTCTTCAAGTGTCAGCATCTGTGTCAGCTCTCAAGCCTTTCCCCAAATAGCTCCCTCTTAAAGGAGACACATCTCCATGGAAACCATCTGTGCTGGTTTGAAGGATATATGTCCCCTAGAAAAGCCATGTTTTAATCAAAATCTCATTTCATAAAGGTAGAATAATCCCTATTCAATACTGTATGTTTGAAACTGTAATCAGATCATCTCCCTGGAGGTGTGATTTGATCAAGAGTGGCTGTTAAGCTGGATTAGGTGATGACATGTCTCCACCCATTTGGGTGGGTCTTGATAAGTTTCTGGAGTCCTATAAAAGAGGAAACATTTTGGAGAATGAAGCAATTCAGAGAGAGCAGAGAGTGCTGCAGCACCATGAAGCAGAGAGTCCATCAGCCAGCGCTTTGGAGATAAAAAAGGAAAATGCCTCCTGGGAGCTTCCTGAAACAGGAAGCCAGGAGAAGGAGCTAGCAGATGATGCTTTTTTTGCCATGTGCCCTTCCAGATGAGAGAGGAACCCTGACCGTGTTCACCATGTGCCTTTCCAGTTGAGAGAGAAACTCTGACTGTGTTCACCATGTGCCTTTCCACTTGAGAGAGAAACCCTGAACTTCGTCGGCCTTCTTGAACCAAGGTATCTTTCCCTGGATGGATGCCTTTGATTGGACATTTTGTAGACTTGCCTTAATTGGGACATTTTGTCAGCCTTAGAACTGTAAACTAGCAACTTATTAACCCCCCCTTTTTAAAGGCCATTCTGTTTCTGGTATATTGCATTCTGGCAGCTCGCAAACTAGAACACCATCTAATCAAAAGTCACCACCCATAATTGGATGGGTCCCATCTCCACAGAAACAATAAAGAAGATCCCACCCAGCAATAATGAATGAGGATTAAAGGACATGGCTTCTCTGGGGTACATAATAGCTTCAAACCAGCACAATGTGAATAAAGGAAAATGAATACAAGTGTATTATATATTTATTCTTCCTTGGTACAGACCAGGAATCTGGGTAATCTAAGCTGATGGTATATCTGAAACGAGTTTGGTATCAGATGTTACCATGAGACTAAAATTGATGGGAGTTGGACTTTCCAGAAACCACATACCACGAGTCTTTCATCGTTTCTATGGTATGTGATCTTTAAGGAGAAGTGTGACTGTAGCTGATATTTGGCTCATGCTAGGAAGCAATGTCGGTTATTCTAGAGTAAGTATATCCAGGCTCACCAATCACTCAGAAAGTACTTAGTGAATTCTCATTAGCTACCTAAGTACTGTGTTAGGGTCTTAGTGATCTTGAGACTCTTTGCCCTTAAGGATCACAGAAAACAGCTTGAGATGATATGAATGATTCATGAGAAGCAGTTAGAGGATAATTAAAATGGCAAACTATATGTGACTGGAAGTTTAAGAGAAGCCGGAAATAATTTTATTTAGCACCTTTTTTGGAGTTTCACAAAGCTTGCCTCTGTTATCTACCTTGTTCTCTGTCTGTAATATTTGGCCTAAGGTTTTCCTTTGATGGCCAGAGTGAGATACTTAAGCTATGAATATGTTTATAATATCTCCTGAATTTCATAAAGTCTTTTAGAAGATGTTTAATGGGGAAAAAAGGTTTCAGGAACAGTGGAAAAAAAGAAAATATTTAAATGCAAAAACACACCGAATGTTTGACGTTTTTGAATGGAAATATCGGGCTGGCTTCATGTCTTATATTACCTGTCATTTTAAAAAGAAAAGGAAATAATCAGCTTCCTAATTTTATAACTGACCATCTCTAACCTCACAGCAGCAATTAAGAATGAAAGAAAACTGAACGGTTTGAGGGGCAAGAAAGACAATATATTTTTGTAAATAGCCTTAACATGCGGCAACTGTGGTATTTGAAAAGATGGCCAGGAAAAATCATAACTGGGTCAGGCTCGGTCAGCCAAATCTAAGGTATTGGAATCAAAACACTGCAGAGACATTTTTGGATCATTCATTGTGTGCTCCAGCAAAGTTTTCACAAGTTGATGGCAGCAAATTTGGCTCCAAGAATAGCTTTCTTAGATTTTCATAAAAATATACTGATGGATTTCTCAATTTCACCAGAGTTCAATAAACTAAGATTTAACATGTGGCAGTGATGGGGAAAGTTTGCTCGGGATGATATCACATAAGGAACAGCCTCACTCTGGAGATGGGACCAGAAGAGTACATTTGGCTCAGAGACAAAAGCACAACCTCTTCCATCTAATTCTAGCAACAGAGGCAGCTATATCTTGCTCCTTTTCCATTTACCTTCTCCTTTCTTCATTTACATCTCTTATTAGTCTCACCTTTTCTTATGCCTGCTTCGTTCTTCTCTTTAATTCTTTTTCCTTAATCCCGTATATAAATATTGACAGACCAAAGTGTAGATGACAAATTATTAATCTTAACATGGCTGAAAAGAAGAGAGGCACTATTTCTTCACCCTTGCACACCCTTTCCCTGCCCTAGATTTCTTGTGGAACAAGGATGAGGTTGGATATAACAGGTGGTAGAAATGTTCGAGGTTTCTGGGTAAAATGATGTGAGGTAATGATCCCTCATAAATAATAATGCTGACAACTTCACCAAATTGCTGTAAAGAAAACAAAAGCCTTAATGTGCTATACAACCTCAAGAAAGCTACATCTTCCTTGGGACATCACTATTAACACATTTAAAAAAAATAAATTCAAAATAAACATCAGAAATTCCAAAGTTATAAGGATTTTGTGCTGTTTATGCTTATGATGTGGTTGGAATTAATGCAGGAGATATGTTTTCCTTGAGAAAAGAAAAAAGTCTGTAGAGTTTTCATAGGTAGAGTCGTCAGGGCAAATTACATGTTTACTAAAACTTGCTTCCTGTGGTGACAAGGTGGAATCATGCAAAATTGCAACAGACTGTGAGCAAAATTGGATGTGACTGGTATAAAAACTTAAGTCTTTTTCTGTTTCCCAGATGCTGGTCCAGGAGGGAAAGGTAAACATCATTTCCAATAAATAGTGTTTGTTTGGAAAGTAGGGTTGTGCCACTACAGAGAAAATAAAGGTCACGCCTACACTGTGTATCTGTGAATGGGAAGCGTGCGTCTTATGACATCTCATATAAATTAAAACACTTCGTGCTCAAAGAAGAATGAATGTTAACTTCTCTGCCACGTTAAAACTAAACAAAGTAGTAATCAGGATATTAGTGTTGCCAAAGCTGCAGCTGATAAATTCCCACATTCAGCAAAGTTAGGACCGTTATTTAAATCCTCTTTTCAGAACCAAACCCAGCCTGGCTGTCCTATTCTCTGATTGCCTTCCAAACCCTTGCTATTTTAAGAAATATTGAAGGACATTTCTCAGATAGCACATGCAGATATGAGAATTATTGAATTAAACATCAGCAACACTGATACTGCACTCCTAGCTCTTGAAAGCACTTACTACTTCTTTAATCCAGGTCATGCTTTTACACTCTTCAGGTAAATAGTAGATGGGCAGCAAGTTCTAGTTAGCATTTAAGAAATGGGCCATACAGATGAGGCACAGAGGGGAAATGATGCAGAGTTGGAAAGTGTTTCAAAGTAAGTTGTCTTTTCAGAGGAAAACCAATGAAGAACACTGGAATCTCAAAGTATATAGAAGTGAAAAATGTTGCTTGAAGATAGTGTTTGATGGTTGTCCTGGGGCACCCAGGGGCTACAAGAAAAAAACAGAATTTTAAAATAGTAAATTCAATAGCGTTGAAGTTGTAAAATTGTACTGAAAAGCCATCTGTCTTCCAAAAGCACAAAAAATGCTAACTAGTTCATGAAATTCTTCTGGGAAATGCAGTGGTTTATTTATGAAGGAAAAATTAGGTTAATTCTCCTTCTCTATATTATGCATTGACTCTAAATATTAAATATCTTATAGAGTAAATACATTTTTTATCAATAATCATTGATTTTTAAATTTATTTGTTGATTGTAATATAGCAACTTTTAGACATGTGAGTCTATTTAGATAACCTGTTTTTAATATGTAAGAATTTCCAGAGGAATAAGACAGATTGGTGCATGAGAATGTTTTTAAGAAGTTTGTGAGTCCCAAATTTGGGAGGGCTATATATTCTGAAACTCTATGCTCACAAGTAATATAAGAAAGACCTTCTCTGATAGCAGGCTTCAGTAAAATGAAAAGACAAGGGACAAAAAAAAATAAAGAATCAAAACACACACACACACACACACACACACACACACACACACACACACACAACACCTTTTTCCCAAAAGCACATTGTGGATTGGCAATCTCTTTGAAAATAGGGACAACTCTGATATATCGCTACATTACTCCTAGCATCTGCCATGGGGGCTGGAGTGGAAACTGAATTTTTAACAAGCATTTGTGTCATAAATAAATCAGCTAAATACCATGAGATGTGGCTATAAAAGAAATAGAGTGTCAAACCATACAAAGGAGTAATTCCTTTAATTTTGATTTAAATATTATGGGAATTAAAATATCTCCGTTTTATTAATTTTATGTCCTTGGGAAAAGGTAAAATTAATCCTTTTATGTCTTAGCTTAGGTAAAGTGAGCAATGTTTGAAGAGATAAATGATATATTACATGCCTTGAAAACCATAAAAGAATAATATCATTTTTTTTCCTCTTAAGTTTAGAACGGTTTGAAAAATGTATGACTTTTTTTTATAAATCATCCCTGACTGGAGAAATTAATTTTCCAGTCTTTATTGCATTAAGTTTGGAGTGCTTTAGTGAATATAGAGTCAAATTTAACAGAAGATAACTCCATGAATATTGATGATCATGTTTTCCTGAGTTTGAACTACAAGGAATTTGGGAAGCCATTGCTTTCTGCCCAGTGACAGTCAGATACTTCTGAGTTCCCTCACTGAGTCAGAATTCCCCTAAAATGAGTTGAGAAAGCATTTGGCAGTAGAATCAAAATTTGGCTCTTCAGGGTTTGAGCCATGGAAGCCTTGTACAAATTTGCTTCCAATGGTTCAGAAATCAAACATTCATCTGAATATTAATGTCAAATGTGGGCCATAATTCATCTTTGTAGTTTTTAAGGTCAGATGTGTGACTGAGTCATAATATTCCATAACTTGGGTTAGAATGGAAAAATAATCATTTTCACAGGTCATTTAGAAATTCATTCAATGAAGATTGCTTTTGTTCAACATGTGGGTGTCTGAGACAATTGAGTTTAAGTGTGCAAAGAAGATGAAATAAAGGGCTACTTGGAATTAGTCCTGGCAGGAGTGTCACTGGAAACCAATTTAATCTATTTCAAAATTTCAATTTGAATACATGTTTTTATTGATACTGCCCATAAGATATGCACTTTCAATGTCATATTGTAGTGGGAAGCTTGCCTTTGATTAGCCCTGAGAGTCATTTTAGGAATTTGCTGAAATGATTCTGCAGATTTTCAAAGGGAATTTGGACATGTTTTCACTAACTGGGGGAACATCTTGATGACAATAGAGATGCTATTTATCTGAGGAGAAGCACCCCCTTCTTTGAGTTATAAAATAGATATTGTAACGCTATTTAAATTGGACATTTAGGGTGCCATTCTAAAGTCACTGCCATCCTTGTTGGTACTCTGAATAAATATTATTCTATATTGTGGCATCCTCATTGCCAAAATTCTGGTCTTTCTGAAATGTATGTTTAATCATATCGTCCTTTTTTTTCTTGAAATCTGTCAGTGAATCGCTCTTCTTAGAGTTAAAAAATCCCAAACTGCTTAGGATATCCTATTAAAGCTTTTCCCATCTGGCCACTGACAACTTTGTAGCTCCTTTTCTGTCACTCTCCTAAGACTCCATCTTCATAGCCTACACAAGCCTTTCTGAATTGTTTGTTATTCTCTGTCAGTTTACTAAATATGTGAGAACACTGAAGCTCATGTTCTCTAACAAGAAAAGACATAAATAAAATGTTCTTTGTCACAAACTCTCAAAATACTGGAGCACTGTTCCCATTTATGCTTTGTGGGAATTTTTTTTAATAAAGAAAACTACTAATATTTGGTGAGTACATAAATTAATTCAATCAATCCTTATAATAAGTCTATAAAGTTGATGATTTTTTAGTTATTTCCATTTTATAGAGGAGGAAACTAAATCTGAGTCCTTCAGTGACTTGCTCCAGGTGATAGAGAGCAAATATCATTGAAAATTAGACAATCTGACTTGAGAATCTGCATTTTTTTTCTTTTTTTTTTTTTTTGCATAGGCAGGCACTGGGAATTGAACTCGGGTCTCTGGCATGGCAGGTGAGAACTCTGTCTGCTGAGCCACCATGACCTGCCCTCTACATTTTTTTAAAAAAAATAAAAAAGCAAGACATGATTTTTTTTTTCATCCTAAAAGACTATTGCAATATATTCCTAAGAAATATTTTGCGTAGAGGACTTTGCATTTTTAAAGACTCATATTAAAAACTTGCTTTGTGGAGACTGTATCTGCTTTACTTAAAGGAAATTAAAAGGAGAAATTTGGTGGGTGAGATAACCTAATAACTAAAACGAGCCATTTCGGCTTCAAATCACATCAAATAGTACCACATTCTAACAAAGGACCTTTAAAATTACTTATTCATTCTTTTAAACTCTTTTAATTAAAAAAAAAAAAGATCTCCATCTCCTAAACGTGTTGGAGGTCATTTATAGTAAGAAGAGACAAAAAAGAATAGATCTAATGCATTTTTGGTAAAGGGAACTGTAAGGAAGTTGCATCAGGATAACTCAAATTGGGTAAACCACTACATTAGAACATGGTATTACTCAGAATTTCCCAGAAACCCAACTAAAATGAAAGAAACACAATAAACCTGTAAACAACGGAGACCCACTACTCACAATCTTATTAGGCTCCGTTAACGACCTCTGAGATTGGAGCTCACTCATTTTTATGTGCTGCTAGCATCAGCGTGACTTTGGTTGTCAAGGCTGTAGTGCTGAAGACATGAGCGATGTGCAGAATCTGACATGAGGGATGTGCAGAACCCAACCCGATGACATTTAACGTCCATAAAAATTGTGGCCTGCCAAACAGGGAAAATATGAAAAGAATACAGAATACAGAATGCTGCCTACCCAAATCAGGCAATAAATTTAAAAGCAGCTATGAAAAGATGATATGACTGGATCAAAGATCCAGTGGAATGGCATTGAAAATATTTTTAAAGCCAGGCAGGAAAACATTCGACTGTAATAAGGGAGCCAAAAAAAATTTGCAATATTCAACCAAGCAGTAAAACCAATAATTTTGCCATCTTCGTGGGGCTACAGAGTTCTTTAGTAGAAGGGAGGATGAGGCACTAAGGTGAATCAGATAATGCTACTTTCAACTCTGAGTCCCTGTCATGGACTATGAGAAGGGGCTCTTATCTGTTGACAAGGATTCTGAACTGAATCAAATCTCATGTATTAACCAAAAATTTCTGGTAGATCAGCAACCTCTGAATAATTATTTTTGGGAATTATCAAATTCTAAACACTGAGGTTTAGAAATATGCAAAGAATGAAATGGGAAATAAAAATTTACAAAATCCTTTTGTGTCGATTGTGCATAATTTCGTGTATAGCTGCTATTTAATGTTATGAGCTATTTTGAAGAATTTAGCGTATTATAGTTGCTATCTCTAATTTCAATTTAAAGTATGATATTGAGAATTTGAATATAGACCTAATATAACGGTGTTATAAGATTAAATACCATTTACTAACTTTGTAAAAAGCTTTAAAACATTTAAAATAACTTTAATTTGACTATATATATGAACATATATATATAAATAGTTAATTTATTAGATTGATGTAAGTAGTTTAAGTGCTTGGAAAATTTTTTTGTGGTTTTTGGGAGGAGTGTAATTAAAATGTAAAGAGAAATAATTAAGGGAGCTCATAAAAATTAATTAAAGGCTCAGTTGAAAGTGATTATTATATTTGTTAGATTTGTAACACGTGAAAGAGCTTTGTAGTGACTTAAATGATTTAGAAAAACTATGTTTTTGAATTTATATTTTTAATGAGTTAAATATTAATTTAGAAAGCTCCTAGTAACTGCAAGGACATAGAAATAATTTTGACATATGCACATGGTACATACCATAGGACTATTGTTTAGTAGAAACAGAGAGGAAGGGAACGAAGGGGATGGGGAAAGAAAAAGACACAGAGAAAGAGAGTCAAAGAACAACAGAGAAAGGGAGAGAGCATGAGAAAGACCTTCCAAGTAAATATTCTTTTAAAAAGAGTTAAGATGAAAATTGTAGGTAGACATTTACATATGGAGCATGGTGTAAGAGATACATGGATATAAAGACAAAGTCTCCATAATAAATACATTTCACTTCAGTGATTCATAGAGGATCTAAGAAAATAAAAAGTTAAAATATCTCATTTGTATACCCTTGCTGGACTTTTGGAAGGAGACTGACAAAAAGTAACAATAGTGAAATAGCTGGCTATTGCTCAAAATGTGAGAATTCTGTTACAAAGGAAATGAAGTTGACATTTTGTCAAAAAAAATCATAGTTAAATACATTCTTGCTTCAAAAGAGTACCATAAACCTTTCATGAACATGAGATAGGGGATTTTCTGTAGATCAAGTTAGTAATTTTGTTTTTTATTTGAAGTAGTTTTCATATCTCTTTAACTTTTCAAAAAAAAATTAAAAGATTGACTAAACTCCCAATATTTAGTTATGTAAAACGTAGAAAAATGTTTGTAATGCCCTGGAGGATTTTGAGAGTAGGGATATTAAATTGTCTTCAGGTATTACAAAGTACCTTGGTAAAAAGTTTGCATAAATTTTTCTTTAATTTTCAACAGATTTGGCCTGCCAATGAAAGTTAGCTTAAAAGTAACCCCCAGAGGTAAAAGTCTCCCTGGCAGCATGGGAGATGACTCCCAGGAGTGAGCCTGGCCTTGATATCTTGGGATCAACAATGTCATCCTGACCAAAAGGGGGAAAAGACGTGTAAGAAGTTATCAGTGGCTGAGAGAGTTCAAGTAGTGTTGAGAAGCTACTCTGGAGGTCACTTACTGCAAGCTTTAATTAGACCTTACAGTATAGCATAGCTTGCCAAACCTCAACCAAAACCATTCCTGCCAATCCTAAAGAACACCTAAGGTGTTATATAAGATTCTACAAATGTTCCGTGCACTAGGGTAACTTTCCAGAAACCTACAACCTCCGGATGGGGCCTTGGACCAGATAAGTCCTGAAATGCAGAGGGCCCAGCCTCTCCAAAACATCAACTAGTTCCATCCCCCTATCCCAAATTATTGACGGCTCCTTCCTACATAAAAAAATTTAGAATGAGCATAGCCCATAAAAAAGTGGGAGAAAGAACAAAGGTGATGGTGGAGTTGTACAGAGAAGGTAGAGTTCAATAAATGTGTATTAGTGCCGAATTATTATATTGATATTTCTTTTAGTCTCCAGTATCTTAGAGCAGCCAAAAGTGAAAACGCAAAATTGTGTAATTGCAACCCACACCAAACTCTGGAATCTGTTCTACAACTAATTCTGGTGATGTGCTTTGAAATTTATTGTTTTTTTGTATATATGTTATTTTTCACAAAAAAGAAAAAAAGTTGATTGTGATGATACATGCCCAATTACATGATGATTTTGTGAACCACTGATTGTACACTTTGGATGACTACATGGTATGTGAATATATAATGCATATCAATAAATTTTTTTAAGAAGTAACTGCAACATAGAGGCAAGGAAGACGGTGTCTATATTTTAGACCACACATTCCCTCTTTGAGACCAAGGGAAGAATGGTTTATTTGATCTAGAACTGAAATTTTCTGTAGTGCATAATCTAATTCAACCTACCTGTACAGCTCATTTGAACAACTGAAACACAGGAAGCACAGAATAAGAAAGAGGTCCTTTAATCTGTATAGATTATTGTAATGTCTGGAAACTTTTTAGAGTATATTAAGCAGATAATCAAAAGTATTGGCGGGCGGGCCACGGTGGCTCAGCAGGCAAGAATGCTTGCCTGCCATGCCAGAGGACCCGGGTTCTATTCCTGGTGCCTGCCCATGTTAGAAAAAAAAAAAATGTGTTGGCAAAGTCCCCTGAGGGAGGGGAGAAAGACTATGGAACTAGTAAACCTTATCATCAGGGAATCCTCTGATACTGTGTCAAACTTTAAGGACACCCAAATAAATATGTCACACCCTCGATCCTGAGGTTTACTCTTGTGAAGCTTATGTAGGTAGCAGAGAAGCTTAGCTTACCTATAGGTGGGCCTAAGAGTTACTTCTGGAGGATCTCTCTTTTTTGGCTCAGATGTGGTCTCAGTTTCTCCAAGCCCAACTCTGCAAGTGAAATCATTGCCCTCCCCCTTACGTGGGACATGACATCCGGGGTGAAAGTCTCCCTGGTGATGTGGGAGAGGACTCCCCAAGATAGGCCTGGCTCCGTATGTAAATGTCTACCCACAACTTTCATCTTAACAAAATTTCTTAATTCCTTTTAAAAGAACATTTGCTTGGAAGGTCTTTCTTGTGATTGTACACTTGCTCTCTCCTTTATTTATAGCATGTGAAAGAACTTTATTTATAACATGTAAAAAAGAAATGATGTTTTTGAATTTATATTTTTAATGAGTTAAATCTAGACCTGTCACCATGGGATCAACAATTCCATCCTGACCAAAAGGGGGAAAAGAAGTGTAATGAATAAAATATCAGTGGCTGAGAGAGTTCAAATAGTGTCGAGAGGCTACTCTGGAGGTGGTTCTAGGCAAGCTTCAGGTAGACATTGCTATGTATCATAACCTGCCAACCCCCAACCAGGACCATTCCAGCCAATCCTAAAGAACACTTAGGGCAATATGTAAGACTCCACAAGGGTTCCAGGCACTAGAGTAACTTTCCAGAAACCTACAACCTCCGGATGGGTCCCTGGTCCAGATAAGTCCTGAAACTTGGTCCAGCCTCTCCAGAACATCAGATAGTTCTATCACCCTACCCCATATTTGTGAGAGATCCTTCCAAAATGAAAATTTTGGAAAGCCTAAAGTGAAATTGTAACCCATCTCAAAGTCTGAAATATGTTATACAACTAATTGTGGTGTTGTGCTTTGAAATTTATACCTTGTTTGGTATATATATTATTCTTCACAAAACAGAAGGTAAAAAAATCAATTGTGATGATAAAAATTATTTAAGCCCGCTAGCTTCCTCTCATGCTTCTGAAGTTATGGGAATGCTAAAAGAGTGACCTTGTCCTTGTCAGAGGGGATCACTGAGGTAGGGCAAAGTTTTCTCAAAACTGTATTCTTGGATGTGGGGGATCCAAAATAAGCCAGTAGCAGGGATAGCACATAGAAGTGGCAGACCTAGAGGGTGTCTACAGGAACAGCAAGAGCTAATGTAGGGATGAATTAGGACAAGGGAGCCCTGTCTATATTGGGAGCCCACAGACAGCAAGTAATAATGCACCATAAGTTACACCTGAGCTGCTATTAGCCAGTTCTTACAGAATCCTTTGGGAATGGCCATTCATGCCTCTGCTTGACTGGTGCCAATCCAGGGAGCATTACTGGTAGCCACTGCATGACAAATACCAGCAGGGATTCAAAGGCCACCAAATGGATTCAAGGGATCCTTCTCTTCTATGCAAGCATAAATAGAATTCATATTATTTATTTCCTCTGCGCCTCTGAAGCTAGGGCAGAGGAATTACAGTGATTTTCTGTTGGGCCATTTTGCATTGAGGCAGATTTTCTGGCATCTTTAAGTATCTGTGGTAGCAAGTAACTGCATCTCAGGCTGGGTACAAACACAGACTAAATTAAAGAGGGTAGATGCTTTGAGATCCTGAGAGATAAAGGATGAGAAAGGGGTACTTACCAGAGGAAGGGAAAAAAGGAAGAGGTATGGTAGTTATTTTTTGAGGTCCCTTTTGGACTCTGATATTTTTTAGAGGCCTTTTTAGAAAGAGAATCACAGCTTCAGTAGTGGCAACTCAGGCCATATATGCACTGGGCTTGGACATATTAGTAAACAGTATCCTCTGGAGAAGTATAGACTATAGAAGCAAATGTGAAAGAGAATCGACTGCTTTAATGTATGAGCCAAGGACTGCTGAAGAAGTCTTGGGATGCTAGAGAGCATAACCAAACTGTTTTAATGAGGACTGTTCTAGTTTGCTAGCTGCTGGAATGCAATATACCAGAATCGGAACGGCTTTTTAAAAGGGGAATTTAATAAGTTGCTAGTTTACAGTTCTAAGATTGAGAAAATGTCCCAATGAAAACAACTCTATAGAGATGTCCAATCAAAGGCGTCCAGAGAAAGATGCCTTGGTTCAAGAAGGCTGATGGAGTTCAGGGTTTCTCTCTCATCTGAGAAAGGCACATGGTGAGCACAGTCAGGGCTTCTCTCTCAGCTGGAAGGGCATGTGGCAAACATGGCATCATCTTCTAGCTTTCTCTCCTGGTTTCTGGTTTCATGAAGCTCCCTGGGAGGCGTTTTCCTTCTTCATCTCCAAAGATCACTGACTCATGGACTCTACATTTGTGGTGCTGCTCTCTCTGAATCTCCCATTCTCCAAAACATTTCCTCTTTTATAAGACTCCAATAAACCAATCAAGCCCCACCCAAATGGGTGGAAACATGTTGTCACCAAATCCAGCTTAACAACCATCTCGACTAAATCACATCATCCAGGGAGATGATCTGATTACAGTTTCAAACACACAGTATTGAATAGGGAATATTCTACCTTTATGAAATGGGATTTTGAATAAAACATGGCTTTTCTAGAGGGCATACATCCTTTTTAAATCAGCACAAGGACTGATAACCATTTCTATCTCAAGCCAAACATCTGAGGCCAGGGAATGGTCAGTGATTTAGTGATTTGGAGGGGAGATCAGAGGGGATCTCTCGTATGGTGCACCAGCCTATATTTGTGGCAGACTTTTAGTATAACCATTGCTCACCTGAAGTGTGCTGGTTTGAAACTGTTACATAACCCCAAGAAAGCCATGCTCTTTTAATCCAATTGTGTGGGTACAGACTTATTACGGGTGGGAATCTTTTGATTAGTTGTTCCTATGGAGATGTGACCCTACCCATTCAAGGTGGGTCTTAATCCACTTACTGGAGTCCTTTAAGAAGGGAACATTTTGGAGAGGACACAGACATTTGGAGATGCGGACAGGAAAGTCCCAGGGGATGCTAAACTAAGAAATGAAATCCAGAATATGCCCCCAAGAAGTTAATAAAGGACCCACCGATGCTTAAAGAGAGAAAGGCATTGGAATCAGAAGCTGAGAGCAATGAACCTGGAGCAAGGACCAGCAGATGCCAGTTCCATGTCTTCTCAGCTAGCAGAGGTGTTCCAGATGCCGCCTGTCTTTCCTTTGAGATGGAATCCTCTTGTTGATGTCTTCAGTTTGAACATTTTCATAGCCTTATGATTTTAACTTGCAACTTAATTAATTCCCATCATAAAAGCCAAGGTATATCACATTCTGGCAGCTTTGCAAACTGAAACGTGAGGTTTAATCCCTTTCAATGTTTTCCTGTGATCAGATCTGAGATCTCAAAAATGCAGCCAGAGACAGTGTAAGAGAACCTGGAGAATTGAGCCATTACCCAGAATGTGATGTGAGACTACCTAATATCCAAGATTACCTAGATCAAGTGGGAAAAATGCTTTGGTTAGGGACCCAGCTCTTAACTTCTTGGAAGGAGAAGGACTCCAAGATCTTAATAAATGGTCATTATTGGACCATAGTGGATTACCAAAGGGAGCATAAAATTGTGGGGAAATATTTATATATTACTATGTCTTTCTCATTTGCATTTATGTGTAATTTACTTTTTTTCCTAATCAAAAATAAGATATCCATTCACCTCAGTGGGATTTTCATTGTTATAACAAGAATGGAAAGAGTAAGGACCAAGTAACATGTACCATCGCTCAAAGCGGATTGATACAGAGAAGATAAGCATGTCTGTTATGAAAATTGGTTCAATACTAACACATTTTCTAAGCTCCCTGTTTTACATCAAGAAGACTTGCATCTCACTTATCTAAAACTGTTATCTGATTGTTTGCACAGAAAAGCAGAAGGAGCAAAACTATGCATATTCTTTTAATACACCATTTCTTACAAGAATTTCCTTTTCTAAAGACCCATTTCCTAGCATTCAGATCCTAAAATAGTGCCATGCAGGGTCCTGAATATGTGTTAAGAACTAGTGGTTCCATTAAGATTACATTGCTAGGGATAGTTATTGCCTAGGAGTAAATCATTGAAGATGGATTGAAAATGCTTGGTAAATCTTAAATCTTAGGCATTTTCACAATTGAATGAAAGATATTAAAAATGGTTAACCATGGAAGAGTTACATCTAAAGTTGTTTAGCTCCTCATAAACGTCATTACCATGCAATTTATTAAAAAAAAAGTCAGCATGGGCATTTGAAAGAAACGGTGGCCTGTCATTTTGGAGAGCTAAATGCATGCGGACATATAGATGGAGGGGACTACATTGAGGCATTGAAAAAAAACATACATATCTATCTCGTGAGTGCGGTCTTCCACCACCTTTAAATAGTTTAGGTGGCATATTTTAACACTTTAGTACCTTTCACAATTTCTGATTCTAGGAGAATTCCTAGAATAGAATTATAGAATTCTATAAAAGGCTGTTATAGAATTCCTAAAAGGCTGTTTTCTAAGATCTTCAAACAATGGGTAGAAAAGATTTGGGGACAGACTCACCATATAGCAATGAAAAGTATATCTTTAAAATATCTATTGCTTAAAAAATAAAAGAAAAGTACCAGCTCATCATTTTCAAGCTTGAATATTGTACAACCAATACATGTTAATAGGGGCTTATTATAATACCATAAATAACCAAAACAGGATTTATTATTGCAAATGTTCTATTATCATAGTTGCATAAGGCATGGAGAATTTTATAAAATTAAAGAAAAAAACAGAAACAACTAAATGCCCATATAAATGGGGCATTGCCTTTATAGACATATGGACATCTCCTTGACTTGATTTTCAGTTTTCTGAATCAATGAAGATTTTTATAAATTCAGAAACTTAATAATGAACAAATAACTTCATGCATTGAAATTAGAAATGCCTATTTTAGAAAGGCAAGTGTATTAAAACTCATTTTCTATTGCCTCCTGGTATCTTAAGCAATATTCAGTAACTAAAGGCATTCTGAAGCATTCATTCTCTTGCTCTTAATCAGTACCATCTCTTTTCAATTAGGGAAGTTTTTGTCATGCACAAAATACAGTGTTCCCATATACCACCTTACTATTAACACCTTGCATTGATAGGGTATATTTGTTACAAATGATGAAATCATATTTTTATAATTGTACTATTAACTAGAATCCAAGGTTTAACTTAAGGTTCACTGTTTGTGTTGTGCTGTTCCACGGCTTTTTAAAAAATGTTTATTATAGTATAATATAATAATATATATAACTTAAAATTTCCACTTTTAACCACATTCAAATATATAATTCAGTGCCATTACTCAGGTTATTAAACACAGTGGTGTGCTGCCATCACTACCATTCAAAACCAAAACTTTTTCATCATCCCAAATAGTAACTCTGTACATTTTGTGCCTTAACTATCTATGCCCTGGGCTTGCTTTTTTATTTCATATCAGTGAGATCATACAACATTTGTCCTTTTGTGTTTAGTTTTTTTCATTTAATATTATGCCATCAAGTTTCATCCACATTGTTGCATGTATCAAAATG
The DNA here is from genome assembly GCF_023851605.1 of Tamandua tetradactyla. NCBI lineage: Eukaryota > Metazoa > Chordata > Mammalia > Pilosa > Myrmecophagidae > Tamandua > Tamandua tetradactyla. The sequence continues at coordinate 10,385,526 of NC_135348.1, forward strand.
TCATTCCTTTCTGTGCTGGTCTGAAACTGTCATGTATCCTAGAAAAGATTCTTTAGTCCAGTCTTGTGCAGGCAGACCTATTGTATTTGGAACCTTTTTTCCTTTTTTTATTGTGAAATATAGCATATATACAAAAAAGCAATATATTTCCAAGAACATTTTAACAAGTAGTTTTGAGTTGTTTCCATGGAGATGTGACCCCACCCATGCAAGATGGGTCTTCATCCACTTACTGGAGTCCTTTAAGAGGGAGACTTACAGGAGTCTCTTAAGAGGGAGAAGATACAGGTGCTTGTACAGCCAACACAGAGAGCACACACTTGGAGACAGAATTCCCTGGGACCCATAAGAGCTGAGAGAGCCATTTTGGAATCAACCTAGGAGAGGAGGGCTAGCAGGCATCGCCCTGCACCACCCCATATGACAGAGAAAACCCGGACACTGTAGGTCTTTCTTGAGTGAATGTATCCTCTTATTGATGCATTAATTTGGACATTTTCATGGCCTTAGAACTATAAATTTGTAACCTATTAAATTCCCTTTGTAAAAGTCAATCCATTTCTGGTATATTGCATCCTGGCAGCATCAGCAAACCAAAACATGTGTGTTTATATACATTTTGTTTAAACTTTCATCATTTTGTGGAAACTGGGGTTGCTCCCATGTGTTGGCCACTGTGAATAATGCTGCTATGAGCGTTGGTGTGCAAATATTGGTTTGAGTCCCTGTTTTCAAATATCTTGATTATATGTCTAGAGGTGGGATTGCTGGGTTATATGGTAACTCTATTCTCAATTTTCTGAGGAACTACTAAACTGTCTTCCAAAGCAGCTACACCATTATTCAGTTCCATCAACAATAAATAGGTGCTTCTATTTCTACACATCTTCTCCAACAGTTGTAATTTTCTGTTTGTTTGTTTTTTTAATAGGTGTAAATATAGTGGGTGCAAAATGGTGTCTCACTGTGGTTTTGATTTGCATTTCCATAATAGGTAATGATGTTGAACATCTTTTCATGTGCTTTTTGGTCATCTGGATGCCTTCACCCATTTTTTAACAAGGTTGTTTGTCTTTTTGTTGCTGATTCAGAGAATTTTTAAATATATTTTAAATATTATAACCATATAGATCATCTCGATGATGTCTGGATTTGAACATTATCATGGCCTCAGAACTATAAGCTTGTAAGCTGATAAATTCCCATTGATGAAAGCTCATTTCTGGTATGTTGCATTTCAATGCTTAACAGACTAAAACATAGGGCATATTTTTCTTCATGTTTTTTGTATTTGGTGTTCTCTGAGCTTCTTGGATGTGTATATTCATGTCTTTATTTCTTTGAAAATTCCTTCTGCCCCTTTCTCTCTGTTTTTTTCCTTCTGAATTCCCATAATGAGTAAACCTGATATACCTGGTGGTATCATGGAGATCTCTGGGAATTTTCACTTTTTATAATTCTTTTTTTCTTTCTGCTTTTCAGCCTTACTCACTCCAAATGTCTTGTCTTTGATTTTATTGATTCTTTCTTGTGCCAGCTCCAATCTGCTTTTGAAACTGTCCTGGGAATTTTTCATTTCAGTTATTGTGGTTGTCAACTCCAGTAGCTCCGTTTTGTTGCTTTTGAAATTTTTATGTCTTTGTTGAGATTCTCCTATTGTTCATTCATTGCTTTCCTGATAGCTTTCAGTTCTTTCTTTGCATTTTCCTTCATCACCTTGAGCATACTGAAGAATTTTTAAAAGTCATTGCCCACTACATCTATATTTGACCTTCTGCATTGATGGCTTCTGTTTTTAATTCTCTTCCTTTGGATAGGTCCTCATTTCCTGTTTTTTCATTTGCCTTGCAGTCTTTTGTTGCACACTGTATATTTTAATATTTAAAAAGGTTAACCCTGGGATTTATTCCCTGGATATTTGCTGCTTGATCTTGTTTCCAGCCAGTAATATGACAAAGATTTTCCTGAGTGTCAGGAACTAATAATACCAAGGAAACTAAACAAAATCACTTTTCACTGTCTTTGCGAATTGCAAAGACAACATCATTGGATAACATTGGTGGTCAGAATTCAGACCTCTTACCAGGAAGTCAGTCCAAGCAAATGCAGAGTACAGAATCTTCCCTGTCTATTTGGGCCTGAATCTTGGCGTGTCTTGTCCTCGGCTTGTGTTTGCTAATGGTCTTATGAGTCTCCATATTTAGAGGAGTTTGAAGGCTGGCTCTACTTCCTGGGAAATAAACCTTCTGGCTCTGCTGGATATTCCACTGCAGATCATAAAGCAGGTAAGCCTTTGCCCGAGGCCATTGCCTCAATCGCTTCTTACATTAGTTTCCTTGTCTCAAGCTGCTTTTGCCTAGAGGGCAAATTCTGGAAAGGGTGGCATAATGGGGAGGGAATTCCCTACTCAGTTATTTCAGGCCAGAAAAAAGGCCTTATAAATAGAGGGTTGGACAGCGCCGAACTGTCCTGGGTAGGAAATGAAGGAGGGGCCAGGAACAGCACCAGGAACTTTTCCACGACTCTCCAAAGTTGCACTTTATGAGCGACTGCCCAGCAAATGCACCCTTTCACCTGTTTTCTGCAGCTCTGAGAGAGCACAGAGTCTTTTAATGTTCTCCACTGCCTTTGTCTGTGGTGTGTTGGAACAATGGACCCTCAGCAATCTGAAGTAGCTAATCAAAAGTAGTGATCAGTGATATACCCAAGCTCTCCCCCACACCCTCATCTCCCCTTCCTTCTGATTTTGAGGAACAGGGTTTTATGTTCCTTTCTGGAACCAGCACTGTATGCAGGGGTCTAGACCCCACCCAAAGAGGACAATCTATTGGTATTTCTGTAATGTGCTAGCCTCTTCCTCCTGCTAGTCCCTGGATCCTGTACCATGTTCTGCTGGACTCTGGAATTTCAAATTATTTGATTCAAACAATTCCTGCCTGTTTCATAGTTGTTCTGCTGGAGGGACTAATTCTTGGAGCTTCCTAGTCTGCTGTCTTCCTTGAAATTGAATCCTAAAAACTTTTCTTATGTTTTATATTCAATCTGCTGTCCGGTGCATTAAGTTCTCTCCAAACGGCTTTGAAAAAATTGCATCTTTCCCTTCATATCTGTGCATCTTGGTGCAGTACTTTTTGTTTCCCAGTCAATACTTTCCTTTCACACAGTAAAAGTTCTTCAATTCATGTTCTTCAATTCAACTGAAGTCCCTTCTCAGTTGTCTTCATGATACTGTTTATTTTATGATTTTAATGAAAACACATAAAAATAAAAATATCATCTTAGGTAGAGTCTCAGGTTAAAAATTTGTTGGGAAAGCCAATTTGGGGCATGCCATTTTCACCTCTTTCTTTCTTCCTCCCTCACTAATCTTTTTTTTTTTAACAGTATGTTTTATGTATGTATATTGCATGTGTGTTGTGTGTGTGAGTTCAGTTTATGTAGTTAGATGAATTTATCAGACCAGAGAAGTTTCCCTTATCTTCCCCCAGACAATTGTCCCCCCAAGGTCTATCTACCCATTGATAGTGGCATTTACTACTTAGTTGTAGGTTGATAAAGCAAGAGTTTCTAAGTAGACTTTAAATTTATGACATAGAGAATAGCCTTTCCAAAGTTTAAAGGCAAAAGATGGACATTCTGAAAGAGAGGATGACATTCAAAACATGAAGAACTTCAAGGACTAAGGTCTTCAATTTCTATTGCTAAAAGACAACATAAGAGATACCTGTCCAAGGGAGAGAGTGGGATGATGAGAAGATGAAGATGTGTGTGGGTCTGGGTTACTAAGTGTTACTGAGAAATAGCCTCAAGCCAGGTTTCAATGTGGGAAAGTGTTAACAACCCTCAGACGCAAAAGTTGAGAGGACTTTTGCCTCATTTCCTTTCTGGAACCCCAAATTTACGACTTCACAAGTCTACTGGTCAATGTATGTGGGAGCAGCAAATTGTAAATGGCAACATGGTTTGTTTGCTGAGGAGAGAATATGAGGACGCATCCTCCTTCCTGTGCTTCTGAGTTGCCTTTGGATTTCTGTGCCCATTATTCACTCTTCTCCGTCCTTAACTTGGAAAGATTGCAGACACAGTCTGTAGACTTAAAGGAGCTTGACCGTCAAGACTAGTCAAAGACCATAGCAGGATCTCAGACAACAGTAGAAACTACAGAGGAGAAAGAAGGCAAAGGCCAAATGTAATTTTTCCAGCTTAGTGCGTATTTACTATAGATTTTCTTAGGAAAAACCTCCCGCGCAGCTAGGATGGCATGGAAGCCCATCTTTTTGTGCTTACCCAGAATTGAGGTGGCATTCTGAGATGAAGTGGCGAGAGGAAAGAATCCATGAATTTGACTGAATTTAAATCAGGAATGTTTAATAAATGCTGAATTTATATATACATTCTTGTGTGTCTATATTAATTATTCTGTTAAACAGGAGGTACTTTGGAGAGTATTTCCTGCATTAAAACAACAGCTTTTGTTTGTCTGTTTTTTAATATTGAATGACTCAAAAAAAATCTGTGACTTTTCTAGACATTGAGGAGACAGCAATGGGGGTAAAAAGGAGAGAGGTTAAAGAATACAAATAAGTATTAAAAATGTCATGTTGGTTAAGTGATATGGGAAATTATAAGTCAGGAAAAGGTATAGACAATGAAGTGGGGCTATTCAGGAAGGACAGTGAAGGAACACTCTCTGTGGTGTTAGCATTTCAGCAGAGAACAGAAGAAGTGAGAAGGAACACCTTGTAGGTATCAGAAAGAAGAACGTTCCAGGTAAAGAAACTAAATAGGCTCCAGTAAAGAACTGAATATTTCTTTATGACTTGAAAATCATGCAACCCATGCACAGTTTAAAATAAATTTTCTTAATGTAGATAATAGAAAATTACATTCGGTTAGATAAGAAAACAAAGAAACTTTTAGAGAGGAGTTTACTTAGCTAAAGAACTTTGCTTATATATGGGCTAATTGCTAAAAAAAAAAAGCTTTTTAATTAGATACGGATAAGAAATCAGAAAAGGTTGGGGAAAAATATAAAAAGATCCTGAACTTATATTGCTTAACATATATTTTAAGTACTTGTTCCAGTTTAAAGAAAATGAAGCTAGAAATAGCTGGTGATTCATTAAGAGAATAGTCTATGCAATAAAGAATGTTCTACAGTCAGAAGACTCATACCTGGAAAGGACTTTGGCACTTCAACAAAAGGTTGCAAATAAATTACACTTATGTTTCAAGATGAAATGCAATGTTTAGGGCATGTTAGATGTCTTTTATTATACCTACATTAATAAGTTTGTTTTTATTTTTGACAAAATACTGAATATATATTAAGAGAAACTAACCCAAATGGAAGTAGGAGGGGTTTTAATATGTCTTATTAGCTTTATACATGTATATCTCAACAAAGGGTACAAGATTCTTTCCCTCTACTTAGCCATTCTGTTTTGATGCAAATTTTCTCTGTGCATAGATTCTAATCAGAAATTTAATGACTGGGAATAAAAATAGTGATGAAAGAGCCAAAGTATTTTCTTTTTAATTTGCATGTTTTAACTTTTGAAAATGTTAAAATTTAGGGAAGAGTGTGGCTATTTGTGTTGATTAATTCTGGTTTTATAGATTTTTGTCATTGGTTTCTTGACTTTCACTTTTTCATTTGTAAACATTTTGCAAATTTGTAAATCCTTTCAAGTACAAGAGAAAGGATTAAAAACAACAAAGAATAATATAGAGATATTGTTAAATATTATTATTTAATATTATTAAATACTAATATTAAAAGCAACAAAGAATATGTGTATGTTTGGGGTGTAAGAGACTTATCAATATGAGTAACACATTGTACAGTTCACAGATTTTTCTATTAAACTTACTGAGAAAAGAAAATTTGTAGTACGAAAGGAAACAGGATCAGCAATCTCAATGCTAATTATAACAGAATGCAGGAATTATCACACAGGGTCAGACACAACCTATGTAGTCTGCATTGCATAGCTAAAAGCACCTTTGTGGGATATACTGCTAGAAGGTCTGCTTATTCTGTCTGAGGTCAGTTTTCAAGGTTAAATATATTTTAGCTTATTTCGGAAGTTATTCAACATGTTATTATTATTTAAGAAGCTTCATAAATAAAATACAACAGCCTTTTCAGACCTTGGTGGCTTTGCACAGTGAGCACGCTTACCTAGAAGGAAATTGGCCTTCTTTTCACTCCTATTTATATTTTTCATCCATAACAACCTCTTAGGATAGTGGTTTTTATACTTTTTAAAATTATCTTTTATATTGCTTATTTATCTTAAATACCTTGCCGAACTTAAGAGGCATTTCAAAATTTAGGCAAGAGTGTGGCTATTTGTGTTGATTAATTCTGGTTTTATAGATTTTTGTCATTGGTTTCTTGACTTTCACTTTTTCATTTGTAAACGGAACTATTTTTAAATCTCCCCTTATACTAGACCCCTCTCCCACAAACCCTTTTGCCCTTCATTTCTCTTCTTTGACCCTTTTGAAGTATACTTTAGTTAGTGTGTTTTTATGGCATGAAGTTATTACTGCTACTTCAACTGCAGCTATCTATTGGTCCTGTGTTCTCAAGGAACAATCTTCAGTGACTCTGTTTTCTTTCCAACTACTATTCCTATTCATTTCTACTATTAGCTAGGAAGGAGAACTTGAATGGGGCCTGGCACCTGCCTTCAAGGTTTTCACCAGTGAGCCCTGATGGGTATAAAACCATCAGGTAAAGGTGTGCTGGAGCTAAGAGCCTGCTCCTGTCGAAGCATGCGCTAGGACATGCTACTAATTTATTCCGAGGAAATGTTGTACTTAGGAGGTAATCTATGAATTGAGGCAGGCGTAAAGGATGAGTACATATTTGCCATTTAGAAAAGAAGACCAATTTCCTTCTAGATAAGTGTGTTCACTGTGCAAAGTCACCAAGGTCTGAAAAGGCTGGTGTGTTTTTGGCAGTGCTGGAATAAAGAGTAGCTGGGGCCACTTTATGGCAATGGAGTCTTGACCCTTAATGACTCTTTTGTCCCCTCAAAACCCTCCCAGCTTCACTTGTCCTTTAAACAAGTTAGTGAGGGTGGCATCCTGAGGAGGACTGTAAGAAGCTTCATGAGATGTTTGTGTACAAGAATTGACTGAATATGCTGACCTTGCTGTCACAAAAGAAGCATGATTTTCTTTCAGGAAAAAATTTTTAGAAATTACTTTTTCCAGCAGGCCTACACTATATACAACAAAGATAAGCAATGGGTAAGCATACCACCAAGACAATAGTGAGGATGGAAGCCCTTTTTCTTTTTTTATTATAAATGTGGTGGTTTGGAACTGGATATACCCCAGAAAATCATATATATATATATATATATATATATATATATATATATATATATATATATATATGATATACACGTATATATATTTTTAATTAAAAATTTTTTTTTTTTTTTTTTTTTGCATGGGCAGGTACCCGAAATGAACACAGGTCTCTGGCATGGCAGGCAAGAACTCTGCCACTGAGCCACCATTGCCCACCCGAAAATCATATTTTTAAAGCTAATCCATTCTGTGAGTGTAAACCGGTTATAAGTAGGTTTTCATGAAGTTTCTTCAGTTAAGACATGGACAAGGGTGTGTCTTAATTTTATTACTGGAGGACTTTATAAATGGGATGAGTGGAGAGAAAAGCCATGGAAGCAAGAAGCTGAAAACAACAAAATCAGAAGAGAGAGGGTTGGCGAGCAGTCACCGGCCCATGCCCTGCCATGTGACAAAGGAGTTCAGGTTCGCCAGCAGCCCATCTTCAGAAGGAAGTATTGTCTTAATGATGTCTTGATTTGAACATTTTCATGTCAGGCCTCAAAACTGTAAGCTTGTAAGTTAATAAATTCCCATTGTTAAAAGACAACCCATTTTGTGATATACTGCTTTAAGTAATCTAGTAAACTTAAATAGTAAGAAAGAAGTGAATTTTACATTTAATCAGTAGGGTTTATGAGAAAAAGTTTTCAGCCCACTGGCAACACAAATGGCTAAAGAAACAGTTATGTCATTTTTCTAATATTAGATTTAAATATATGAACTATAAGCCATGTATTAACAACTAAATCTTCCCCTTTATCACATCAGATCTGTGCTAGATTCTATTAGAATTTATTTGCTTTTTATCTTTTGCTTTCTGGGGCTGATATTCATTGAAATACTTGCTTTTACAGAATCCATGAACCTAACATTAAAGTTACTTTAAATTTAATATCTCTGGACATGCTTTCTCCCAGTTTTGGAAAATAGAAATAATTTTTGGTATATCTATGGGGCTATCTGTACATAAATTCATCATAGTTATTTTACTATTTTTCATCAATTTTTCCTGATAAACCTGATTTATCTTCCTGTAATAAGCAGGAAGTTATTGTTAACTGTGGCTTGCTTATTTGTCAGTGTCGTGACAAATACAATGGTTTGGACTTCTTTTACCTTTACAGTTACTAGAGTTTGTACCTGTCATTTACCAGTATTCACTAATGAAATATATTTATTTTGTGCATATAGTTTTATAATTTTTACCTCATATTCAATCTACTACATATGAGCAAAATTAATTTTTTCAGTATAACCCTTTTGAATTAATTTTAACATGTCAGATACAAAAAACAGCACATTTAAATGCTATTTTTCGTTTAAAAATTTGTCTAAAATGTGACTGATTTATGTACTGTTATATTCATAAACCTAGGAAAAAATAGAACTCAAAAAAGCAGTGAATGAATGAGAATAAAGTAGCTCTATTAAAAAGCAAAAGATAAATATAAAAAAAAGGCCCCATTTTCCACGTATATCCATCATGGAAGCCCAACGTTTAAATCCATGATTATGCAATTGTTTGTTTCCTTTAAATTAGACATTTTGCTTGGAAATATACTATATCTTTCTTGTTTCCTCAGGGGTTATCAACTGTATGGCAAATATCAGTTGCAAAATAGGTGTTTCTTAAAGGAATGAAGTTGGATGAATTGATTAACATGAAGGAACTGAGGGTGGCATAGATTGAGGTGCTTTAATTATGAAGACTAAATGACAATCTGTAAGAAAATGAAAATAACATTTGCCTCACAACTATAAGTTTTGATACCTATGAATGGAGTCATTCACATCTAAATGCTTTCATTAATGTTCGTTTCCTACTTTTCTCCCTCCACATGACTTTGACCCCTAAGAACGTCTAGAAATCTATGTATGTTTTTTCCGCCTTACTCCCAAACAGACATGAAAACATTAAGTAAAACTGGCCTTTTGGGAATTATTTTCTCCAAACAAAGAATTGTATGTAGCTCTGCATTCAATGTGCTAATTCTAAGAATAGTTATTTATCTAAACAATAAGAAACCACATCCCTGCTTTAAACCACTGGATGGAGACCACCTAATCCTGGAAGTTTAATGACATTAACAGTGTGGCTATTTTTTTTTTGGTTGTTTGATTTTGTAGATATTGTTCTGCTCACGAATATTCCAGTTCTTTCTTGTCACCAGAAAAACTGCACTCTCCTGTCTCCGTGATGGTATGTGCTGAAATATGTTTGGAAGAGATGCAGGTTAACGCGAGTGTAAATATTAAAGGGATGTTGAAATGGAACAAGCTGTTAAAATGGAATTGTAATCATGTGAAAGCAGCCTGGAATGTTAAACAAATGGGAGGCAGTTGTGTGAGAGAAATATACAAACCCAAAACAGATTGTACGTGAACGAGTAGTAAGTAATTCTGAATAGGATTTTGGTACTGTTTGTTACACAGCATAATCTAGTCTCCCTTGAGCAATGCAGACATATAGGTATTATAAGGTAGATAATGTAGCACACAATCAAATGATCTAATAGTTTAAATATTATAGTTATAACCACTTTATGAGTTTGACCATGGTTAAAATGTACAAAATGTAATTAAGAATGTTACTGAGAGCTAAGAGACAAATATATATTTTCTAAAACACAGGCCTTGTAGCAAGTTAATTTTTGTGAGCCCAATTTTCTTTATGTGTAAAATGATGTATGAATATACAAGATTGTTATAAAAATTAAACAATGTGTGTTATTATAGTGTTTATTACAGAGGAAATAAATCAGCCAAAAATGAACTATTTTACTAACCAAATAAATAACTTAAGAGATTGTTTTTTTTAAGTTTTGTTTAGTCTATAGTATAACATGTATACAAAACAAAGAAGTAGAAAAGCAATAGTTTTCAAAGCACGCTTCAACAAGTAGCTACAGAACAGATCCTAGACTTTGTCATGGGCTACCATACAATCTTCAGATTTTCCTTTTAGCTGCTTCAGAATATAAGAGGCTGGAAGGCTTAAATATGTTTTTATGACCACAATTGACTATTTTTCCTTTTTTTGTGAAAATAACATATATACAAAAAAGCAATATATTTCAAAACACAGCACCACAAATAGTTGTGAAACATATTTCAGAGTTTGACATGGATTGCAATGCCACAATTTTAGGTTTTTACTTCTAGCTGCTGTAAGATATTGGAGGCTAAAAGAGATACCGATTTAATGATTCAGCATTCATATTCGTTTTTTAATCCTATCTTCTCTGTATATCTTCACCTTCACCTTTGATCCTTCTATCCCTCTCGTTATGGGTGTTTGAGCTATGGCCATTTTAACTTTCTTATGTTGGAAGGGTATGCACCAATATGGGGTAGGGAGATGGAACTATCTGATGCTCTGGAGAAGCTGGGCCCTTTTGGTTTCAGGACTTACCTGGTCTAGGGACCCATCTGGAGGTTGTAGGTTTCTGGAAATTACACTGGTTTATGGAACCCTTGTGGAATCTTATATACTGTCCAAGATGTTCTTTAGGATTGGATGGAATGGTCCTGGGAAAAGAAGTGTAACTAATAAAATATCAGTGGCTGAGAGAGTTCAAATAGAGTTGAGAGGCTACTCTGGAGGTGGTTCTAAGCAAGCTTCAGGTAGACCTTGCTATGTATCATAACCTGCCAACCCCACTGACATTTTATTAGTTACACTTCTTTCCCCCCTTTTGGTCAGAATGTAACTGTTGATCCCATGGTTGCAGGGCCAGATTCATTCCTGGGAGTCCCACGTCGCCCAAGAGACTTTCACCCCTGGATGTCATGTCCCATGTAGTGGGGAGGGCAATGATTTTACTTGCAGACTTGGACTGGGAGAGACTGAAGACACATCTGAGCAACAAAAGAGGTTTTCCAGAAGTAACTCTTAAGTATGCCTATAAGTAGTCTAAGCTTCTCCACTACCAACATAAGCTTCATGAGAGTAAGCCTCAAGATCAAGGGCATGGCCTATTGAGTTGATGTTCCTAAAGTTTAACACAGTATCAGGGGATTTCCTGATGGTAAAATTTAATAGCTTCACATTTTTTCTCCCATACCTCAAGGAACTTCGCCAATACTTTTTGGTTATCTGCTTAATAGACTCTAGGATGTATCCAGGCATTGCATTAGGCTATATGGGATTAAAGGACCTCTTTTTTTTTCTGTGGTCCCTTTGTTTCAATTGTTCAAATGAGCTAAACAGATAGGCTGAGTTAGATTATGTGCTACAGAAAATTTCGGTTCCAGACTAAATAAATCTTTCTTCCTTTGGTCTCAAAGAGTATGTGTGGTTCTAAAATACAGACATTGTCTTCCTTACCCCTGTGTTCCGAATTACTTTAACCCCAAACTGATCAGCTTCATTCTTATCTCTAAATATCAGGTTTTATATATAAGACAGCCTCTCGAAATCCAGAAATAGTTATCACTCCAGACTTTATATGTCTGCTATAAAAGCCTACAATATAGGCCCCTGTTTTTTTGTAAACATTTTCTAAAAGAGACCATGCCATTATTACTCTTTTGAAGAGATTGTTTTTGTTACAATGGAAACATATTCTTGGGTTGAAAAAAAGCACTTTCAAGTCATAAATATAGTTTTTAAATATCTGCTAAAATAAATGTCAATCTAATGAAAGAGACTGCTACTAAAACATATGAACGTGGCATTTTGTTTGGATTAAACATGATTCACTTGGTAGGCAAATGCATGTATTAGAAAATATACCCAGCTTAACATTAAAGGCAAACTCAAAAGCAGCTGGGTCATTTCAAAGACTAACCCACTAAAATTTTTCAAATATGTATTCTGAAGCTCACTATAATTATGACTCTTCATAACAGGTCATTTTTCTGTTTTATTAGGAGTTCAATAGTATAGTTAAATCACATATAATTCATCTCTGAGACTGTTTTTAAAATGTTACTGTAAGTGAATGCATAGATGAAGAAATGATCCAAAAATTTCATAATATATAATATTCAAATGTAAGTGTCTTTTATATGAGAAACTAAACACATTCTTTTCAGGAGAGTAATTTAATGTTTTCCCCAATGATTCTTGAAATTTCTTACATATATTATTCTAAACTTTATTCTATTGTATTGATCTTCAGAAGACAAAAATAATTATATAACATAGTCTGACAACATAATCCAATTTTCATACTATTTTAAAATTCTTTAAACTTTGATATTAAAATCCAAAAATAAAAGTTAGTTTTTAAAATAAAATGTATTGATTTGCCAAATTTCAGACAATATATGTAATGGGAGACCTAATATATTAAGAGTTCTTCTTTTATAACATCTATTTTTCATATATTAGCTACCTTTAAATAGACTAATATAGAATAGCTTAAATCAAATCAACAATGAAATAAATAATATGAGAATTTCATTTTATCCTGCCTTTTTTTGTGTTGAATGAAATTTAATAGTATGCAAGAAAACCTGAAACTATTCTGAGCATGGATATTGTATTAGTTTCCTATTGCTGCCATAACAAATTATCCCAAATTTAGTGGTCTAAAACAATGCACTTATTATGTTACAGTTATGGAGGTCAGCAAAAATGGGTTTTACTGGTTTGATTCAAGATATTGGCAGAGCTGCATTTCTTCTGGAGATTATAGGGAAGAATTCTTTCCATGTTTCTACCAGATTCTAGAGCATGCCAGCGTGATTGGCATCCATCATCTGTCTTCTATTTCTGCAGCATAGCATCTTGGAGATATCTTCAACTTGCCTTCCTTGACTCTCACTATACTGCCTCCTTCTTATAACCACTCTTGTGATAACATTGGGCTCACTCAGGTAATCCAGCATCATCAGTCTCTCCATAATGGGATCCCCAATTTAGTCACATCTGCAAGTTTCCTGTTGCCTCACATGGTGACATTGTCACAGGTTCCAGGGATTAGGATGTGGATATTTTGAGGGAGCATTATTTAAGCTACCATAGCTATGCTTGGTTTTTCTGAAATACTTAGGCATATGAAGAAATAGGACCTTTATCAGTTAATACGATGTTTTAAAACTATCATTATACAGATTCATCAAAAGAACTCCAAATGGGAAGAGGAACTTTTTTTTCTTAATACTTAATAGTCCTGGGGCCTGCAACTTTTCTTTTTTGAAATTCCACTTTCCATTGACGGGAGTGATTGCTTTCCACTGCCCTCAGCCCTCTTGGCTCTGCCGCAGGCAGCTCACCAAAGGTAATCAATCCAGTTGAAGGCCAATTGTTTATGAGCTCACTTTCAAAAATTGTCTGATCAAATAGAGATATTCTAGGACTGTATTGCTTTTGCTCTTTAGGGTTTGCATGGGCAGATATGGGAAGAATTAGGCAGCTTTCAAGGAAATCTGAAATTAAAACCTAGAGATAAGGTGGCCAGAAAAAAAATATATAGCACCCAGTTAAATTTAAATTTTGGATAATCATAAAGTAATGTTTTAGTCAAGTATGTTCCAAATATTGCATGGGACATACTTAAACTGAAGAAAAAATGTTTTTGTTTATCTAAATTTCAAATTTATTTGGGTATCTGTAATTTTATTAGCTAAATCTAACAATCCTATAGAGAAATGATAATGGATCCTAAGTGATCATGAACTAGCTGAAGTTATAAGGAAACTGAAAATTGTGGGGAAGCAGAAGATGTAAGATGGAGTACAGTTTGAGGATAAGTTGTTCTTTGTATTAAACAAGCAGGAAGTCCATTTGCAAAATAAGTAAAGAGGAGAGCTCTCATAAATCTTTAAGAAAAAGACAAATACTATGGTATTAATGGACAAATGATGCCAATAGTCAATTCATAAAAGGAGATGTAAAAATTAACTAATAAACACGTGAAAATATGTTCACCTACTCTGATAATTGAAGGGATGTCAAAACAATGAGATGTTATATTTTCATGCCAAATTTATAAGTAGAGATAAAAAGATTGGCAATATTCAAAGTTAGCAAGAATATGGGAAACTTGGGTCTCCCATGCATTTTTGTGTGTGTGAAAATCTAAATTGGCTTAAATTTTGAAGGAGTATTCAATGATATGTTATCCAAAGATATGCATGAGTCATGAAAATATAGGATCATATCAGGAAATCTCCTTTCAGTTTCCTAAAGGTGGTGCTTGAAGAACTTAGACCCTTTAGCCAACTTCTTTGGTAGGATGGATTCTCACCAGTCTTTAAGCAGATGTAATCAAAGAGCTATCCCCACAAAGAATCTCTAGACAGAAAAGGAATTTCACGTTTATTAGTCTCAGGTCTGTCCTCTTCTTTCCATTTTTAACATTTACTTCTTTAATCCAAGCCCCTATCATCTAGCTTCTATTTTCCCAAGAACCACTTTAGCCCACCAAAATTCCCTTTCCACCCAAAAGTAAGAATAATCATTTTCAAAGTGCAATTATGATTCTGGAATATTCATCTCTTCTAGTTCCGCATCTTTTTCTTATGCAGAACATTTCTTTGACTTCTTCTTGCTGTTGGGATAAAGATCAGTGATCATAAACCAAAATTCTTGATTTGGCTACTGACTAGACGTCAGAGTTTTTTGCATTACATTGGCCTCACTGTCTGTGCACTTGTCACCCAGATTTCCTCAGCTCCTGCAGCATATCATGCTGTCTTCTCAACAGGGCTTCTGACCTGCCATCCCTCATGCCACCCCCTCCATTCTCTATTTGATTGGTCAACTCTTACTCGTTGATCACACCCTACTCTGACCTGGCTTACTCAGGAAATCCTTCTCTGATCTCAATGACTTCATAGAATCTCCAGTTACATGAGTATTGGTGGCTCTGTGTTGCACTCTCCTTCTTAGCACTAGACATGCTGGAATGTATGTCTTATCTCTGTGGTTATTTAAATCATGTCTCTCTTACCCACTAGAGACTGAGCTGTATGAGTGCAGAATTCATGTTGGATTTTCTCACCATTGTGGCCAAGAATTTCAAAAAAGCTTGCTGAATGTATGAATAAAACATTTATCTGTTTACTACAGATAAATCTATTGGCTGGGTAAATAATATAAGCAGGGATAAGAGAGTTTCCATCTCAAGTTTCTGATAAAGTCTTGAGTTTCCCCAAATTACCAGTTACTGGAAAAGGGAGATTCCAAGTTTTCAGTTAATATCATCTGCCATTAATTCTAATTTTAACAATGACTAAGGTCTTTCCAAGACCTTGTTTTCCACAATAGTTATAACTACTCTTTTTGAGATTGATGATTTGCACCGAATGATGGAAAAGGCACGGTATGTTACGTGGTGGTAACCTTAAACTGCTTTGGATAAGACTGTCATTTCAGAATTTGTTAATTCTGGCCTTGAAAAGCTTTGCAGATTCAGCATAAATTACCTACATTGACCATGCATGGATTTTACTTGTGACATGAACTGGTATAGCAAAATCTGATAGTTTAATGAAAATAGTGGAAAACGATTTTGAGGAAAAATGCTTTTATAACTATAGCTTTCAGCCAATTTTCTTGCTTTTCCTTAAAACTCTCCCTGAGCAGTCCTAATGTATATTTTCTCTCCTTATTTTCTCAAGGCAAGCAATAACTAATTCAATTCACTAGGGTTGAGTCAATTCTAGAAATTTTAGTTTAGGTCCTCATGATTTTATTTTAAAAACAATTTAAAAATTATGAAACAAAAATTATTTTAAAATTATGAGACAGATTTAAAGAAATGTGATTTAATGCTGTAGTGTGCTATAATGTGCTAAGTATAATAACTATGTATTAAATTTGGCTAAAAATCTGGGCTTCTACAGTTTATTCAGCTTATTGAATACAATATGTTGCCTGGTATCTGCTGCCAGAGTATTGCTTCTAGACAGGCTAATCTGTATTCCTAGCATGACACCCTGTGGCTAGACATACCAATAGCAGAACGCTCACTTATCATTCTCCTTTTTATCTTTGTGAAAAAAAAACCGTTATAAAATGCAATTTACATATCTTGTAGACAAACTCATTTTAATGCTTAAAATGGTTTAACACTATTAAGAAAACTTTTCAATATTTATATCTCAATATTTGTGTATGATCACTCTCGGTAACAACAAGTAGACAAAGAATTTTCCCTTAAGAATTGCTCCTAACATTTCATAATGCTTCCATCTTAAGGTGCATGCTCACCTCTATTGTCTCACTGAAGTCTCAGGCCAATATTGAGTCTCTCTAGTCATTGTGTTAGTTTTTCTCTTTCACAATAGTAGCAACTGGGGGTTATGAGGGTTAATAGATTTCTTCCAAGTTCTCTGGCTGTTAAAATGAAAAATAAGCATTGCATTAAGGCATTTTGAATTTAAAACCTATTGCATTCCTCAGGGAATCCTACTGTAATAAAATCAACTAATAATTAAAAATACGGTCCTTAATGATTTCATCAATTAAATATATTTTCTTTTATAAAAACAAAAACATAAACAAAAGGCTTTCTGCTTCCAAAGAGAATGGGTACTGCATTATTAGCATATTTTGCCTCCTAACTGCCTCTATAAATCTTTCTGACCTTCAAGACCAGTCAATGTCCTTGTACATTGATTCTCTGCAAACTCTTGTGAACCATGAACATTTAGAGGAATATTTACTGAATTACTCTCAGTCCAGCTTATTTGGCACGAGTCGTGATGCTGAGCAGTATCTTGTTTTTCTTGAACTCAGTTAAGTATTTCTTGTCATTCAATGTCCCACCTGTTTATCTTCCCAGGTAGCCGGACATCCTGAGAATGAGAGCCATGGTGTGTGTTTGTTTGTTTTTAGTGTATACAGGGCTCAAAACGACGTGCAGAGTAGGTGCTTATTAATTTGATCCTAAATTATCCAGACAGGAGGACAAAACTAGTTGTAACCCAGCTATTCACACACACCTTCGTGCTTAACATTTGTAAATTTAGCATGTAAATTGCTCTTGATTTTAAGTACATGATTTCCTTATCATTTAATTGAATGCTTACTTTTCAATAGTATAACAAAGCAGAGTAAAATGTCTGCATTTCTAGCCTGTTGCAAACTTCCATAACATATTTACCCACATTTGATGCACCTGTTATAGAAAGAATATACGTGCAATTAAATGCATTTTTATATATTTAACTAGAAGAGTGAAAACTCTCCCATTTGAAAAATCGCTCTTTATTATCCCACGCTTTCTTTCAATGCATTATTTTTCATTTGGATATAAGAAAACTCGTATTTACTTCATTCCTCATGGGTCTTGAGTGCTTACCCTGGATCAGGGTGACCCAATCTCTTGTAGAAGTAAGTCTATCTCCTCCTTGGCCCTTCTGTGCCAGAATCTGTTGCTGCCTCAGACTGGAGTTGGAGAGGAGGGTGATCAGAAGTGAAGGAGTTGGGAGGAGCAGAGGAGATTAGGCGGTGAGGCAGTTACTGTACGTTTCTGAAACTTGATCTATTTAGCACACTCTATCTTCCCAACAATCCTGAATTCCTTATGCAATCAAAGCTGGAACGTCAGCCTTTTCTCCTACAAAGCACACATTTTAATCCATTCCAGGTGTTAGAGACTCTGAAATGTTACTCAGAGGTTCTCTTTAAAGTTAAACATATTTCTCTGGAAGCATACTTGCGCCAGTCTAAAGGGCTTACGTAACCAGACTGACTTCATAGCTGATTAAATATTTACTTTTTACAACTGATATACTCAGTCCACAGTACTGATAAGGCTTTCAGAAGATGATTAAGACCAACTACCGCACAACGGCATCATTGTAAAGACAGAGACAAGGAAGATACTAGGATGTGTGAGTTATGCGGCTCTCCGAATTAGTTCTCATTATCACTGGGCACTTTCCTCTCTCCTCATAGCTCAGAAAAATGCAAACATGCAATAAGGTGGTTGGTATTAAAACTGGAAAAACAAATTACGTCACATTCAACGCTTTCCTCTGGGTTTTAACCTGCACATCATGAGCTCCCATGTCAGTTCAATTTTAAACAAATAACCTAACATCTAAGGTTGCCTCACAGCCAATTTATAAGTTTCCAAAATAAAAATCCTAACAGAAAGCTTGGTCTCTTTCAGTCTTCAATTTTAAAACAGTGCTGCCAAGAGATGAGCCAAAACATGAGAATGGGAGTGTCCACATGGGTAATTCCTAGGAGATAAGTGGCTGCCTACCAAAAGCAGCCCTGTCAGGCAGAAGAGAGATTTTTCAACTTTATCATGTAAATTGCTGACAACCCTTGGAGCTCAATTAGAGTTGGAATTGACATTGCCAAGGACTCCTGACTCACACTTGCAGTGATTATACCAATCCCAATTGTGGCCCACTTGTTAGAGTGGTGAGAGCCACATACCCACTGGTAAAATAAAGAACGAAAATGTTGTCTAATCTTTGGGGAGAAATCTCATAAACCACAATCCCTAATTCACTATAGTTTCATCATCTACTGGATATGATGGTATTCAGGATCAGCTGCCAACTATTGATATTAATTATTGAGGCTTGATTGGGGTTAGCTGCTTTTGCTTAAGGTTCCAGAATTCTCTCTTTTCAGCTGTCTTTGTGAGTCCGTGCTCTCAACGCTTGTTAGAAATGACAAGATGTGTTAAATATGACTCAAGGAGGACACGTTATATTGGATGGAATCATCCTCTCCAGTTTGTCCATATATGGAATTCCCTTAAATTTAAATTTGAAATATTTCCTCTAATGGGTATCCCATGTATATCTGGGCTATGCTTCTGTTCCTAAATTTTTGAAAGCATAAGATTTTCTGTTACAGAATGTAAATGTAAAGGTTTCCCCTGCATTTAATGGATGGGATGTCATTGTTTTTAAAAAGGCATTATCACAACATTTTTATAAATTCTACTTACATGTCATTACCAAATATTCATAACTATAGTACAGATCAGAGCTTTTAGTTTTCTCACCATCACTACACATCATAAAATTTATGTTTAGGGAAATGAATCCTAAATTGATCAATTTCCATAGTCCACAGGTTTAGCTTCTAAAGCTGTCTAAAAATCTCAAAATGGCAATAAAAACTACTCGACAAGCAAGCAAATAAGACAAACCCAGAAGCTATAAAAATAGACTACTCTTACTGTTTTGAGTTTGGTTTCCACTTGATGAATCCACATAAACTAATCTGGTCTCTTTGGATTAATGATGATAATATTTTAAATTTATTGTTTTCTTTTTATTTTACATATTACAGCCTCTTATTAATTTCACTTTACTCGGTGACATAGCATTTCAAAACTGAGATGTTATTGCTCCCTCTTTTCCTATAATTGACTGAAAATAAATGCTCCAACACAATCAATGCCACTTTTCCTCTTGTTAAAAACAGGCAATAAAATATAGTAAAATATAAACTTTACTTATATTCTCTGAAAATAAAGGCACTATAGGATTAACTGTACTTAGGATGTCATGAATTGCAAGCACATTTTATGTCACAAATTTTTTTTTATCTTTCTCAATAATGAATAAATAGCATATTTGCTTCATTTGAAAATAACACAGCTTCCTTTGAACATATAATTTCCCTAAGATGGTGGGGAGAGATTATTTTCTTAAGATGGTGAATTCCTCTAATTGCTTTCAATGCCTGTTTACTGTAATTAGGTAGAATAATTGGTAGGGACAAAGACTTGTTATTGAGAAATCCAATGTTGAAAAGATTTTTGTTTTGGATTCATGTTACAGTTTCACTATAAATATGAAGTCCTTGAACATCTATCACTCAGTGTTAATATTAGAATGACCGCATTGAATGCTAGTGCAACTTAATGAGAAGACTTGGCAAAAGAAGTACATTTTTCATTAAAGGAGAATTTTCCACTGTTTTATCATCGTACATCAGAACTGACAGACAGTGAAATTCCATACCAGTTTTGATCGTTTTTTTTTTTTTCCATATAGGACTGTCTTCATTTATGAAGACTTAAAAACATTTAATTTGTGTATAATATAAGCTAAATGAAATAATTTCTTTTTTTAACATAGTTGTATATTCATCATCATGATCACTTCTTAGAACAACTGCATCAATTCAGAAAAACAAATAAAAAGACAACAGAAAAATTCGCACATACCATATCCTTACACCTCCCCTTCATTTGATCACTAACATTTCAATCTACTAAATTTATTTCAACATTTGTTCCCCCTGATATTTATTTATTTTTAATCCACATGTTTTACTCGTCTGTCGATGAGGTAGATAAAAGGAGCATCAGACACAAGGCTTTCACAATCACACAGACATTATGAAAGCTATATCATTATAAAATAAACTTCAAGAAATTGTATTATAATTATAAAATGATATTTGCATGTCTCATATTCAACCAGTTTTGCAGAATTATTCCTGCTATTGATTTATTCATTCAAACAAAATTGATTGCACACTTGTTGGATCTAGAGCACTGAGCTAAGTAGTAGGATGAAAAAATAAAACTGTAAATGCTAAAAGCTCATAACCTAGAAAGAGAGCAGATACATCAACTCTTGAGTAAAATACATCATGAAAATGCATTATAATAAGAGGTCTGAACATCTTAATGTTCTATTATAATCTCTGACTTCCTCTCTCAGTTCTCTGAAATGCTTTTTACCATCATTTGTCATTGAACTCAACTAACTCATGCTTTGAAACTTTGCTCTGCTCATGTGAAACCTCCATTAGACATTGTTTATTTTTCTATCCATCTAAGGGCAAAAGGATACTCCCAGGCTTCTTGTTACACATCACAGCACTAATCATGGTGATTTTATTGTCTATACATTTTGCTTCCTACTGGACTAAATTTGTTGTAGCATTTCTTTGTGCATTCCCAAATAAGCTTGACCACAGAAAGTGCTTAAAATTGGTTAAGTACATACATGAAACTAGAAGTTTTAGAGGGTAAGAGAATACAAAAGTGAGAACAATTAATGCTGTCGCTGTAGGAATTGGGGTACAGAGTAGTCTGGGAAGCTTCCTTGGTAATGATGACATTTGAGCCAGATCTTTTAGAGAAGGAAAGAGAAGGTAAAGTGCATGTCTGGGAAAAAAGAACATTGTGGATCAGTTACACAGATTGTAAATCAGTGTTACAGAAATATCTCTCTACTTTTTTGATAACCATGTTCTCTTATTTTAACTTCTAAGTCATCCCTTGTACTTTTGAATATGTTTACATATTGCATTTTCTAAATCTACCACACAATTTGACTTAAAATACTACCTTCCTTTTCTCTTCTATTCCTGTATGATTTGCATTGAAAGATTTATAATAGGTTTGACAAAATAATTTTCTGCCATTTAAAATGACCTGGGGAAAGTGGCTCAAAATTAGAAGTAGATATTAGGCAAATCTCATAATGAAACTCTTGGCATGCTCACTTGCTGAACCTGACTATTGTTCTCTCTTTGTCTCTCCATACCGAGAGAGTATGCCATTGGCATAGACAGTTTTTTCTTTAAACTATTTATTTTGAAATAACTTCAAATTTACAGGACAGTTGGGAAAATAATACAAACCCATACAGAGAACATACGCCCACACCCCCATCACCCAAATCCAACAATTTCAACATTTTGTCATATAATTCAATCTATCCATCTGATTATCTAATCTATCTATTTACCATCTGTCTAACTATCTATAGATGTTGACATGCTATTCAAAGAGAGACTATTTTGACTTGGTTTGAACAGCATCCTAACAGCTAGTATATGTCCCCAGGAACTAGAACTGTAATAATTTGTCTCCCTTTAATGAAATCCAGTAGTTCCAGGAGGATATGGTCCAACAATAGAGCTATTAGTGAGAATTTATTCAGAGAAGTTTGCAAAGTGGGTGGAGTCTCGATGTGGTGGTGGGTCTCCATAGAACCCTTTGCTTCACATTTTATCTTGGCTACACAGATCAATCCACTTTTCCTAGTGGAGCTTTTAGCAGAATCATGATCTTGAATCTGACCGCCATGGTTTACACATATGCTTACTGGGTGGGCCCTAAGAGGGAATCTGGGAGAGTTTATGGATTGCATTTGTGTCCCCAAAAAAGATATATTCTAGTCCTGACCCCAGTCCTGGCCCCAGTCCCATGAATGTGACCTTATATGGAAATCGGATCTTTGAAGATGTTGTTAGATAAGATGAGGCCAAACTGGATTTGGATGGGTCTTGATCCAATATGAGTGGTGTCATGAGAGGGGAAAATTGGACACTGATAGAGAGAGAAGACAAGATGTGAAGAGAGAGGCAGACACCTCTACAAGCCAAGGAAACCCTGGGGGTCACCAGAAACCTGGAGATGCTCATAGAACAGACTCTTCTCTAAGATATCAAAGGACCCGTTATCCTACCAATAGCTTGATTATGGACTTGAAACCTCCAGAACTGTGAGACAATAAATATCTGTTGTTTTATGATATCAAACTTGTGGTACTTTTTTACTGCAGGCCCAGGAAATTAAGACAGGGAAAATGAGCGGAGGGACTACTGAAAGGAAAAATAAGGAAGCAAATGTCAGGAGATCTTTTGATTCCTCAGTGTCTAAGGGAGGCACAATTACTGACATCTTAAGACTTGAACTTTTTAATTATCTTTGTAATTATTTTCGCCTTTTTGTTCATTTCAATAAAATGTAATTTTTGACTTAAACACTGAGAATGCCTAAATAAATATTATCTACAAATTTAACACAATGCTTTTTTAAATGAACATATCATTGTGATTGATATTGATAAGGATAAGAAAAGGGAAAATATTTGTATCTGGGATTTTCCCGTCCATTAGAAAAAATGCTAATGCCAAGGTATATTGACTTGTAACTTTTACATATTAAATGGACTATTTTACTCTTGCATTACTTTTTGCTATTGTTTATCATGTGGAGATTATTTTAGTGTTCCATGTAATAGCTGTTTTTTTGTTATATTGTTAGGGTATTCTTTTCCTTAGCAACAGTGTTTTAACAATTGTTTTAAGGACAGCAGGAAATAATAAATCTGAAAAGCACTGACAAATTTAAGGTGTTATAAAATATTGTAATGCTATGCAAATTTTGAGGCATGAATATTTTTTAAAAACTTATTAATCAATTTTTTTAGTTTCCCCAAAACTCTTTTCTGAGAAAGAAAAAGATTTCAAGATCTTAAGATGCTTACTCTAACTCTTTACTTGGCTACCATGTTGACATTCATCTTACATTAAAGAAATAAACTCAAAATAAAAGGAGAACTCATGGTTAAGTACTCATTTTCTTATTTATTTTATTTTTCTATGCTTAATTGATTTTATTCAGGTGAATGGACAACCAAATCATTTCTTCTGGGTGAGAAATTGCTTAACTTTAACTAGAAAGTCAGACTGTTCAATTTGAGGGTATCTGGAAAAAGGCAACTCCTGAGGGCATGTGTTCCAGGGCTGTGATCAACAAATTAATTAAAGCTACATCCAGGAATACCCAGCCTACTCTTCAAGTGATCTGCATTAATCCCTTACTGATTTCTTTATTTTAAGTATATAATTTGTATTTATAGTTGAGAAGGCAAGCTCTCCATATTATCCTCTCTTCTCCCCTCCCACCAAAAATTAAAGTCAAGACTTTGTAAGCCTTTCCACTTCCAGGTGAAATGCAGAATTACTGAATCATGTTATAAAATATCTAATCAGGGTGTTGATTGAAGATGTTTACCTTAATTTGAGGAAAATTGATATCTTTATAAAATTGAGTTTTCTCCTGGAACAAGATGTTTGATTTCTGTTATATGTGTCTTCTTTGAATATTCTACATAAAATTCAAGACAGTGTTTTAAAATTGGTTGTACATTTCCTAAAATTTCTAGTGGATTCTTGTAAACAGGCAATGGTAAAGCAAATAAAGATAACATTTCCTTTTCTTTTAAAATTTTTCTTAGCATTTTCATTATAAACAACTTATTGAACAATGTTACAAACTAGTGGTGAGGGCAGTGTGACGGTGGCTGAGAGGCAGAACTCTTGCCTACTATGCTGAAGTCCTGGTTTTAATTCCTGGTGCCTGCTCATGCGAATTATGATAATAATAATAAAAAATCTAACGGTGATAATTCTTCCCATAGGATTGTATTAGCTATTGTTTTATTCTAATACTGGCTCTTGCAACAGCTTGGAACTAAGCACGCCAGAAAAAAATGTTCTGAATCCTAGTCTATTCTTGTGGGTGTGAATCTACTCTAAACAGTACCTTTCGATGAAGTTATTTCAGTAACCTTTAACCTCAGTATGGTCCAACTGAGTCAGAATGAGTCTTAATTCTATTACTGGAATCCTTCATGAACAGACACATAGAGAAACAGCCCTGGAGAAAAGCTGGAAGTCAATCAAATCCAGAGAAGCTAGGAGGGGTGGTCATGTGCACTGTCATAGGACAGAAAAGCCAAGAACCAAGGCTAGCCAGTGGTCAGCCCTTAACAACATAGTCTTCTGGGGAGAGCATCTTGATTTTGGACTTCTCTTAGCCTCAAAACTGTGAGCCAATAAATTACCATTGTTTAAACTGACCATTGCATGGTATTTGTTTTAGCAGCCAGGAAACTAAAACAGCTATGATATGAGATTTTTCTTTATTACTTTAATGAAGAAGTGGTAAAGAATTTATCTGATGTATATGAATCCCATAATTTATGGGTGGTGGATTTTAAATTGAGATCTCAAATTTAGATTCCTCGTCTCACCTTCAGATACATTTTAATAAAATTGGCTCTGAATCTCCACTTGGATGCCCTACAAACATCACTGGTTCACTATGTCTCTCAGACACCCCCAAATCATTACACCAAGAACTTAATGTGTCATCTTTCCTATTTCACCTCCACTTTCGATCTATATTTCCTATTTCAGCCAAACCATCTACCTAATCACCTGAACGTCATCTTTCCTCTTCCTCTTTCTTCAATACACATAAATCCTCTTGATGCTACTTTCAAATTATCTGGAGAAGTGGTATGGAGCGAGGAATGGGTAGAAGTAATCTGAGGAACAGGTGACTATTCTCTGGGGATTTTGGAGACACTAAGGAAGAAAGACCCAATAAAAGTCCTGGTTTTCTTGAAGACAAAGGATTGAGTTGTATATGAAAGACAAGGTTGAAAAGTGTGGCTCTTGTCCAGTTTAAGTGGCACATGCTTGTTGTAGCAGCCAAAATCACTGAGCATAGCCCAGTTTCTGTTTCTGTTCTCATTATGTGTCAGTCACAGTGGAAGTGGCCCAGCACGTTCAGAGAAGGGATAGGTACAATAGCCATCATGGGATGTGTCATTACAAGAAGACTTTCCCACTGTCTACTCCATGGCATTGGTGATTTTAAAACTTGTTCCCACTCTATTATTTAGTTCCTTCCATTATAAATTTGTAGTTCATAAATAGGACTCTGAGGATTTGGGTTGCCATCTTCAACTGTCAAAAATGTTTTGTTATCTACTTATACTTTTCTTTCAAACCTCTCTACACTTTCACTCTCCTTGTCTTGATTTGCTGATTATCACAGAAAAACAAACTTTTCTCCATTGCTCCTTTCTCCTTTTTCTCTTTCTTTTCTGCCACTGCCTTTATTGTTTCCTCTCTTTTTCATCACTTCATTTATGAACTAAAAAAGACAGATGGCATTGTTACTTATTTACTGGCATCAAAAATGGGAATAGTGAAAAAAAAGAAAAACTGGGAATAGTATATGTTGAAAAGAAATTTGGACATTCACATTAAGAAAAACATACAGAGATGCATTAGATCTTAAAACCACCATGCTTACCTCTACCTGGAGGTATTCCACAAGTAATGAAATGTAGTTGGGCCGTAAAGTTATAGCTCCACGTTTAGAAGTTCTTGGTCAGCTTTTCTTCCACTTCCCTGAAGTTGGCAAATATTGGAAAGCTTGGTGAATAATTCCTATATTATTACCACTAGATATAATTCCTTTTTTCAATCACTGTTGTCATTCCTGACAGATAACTTTAATGTCTGCTTCAGCTCAGCCTTGCTATTCTTTATTCATTACTCATTGCTTCACTCTCCCATCATCTTCACCAGGAAGTCTCTAAACCATTCACTTGCACCTCGACTTCTGATTGAGTTAGGTACTCATTTTTTGTACGCAAGCATGTGAATTTATCAAAGTATGTTATAATGGTCAGTTTATATGTCTTTCTATCCCACTACACTCGGGGGCCTTGAGAGTCAAGGAAAATATTTTACTTTACATTGGTATCCTAAGCACTTAGAATAGACCCTGACATATAGAATTAAGAGTATCTCACAATCATGCAGTGCTAAATCTAGGCCAGCCTCTATTCTGAACACTTTATACAAAGACTCATTCAATTCTCCCCAAATCACTAAGAGATGGATACTATTACTCCCCTGATTTTACAAGTGATGAAATGGAGACACAAAAAAGTTTGCAAATCCTGCCCAAGGCCACACAGCTTGTAAGTGGCAGAACTAGGATATAAATTCTAGAGAGATCTGGCTTTAGAGATTGTGCTCTTAACCTTTATATAATACAGTCTCATTATAGCTGAATGGCTTTGCTACTTTGTAGATACCTTTAGTGTTAGGAGATTTGAAAACACTATTATTAATAGTTGCTTTTAGTGTTATAGTAACATAAATAAAATACAGTGGCTTAAAATATTTTCGTGGAGGTGTAGAAATCCATGTTTTCTAGCATTGCCATTATGAGAAGCCGTTGACTTTAAAACAGCTAATTTTTCTGATGAAGCTTATTTTAGACTGTTGGCTCCTAAACTGGGAAATTCTAATAACAGGAGAACATGATAATATACAATATAAACAGAAAAACATCATGTATTTTTTGAATGAGTTATCTTACCAGAGACGTCAACACCATTGCAAAAAGTGCTCAAAAATTGAATACCTGTCAGGGATTCTTTTGAAGGAAATTTTTTTGCTCAGAACATCACATTTAATAAGAAGACCAAGTTGAATTTATTGAGCATTTACAAAGTGTCGCATCTATTCCAAACATTTTACAAGTATTAAATATTAATCCTCATGACTGACATGGTTTCATAAATATCATTTTTCCTATTTATCCACTTAAATTAACTAAGGCTCAGAGGAGTTTAAGTTATCCAAGGTCATAGAATGAAATGCAATAACTACTTGTTAATTTAATAAATGTCTTGGTGGAGTTGAAAACTAAAAAAACCTCTAAAATATTTACCAGTTCTCAGATTCCATCTGCACTGATAATAATCATATTCATGACAGTGACTCATCCTTTGAATAACCTCTGTAATATTTCAAAAGATTAACAGTTTATGTGACTGAAGCCACCTCAATTAAAAAGTGCAGCTCAATTTGTCACGCCTTATTCCATTTGTGACACTGGGATATGCTCCACAAATTTTGCCCATAGAAGATCTAGATTCTGAGATGTACAGTGCAAGGGGAAAAAAAAAAAGATTTTGCTGGCATGGGGGTCAGCAGGTATAACTAGATTATAGGAATGTCAGTTCAAGTCCCTGATACAGACGTGGTAATGATTCTGCTAGTTATAATCATGTCAAGGTTTTGGTATGCAGCCCTCAGTGGGACTGGTGCCAGTCTTTACATCAGCTCATTCCCTGCCATGGTTTGAATGTTCTTCCAGGAAGCTTAATGTTAAGTCAATTTCCCCATCATTTCCCAAGCTTCTATGAGTTACCTATATGTTCTCAGAAATCTTCATTCTGTTTAAAGCAGTTAGAAAAGCTTCTATTTCCCACTGAGAACCTACACAATACACGCTATTTTTAAAATAGACTCAATCTCTCTCATCTAAAAAGGGTATGTTAGTATTTTTGAATGTTCGGCTTTTTTTTAAATGGTATTATGATTGGATTTTCCTTCAATTTTTAGACTGAACTCACAGTTATCTAGGTTATTGCTGAAAAGTATTCCTCCCATTCCATGCAACTTACTCCCTTTCCTTTTGTAGAACAATTCTGACTCATCTTCTCAGTTTTTTAGATGTAGATGCACACGCTTCATGCAGGGATAAAGTAATGTCTGGAAGGGTACTTGTTTTAACAACCAAGTGTATTTTCAAATGCACATTTATTTCTTACTTGTTTTCATAAAAATGACAAAATATTTCTTCCCATTTTTCCATGGAAGATAATTTACATTACTAACTTAGCTGCTACAATTACAGTGTACAAAACCCTTGAATAGAAAGGGACATGCAGCCACCAAATTGAACACAGAATTGAACAGTAACCTAGCGTCTTCTACCTCCTTCAGCAGTCTTTGGCATTATCAGCATTTGTACAATTACTTGGACTCTTCATTATAGGAGGAAGACACCACAAATATACTAAAAAGAATTCAAGAATGGGTGCTATTGGCAAAGCATACAGGCACAAAGCAAAATAATTACAGTGATAATGATGATAATGGTACTTGTTCTAGTTTGCTAGCTGCTAGCTGCAATATACCAGAAACAGAATGGCTTTTAAAAAGGGAAATTTAATAAGTTGCTCGTTTACAGTTCTAAGTCTGAGAAAACATTCCAATTAA
This sequence comes from Tamandua tetradactyla, assembly GCF_023851605.1. Classification (NCBI taxonomy): domain Eukaryota; kingdom Metazoa; phylum Chordata; class Mammalia; order Pilosa; family Myrmecophagidae; genus Tamandua; species Tamandua tetradactyla. The sequence goes on from NC_135348.1 coordinate 10,414,456, forward strand.
AACAAGTCTATCGAAATGTCCAATCAAAGGCATCCAGGGAAAGATACCTTGGTTCAAGAAGGCCGATGAAGTTCAGGGTCTCTCTCTAGTGAGAAGGCACATGGTGAACACGGTCAGGGTTTCTCTCTCATCTGGGAGGGCTCATGGTGAACACAGCTTCTTCTCCTGGCTTCCTGTTTCATGAAGCTCCCCGAGAGACATTTTCCTTTTTCATCTCCAAAGGTCACTGGCTTGTGGGCTCTCTGCTTCTCGTGGCTATGTTGTTCTCCTCTGCTCTCTCTGAATCTCCTTCTCCAAAATGTTTCCTCTTTTATAGGACTTCAGAACCTTATCAAGATCCACCCAAATAAGTGGAGACACGCCTCTACCTAATCCAGTTTAACAACCACTCTTGATTGAGTCACATCTCCAGGGAGATTATCTAATTACAGTTTCAAACATACAATACTGAATAGGGATTAGAAGAAACGTCTGCCTTTACAAAATGGGATTGGTATTAAAACATGGCTTTTCTAGGGTCCATACATCATTTCAAACCAGCACAGTAGTAATAATAATAATAGTAAAAATAATTTTATTCCAAGTTTTTCAGTTTTATCATGAAGATTTTTATAATGACATTGAGTTCCTTGTGTGATTTTTCATTTAATTTATGAACAAATGAAAATTATTTTGTTCTGAGTAGGAAGAAATTGGAAGGCATAGGAAGTAAAGAAATAACCATCAAAATTTCATTTGCTTTTGGTAAAGTCAGAAACTTTAATTATTAAAAATATACCTGAAAAAATATTTATATACCTGATAAAATTTGACACTTACCACTCTGTCATGTTTCGCTTGCCAACATTGTAAACAATGAGAAATAATTGTTATTTTTAGTAGGTTTATTGGAACCTCAGAAATAAAATATACCTTAGAAGAGGAAATATTTTGTAAAAATTATATCTGCAAGTGCTTTTACCCACAAGTACTAAGAACAGTGCAGTGAGGTGACTGCATTATATCTAAACCTGTTAAGTGAAATGAAATATTGCTCAATTTATTTCTCACTTTATAGAATGAATAAAAAGAAATATGTTAGGAATTTATCATCCTATACATTGAAAGTAGTGATCCTGGAATAGATCTCTCTTAAATGCCCTTTTTAAAAAAAATCAGATTTTCCTACAGCCTATACAGAATGAATGATTAAAAATCACCCATGATATGAAATATAGTGCACATTGTCAAATAGTTGTCAGCATTTTGGGAAAATAGCACTGTTAAACACTCTGAACCTCAAATCAATAGGTTGGGCCAATTTGTGGAAGGAACCCATAGGTCTTCCCAGCTTTGAGAACTTTACAACATAAGAGTGTCACCTCACAAATAATCATTGGCTTACTGGAATATCAGCATGGTAGAGATGGAAGAGACTTTATGAATTCTCTCTCTAAATCTTCACAATTTACAGGATGAGAAACTATGTATCAGATGGGAGAAATAACTAGGCCAATATAACATGGTGAATTAACGGCAGAGTGAGATGCAACCTCATGTTATACATTTATTAAATCAGCTAATTTCTACTTTGAAATATATATTATAAGATTATTACACTCAGTAGGTTACTTAAAGAGAAGTAAAATGTGTACTGATAATGCTTTGTTAGTATTTAGAAACATTTTCATAAAAAGAAATATTGAGTACCCACTTGATATGCTAAATATTCTATGTGTTTTTCTAACACTTACAATAACCTGGTAAGACAGTTACTACTCTCATTTCAAAGATAAGGAAACTGAATGTCAAAATATTTAAATGGCTTGCCTGAGGTTACTACTCTCATTTCAAAGATAAGGAAACTGAAAGTCAAAATATTTAAATGGCTTGCCTGAGGTTACATGGCTAACAAAATACTAAAATGGGAGCACAAGCCCCATTACAATAGAAACTTAAAAAAACAAAAAGGTTGGGTCCACTGTGGTAGCCTGAATTATATATTCCAGAAAAGAAATGTTCTCAACCTTAATCCATTTCCGTGGATATGAACCTATTGAAAAGAGGACCTTTTGAAGATGTTATTTTCAGTCAAGTTGTGGCCATCTTGAATCAGGTTGGACTTTTACTGGATGACTGGAGTCCTTTATAAACAGAATGAAAGTCAGACAGAGAGAGAGAAAGCCACAGGAAGAGCAGGAAGCCAGAATCCAATGGATCATGGAAGAGATGTGAATGGCTGTGCATTGTCATGTGACAGAAAAGCCAAGGAACACTAAGAATTGTTGGCAGCCAGTTCCAAAACACCACAATCTTTGGAGAGAAAGCAACCACTTTGATGATGCCTCTTTTTGGGCTTCTAAACCTCAAAACCATGAGCCAATAAATTTCCGTTGTTCAAACCAACCCATTATATGGAATTTGTTTTAGTAGCCACGTAACTAAGGCAGGCATTTAACACTGTAAACTATCATTATAAAGACAATGAATTTAGGTGGACAGTTTTTTTTCTTAACAGTGTCGCTATTGGACATTGCATACATTAATTAAATAGACTGTGAATAGCTTCTTACCACATCAAAAAACTTAAGGGGTTGAAATGCACACTCTCTGAAACATTTTTATTTGTGTAAGTCTAAAAATGCATTACACATGTGTGCTGGTATGAAGTTGCTATGTACCCCAGAAAGGGCCCTGTTCTTTTAATCTGTTTCTGTGGGGGCAGACCTATTGTGAGTGGGGCCTTTTAATTAGATTGTTTCAACTGAGATGTGATCCAGCCAGTTCAAGGTGGGTCTTACGCCTTTACTTGGAGTCATTTATGAGAGAATAAAAGGCAGAAAAACCCAAAAGAGCTTAGAGAGAAATGCCCTGGAGATACTAGGGGAGAACACACAGACACTCAAAGAGAAACCCACTGGAAATAGAAGCCGAAAGCAATGGAACCCAGGGGAAAAGGACTGTTAGACACTGGCCACGTGCCTTCCCATGTGACAGAGGAACCTGGGATGCCAGCAGACTATCCTCAGAGATGGTATCTTCCTCTTGATGCCTTAATTTGGATATTGTCTTTGAACTGTAAATTTGTGAACTAATAAATCCTCAGTATAAAACCCCATTTCTGGTATATTGCATTCCAGCAGTGTTAGCAAACTGAAATATGTAATAATTCTCAGGATATTTTAATCTAGCATACTTTATTTCATGACTATATTAAAGAAGCATCTTATTTTCTTTCTTTTTTCTTTAAGTAACTTCTTAAAAATTTTATAAGAATACCAGTCACATACCACACTCAGAAATTCCTTTAACCATAATAGCACATGCAAGAAAAGAAATAAAAAGGAATCCTTAGTTGCTAAGTTGAAATCTATTGTTGATTTTTCCTTATTTTTATTGGACTGAGATTACATGCTAAGAGACACCTGAAAGCATGTTCTTTACTTTTCAATGGGACAATTAGTCTAATTATCATTGGAAATGCAACTATGTGTACAGAATTTTAAGAGACTCTTCAGGTATCTTTAGCTTTGTCTCATTTTACACTATTATTTCCTTGAACAAAGCAGCTTTTAATTTTTTTATTAGAGAAGTTGTAGGTTCACAGAAAAATTATGCAGAAAATACCAGGTTCCAATATACCCACCCCACATATACAGTTTTCTATACTATTATCATTTTGCATTAGTGTGGTACCTTTTTTTTACGATTGATGAAACAATATTGCTATAATTATGTTATGAAATATAGTTGATAGTTTGCATTAGGGTTCACTCCTTGTGTTGCATAGCTCTATCGGTTAATTATTTTTATTTTGGTAATATATACATATACAGCACAAAATTTTACATTGAATTCATTTTCAAACATAACATTCAGTGTTGTTAATTATAATGTTGTACTATCACCACCACCAACTATTAACTTAACTTTTCCATCACCCTAAATGGAAACTCTGTACCAGTTAAGTATTAATACCCCATTCTTTCCCACCAAACTTGTCCCTCTGTATAGTAACCTATATATGAGTTGAGTTTATGACTATGAATTTGCAATAATAATAATAATTTTATAATATCCCATTATTTCAATATTAGTGAGATTATACAGTATTTGTTCTTTTGTGTCTGGCTTATTTTACTCAAAATGGCATGTTCAAAGTTCATCCATGTTGCAGCATGTATCAGGACTTCAATCCTTCTTATGGCTGAATAATATTCCATTGTATGTATATGCTATATTTAGTTAATCTGTTCATCTTTTGCTGGACACTTGGTTTGCTTTCACTATTTGATTATGGTGAATAATGTAACTTTGAGTTGGTGTGCAAACATTTGCTCAAGTCCTTGCTTTCACTTATTTTGGACACAGAAATTTCACTGAAGGGGAAGGCCCCTGTAATTTTGTTGGATTTATCTTCCATCTTTGACATCCAAATACATAACCAATAGGTCTAGAGTAGTTGCTACTAATTTACAAGGTACTCACTAAGTATCAGTAAGTCTAGAGTATTTGCTACTTCTTACTCACAATCAAAATGATATCATCAATATAATGGACCGGTGGGATGTCTTGTGAGAAGGAGAGATGATCAAAGTCCCTGTGGACAAGATTATGACAGAGGGCTGGAGAGTTACAATATCCCCTGAGGTAGTAAATACTTACGTGAAAGTATATTATTGGTCTTGCCAGGTGAAATAAACTGTTTCTGATGGTCCTCACTAACAAAACTTGAGAAAAAAGCATTTGCTGTATCAATAGCAGCACACCAGGTACCAGGGGATGTGTTGATTTGCTCAAGCAAAGATACCACATTTGGAATAGTAGCTGCAACTAAGAGTCACCACTTGGCTAAATTTATGATAATCCACGCATCCTCCAAGATGCCTCTTTTCTGCACAGGCCAAATAGGAGAACTGAGTGGGGGATAAGGTGGGAATCACCATCCTTACATATTTCAAATTCTTGATAATGGGACTAATCTCTGTAATGCCTCCAGGAATCTGGTATTGCTTGTGATTTACTATTTTCCTACATAGGGTAGGCTTTCACTTGGCCTTTCCAATTTTTATAGCATGCACTTCACAGATCAGGGAACAAATGCGGGAATTTTGTCAGTTGCTGAGCATATCTGTATACAATTACACATTCCAAATCTGGGAAAATAACCACAGAATGGGACTGAGGACCCAATGAACACACAGTGAGATAGACCTGAAGTAAAACGCCATCGCTCCCCTGACCACTCCTGGACCATAGTGATGTTTTGGGTCTCCTACTGTCACTTCTGAGCTAGGTTTAGTAATCTGTGAGGCATCTGATCATTTCCTTCTCCCTCATGCACAGTTATCCAGTTAAAAGGACAGAGGTCTCTTTGGGGAAGGTTGGAAGATAAACAGCGTACATTTTTGGTAGTGTAATAGGGTCCTTCCTTAAGGTGACTCAATCTTCCCCTCATTTGAGGGGCTCTGAGTCCGTAAACATCTCAAGTCTAGAAATTGATTAACAGATCATGGCTTTCTGTTTTTGTAATTCACATTAGACTTTTGTTCACTTAAACTAGAACTTTTCTGCTTAAAGAGATCAAGTAAAAATTTAGTAGACTGCCTATCTACTTTACTTCTAGGTACCCCATTATCAATGAGCCAAAGGTCTCTTTGAGTCAGTCTATTTTGATTGCTGCTTTCAGTTTGCTGTCCGTTATACTAGCCATGCCCACCTTGTCTTTGGCAATTAAGTGCTGCCACTTGGCTCCTGCCAACTCTGAACCCCATCATCCCCACTGTGTCTAAGGATTTCAGTTCAGTGACAGCAGTCCCCACAGTAATACCTAGCCTACAGAGAATAGTGATCACAGAGCTATTCAAGAACTGTGAAGTTATTCCTTAGTTAAATAAACTAATTTATTCCTTACAGTCCAGCTGAAAGGTATATTCTCTGGACATTTCTGGGTTGGGTGAATAGATTTTATCATGCTAAATCCACTCTAGCATTTGAATCTCTCTAAAACTTTGGATCTCCTCATCTCTGTTATACCTTTGAGGTTCTGGCATTTCAACCTCAGGTTATGTCAACCATCATTTGGTCCATGTTTCAGCCTATCCCCCAAACAAACTATTAACACCCTTTGTACCCCTCAAGCTACAATACTGAATCCAGAATCTTTGCTTAGTTGAACCATATCAATAAATTCAACCTGTTCAAACCTTATATTCCTTCCACTATTATCCCACACCCTGATATCCATTCCCACACATATTCACCTGATTTCTATCTATATAAATTGGGACACCCATTTTTTCGGGGGTATAGTGTACCTTTGCATATCACCTTTTGGGGCCTGTTGGGACATCATCCTAGTTACAGTTCTGGAAAAAAAGAGAAGTGTTTGAAAAAAAAAAAGAGAAGTGTTTGGGGTGATTATGAGGAGAATTTGAAGTGTCTTGCATGCCAATTACCTTAGGACATTCCCTTGCAATTTCATCTGGTGAAACAAGATTAATCTCTTCAGATAGCATAGTGAGAACTGTTTCCTCAGGGGAAGTATTTATAGGTTTATCAAGAACAGTAGGGTGTTTAACCTTTTCAGGCAGAGGATGGATGGCACATTTCTCAAGGAAACTGGAGTCTGGGAAGCTGATTCCTCAGATGGTTATTTCTTCAAGACAGGCTGGAAGTGGAGAGCTTCTTTCCTCAAGGCTGACTATTATATGTTTACTGGCAATGACTTAGAATTTAGGGTTTCAGTATCCCCACTGCCATCATTATTAGTCCATTTGTCCCCATTCCAATTTTCAGGATCCTATTCCTTTCCAACTAATATTCTCACTTTAACAGTACTAATCTTGCAAAGTTGAGAATTTAGTTTATGCTTTAATTTTGCCACTTGCACAATGAAGATTCTGGGTCTGGGTTTTGGAGATCTCAAGTTTTGCTACACAAAATAAGATTTTCTTTCAGGGCACAAATAGAAACTTTCACATACTTCATGTGGTGCTTGAGCTGAAAATTTGAAAACTTCAGGTGCTCCCTTTCTTTTTTGAATGTATCCAGCATATTTAGGAACAACCAGCCAACATCATTATACCTCTTGTATAAATCTCTGTTAAGTGTCAAAAACATGCTCACCCAGAACTTACCTCTTAAAAAAATTTGAGTAGCCATATCCAGTGGTGGTATTTTGCATATCTTTATTGCCAACTCATGCCATGGACTATCTGTGCCATCTTGATTATTGGAAATAGAGTCATTAGCTCCTTTGAATCTAATCAAAGTAGAAAGCTTATTGTAAAAAATATATATAAAAAAAAACAGAACCAATTTAGAAATTCCATTTAAAAATTCTGTTTCTCAAGAACACTTCTGGTAACCAAAATGCATTAGTCAGGGTTTTCTAGGGAAACAGAACTGACAGGAAATATCTGTAAATATGAGACTTCATAGAAGTCTCTTTCACAAGTGTAGGGATGCTCCAGCCCAAATTGTGTAGGGAAGGCTGCAAGCTGGGAACTCCAATGAAGATTTTTTATATTAGTTAGAGGCTGTGTTAGAGGGATGCTTTTCACCTTCCCTACCATGATAGTCATTACCAAGTCAGGGAGCCAATGTGGGAGTTCTGCCAGTTGCTGAGTATGTTTATTACACGTATACTTTCTGGATCTGGGGAAATAACTGCAGAATGGATCTGGGGACCCACTGGACCCACTGTGAGATGAACCTGAACTAAAACTCCATTGATGACCTGATCATCACAAGACCTTACTCTGACTGGTGGACCACAGTGATGTTTTTGGTCTCCTGGAATTAACGTTTTCTCATATACATACACCCAAAATGTCTGACCATTTTCTTTTCCCAATGCACAGTCACCCAGTAAAAAGACTTTGAGAATCTTTGGGGAAAGCTGAAAGAAGAGCAACACTACAAACTTTTGTTAGTGTATTGCCATCCTTCATTTGAGAAGTTCTGAGCCAGTAAACTGTACTAATTTGCGGTCTTGAGGGAGGGGCATAATGCTCGGCTTCTGTGATTCAAATTACACTTTTTTTTAATCACTTGACCTAGAACTCTTCTTCTTATAAAGTTCAAGTAACAAATTAGTAGACTGTCTCTCTACTTCATTTCCAGGTACGTGAAGTTTCAAGTAGCCAATGCCATAGGTCTCTGTGAGTCAGATTATTCTGATTACTGCTTTGAGTCTGCTGTCCATTGTGGTAGCCGTGCCTACCTTGTCTTAAGTGCCATCACTTGGCTCATAACCAGCCTGGCATCTAAATATCCCCATTGTATTTAAGGATCCAAGTTCAATGTCAGCATTTCCCATGGTCATGTCTGAGCTAAAGAGAAGAATGATCACAGAGTTCTTCAGGGATGATTAACCTGTTCTCAAAAATGTATTCCTCACAATCTTGGTGAAATGTATGTACACTGGACACTCTTCGGGTAAGAGAGCCATTCTTATATGATAAATCCACTCACATACAAATCTCTCTAAGCCTTTGGATCCACTTATCTACATTATTCTAGGGTAGTTCTGGCATTTTAACTCCAGTTTAATGTAGGCCACCTTTTTTTTCATGCTGCTGCCAAATACCTGAACAATCTGTTCATTTCCTCTCTATCCCTTCAAGCTACATCATTAAATCTAGACTCTGTGCTTAGTGGGCCCATATAATAAACTCAGCTTCATCCTGCTTTATGTTCTCTCAACCATTATTCCAAATGCTTAATGTCCATTTCCCCACACATTCCCCTGATTTTTGTCTATATACATTGGGAAAATAATGCTGTTCTTTTGGAGTATAGCACAATTTCTCATGGGTGACACTTTTTTATTTCATCTTTTGAGGGCTTTTAGGAGTTCGATATGGGTATGGAAGAAAAAAGGGTGACAGGGCTGGGTCATGAGAGGAATTAGCAGTGTCTGGCAAGTCGACTACCTCAGAGTAGTCCATTATGGTTTCATCTGGTGAAACAATGTTTATCTCTTCAGATGGAATTTATGAGGGCTAGGTTTGCACAGGAGACAGTTACAAGTTTTTCATCAAGTGGAGGAAGGATGGCTGATTCTTCAAGACGTATTGGAGGTCATATTGCTTACTCATTATAACTTATTCTTCAAGACAGACCACTAAAGGTTTATCTGGCAAGGAAGGTTCAGCAAAATCCACAGTTTCAATGTCCCCACCATCATCATTATCAACCCATATGTCCCCATTCAACTTTCAGGATCCTGTTTATCATCAATCAATTCCCTCAGCACATTGGTTGGGAATTTAATTTATATTTTAATTCAACCACTCACTCAATAAGATTCTGAGTCTGATTTTCTGAAATCTCAAGTTTGTGGCTATAAGAAATAAGAGTTGTTTTCGTTTTTATTTCAGGGCACACATGCAAACTTCCATGTACTTCATTCAGTGTTTGAGATGAGAATCTGCAATGTTGAGCTCATCCCTATCTTTAACAAGTGTATCCCGCATATTTAAAAACAACAAAACAGAGTTATGCTTTTTAATTCCACAGCATTCTGTTAAGGGATCAAATAATCAAATACACTGTCACACAGAGCCTTGTCTCTTAGAAGTATTTAAAGACAGTATCCTGTGATGAAATTCTGAGTATCTCTATAGTCAATTCCTTCCACACACCATCAGTGCCATCTTTATCAATGGTAATGGAGTCATTGGTGCCTTTGAATCTAATCAGATCACAGACCCAAGTCCCGAAACCCTAGAACCAACTCAGAAATCTAATCCTTAAGATTCTGTTTCTTAGGAACCACTATTGTTACCAAACTATAGTTCTCCAGAGAAAAAGGATATCCATTTCTGTATCTATATGTAAATATTATGGTATTTATTATAGGAATTGGCTCATGCCACTGTGTGGATTGGCAAGTCCAAATTCTCTAGGGCAGGTCACAAATTGCAAACTCCAATGAAGGTTTTGATGAATTCCCCTGGGGAAATTAGTTGTTCTTTTATTCTGATTACTGAAATCATCAGTTTTCCCTTCAAGGCATTTAACTGACTGGATAAGACTTCCCTCATTTTAGTCTCCTTTGTTGATTGCAGCTGTAATCAGCCATAGATGAAATTAAATGAATAATGATTTAAATACATGAAATACCTTCCCAGTAACAATTAGACCAGTGTTTGCCTGACTGAGGAACTGAACCCCACAACCTAGCCAAGTTGACACATAAACTTAACCATCACAGAAGGATATGGGAGGATTAAGGGGTAAGATTTAGAATTAGAAAGGCTCTAGAAAAGAATATACCTTGTAAAGAAGGTATATAAGAGAATTCAAGCATTAACAGCACTATTTACCCACTAAAAATAAAAATACAACACTCGCACACACACAGTAAAACACACAGATACATACAATTACCAGATTACTGAGTTTACAGTTATCTTGGCATGAAAATAGCAATTTTCTCAGGCGATTATCCTATCCTCAAAGGTTTTGACATGGTTTTAGACATCAGCAATGCAAAAATCAATTATAAACTTATTTTTGTTCAGTGAGTCAGTGACTTATAGGAGATACCAAAGATTTGAGACAGGCCCTAGTTTTCTTTCTCTTGTTTATTTTATCTCATGTATGTGTATTGTTGTTCCAGTTGTTGGTTGTAATACTATAATTACCCAAAATGGAAGGATAGCTTTTCTTCTTTAGATATCAAGCCAAATTCTCTACCACAAAGGCTGCCACCCCTTCTGGATTCTGCATGTACATGCTGCTATAGTTTTTAAAATAGAATTTTTCTTGCCAGCATTTAAATATAAGATTTAACAACAACCACAAGAAACTGTCAGCACTGGAAACACATCTACCAGTGTGATGACAATAGATGGACACTAAACTGTAGAGTAGCTGCTGCCTTTGGTGAGATGTGTATACTCAGGTTGCCGGTCAATACCACTCTTTGTTTTCTTAATCAAGTCTGCTTCCTGTTACCCGTCTAGCTGCAGTAATTACTTGAACTTGTACTCCAGCGTTCTGACCTTGAGCAAGCCTGAGTAGCCAGCATAATAAGAAAGCCAAGAGAGAAAGTCAGTTCGGATGTAATCCTGCAAAGTGGAGAAAAGAAAGTTAAGATTCTGAATCTCCTTTGGAACTGTTCATAGAAGCCACTGTGTTAAATATTAGGGAGAGAGGTGATAGCTGAATTTGGGAGAAAAATTAGGGTTTGTGATATCACAACTGAGTCGCATTCATGCAGTGAAACAAATAATGTATTAAGAATCGACAAATTCCCTTAGGAAGTGCCATAGAGAAAGAAGAGAAGAGAGTCTGTGATTGACCTTTGGAAATCGTTATAACTAGATGTTGAGAGGGCAATGGGTCAAAGCAGGCAGAGAAAAATGATGATTTGATTTTCAAAAAAGAAGGAAAATGCATTAAAATTGTTTCTAGATACTGTTTGAGTTTGAGGGAAGCACTTTAATATACTTTAAATGATTTGCTATTTTTAAAAAAGTCAAACTGCCTTGTTAAATGTGTGATGGAAATAAACTGATTTCCTAAATGTGATGTTTTATAAACGTGAATTATTTCCTACTACAGGCTTTGAAACATATGTGCTGGTAGCTTAAGTACTAACTCGATAGAAATGTGGCTTATACAACTAATACTTTATCAGAAAAATTTTGGCATTTTCTTGGATTTCTAGGGAGGACCAGCACATAATTTTACAAGGTATCATAATATTTTCAATTGAATTATGCAATCAGAGAATGATAAATCTGGGAGAATTAGTCTAACCACATGTAAAAATAAAGTATTCATTTTACGTGTAATATTAATTCAATATGCATACTGAAAAAACACAAAATTTTGCATGCACTTTGAAATGCTTCTTTGGCCCTAACCCTAATCCTGATCACCTCCTCTTATCCAGAGGTAATGACTGTTCTCAGTTTGTTGTATATTTTTCTAGAACTTTTTTTTATCATTTACACATTTATAAATGTGATGTCAATATATATGCACTAAAACGGAACAATATTCAAAATATATTATTGAGTGAAAAAATAAAGTGCATACTATTGCATTCATTATATCATTTATATAAAAATGAATATATACATACAAAAGAACACTGCATATTTTCTACAAATCCCTTTTACTACTTCATCCTCTTTCTCATTTTCCCCCTTTTCCCCTCCTCCCTTTCTCTTCCTATTTTCTTCTCTTCTTTTTCCTCTTCCTCATGTCCACTTTTGTAGCGATAACCTGGAATCTGCATTGCAGGTTTAGATGTGTTTTCTGCATTCCTCACCCCAATTCTCAGTTGCTTAATAGATATCTTCATCCAATGCTCCACAGACATATTTACATGGAATTTCATAAAAGCTGAATTTATTATTTTCCCATATTTACCTTCTGCAACTCCCAGTTTCTCCATTTTGGTTAATAGTACAACAATCTACATGACCACTCCAAATGCCTAAACTCCTCAATTCTCAAATCCGGTCAGCTACTGTCTTATATCCCTAGCTCGCTTAACTTGACTACTTATTGAATCTGCTTCTTACTGTCTATTCCTATTGCCACATGCCGTATTTCAGACTTTTGCAATTTTCATTTGGGCTGTTTCAATAGCTTTGAACTATACTTTCTGCTTCTCTTCTAGTGGTTTCCAAACTTATTGGGCACAAGTATTACCTGGGGCAATGGTCAAACTACAGATGCCCTCTACATTTTTATTGCTAGGAAAAGTAAGGTTTGGGCAGGTAACTATCGTACTCAAAGGCACGGTATAGAGTTAATTCAAATGTTTTTCATTTTTCCAATTCAAAGTCTTTCCCCACCAATGCCACATCAGCACAATGGATTTATTAACTTAGCTTCCCATTCCATGGGGCACTGAATTTAGAATTATAGCTTTAAGTTTTTAAGCATTGCTCGCTTTGGGATTGCAAGAGTGTTAAATGAATTTGCAGACTGAGATTTCCAGGAATCTAAATGTCCAAATGCAATCTCTTCACTTACTATATGACTCACTGTTTTATTACATTTCTGTTATATAAATATCTTAACATTAAATCATGACAAGAATAACTTTATTTTATTTTAGCTAATCCATGAGGGAATTTATGATGAGGAATATGTCATTGCCAATATTGAAAGAAACTGATTATTGATGGGGGAAAATTCAGGGAAGATTACAAGGCTTGTAGGCTCTGTAAGGATTATGATGAAATGTGTGTGTTCAGAAGCAAGGAAGACATTTTCTAGTAGCTATACTTAGGTTAATAAAATAAATTCATTTCTCAGAGAAGACCACTTATTTAAAATGTTGTTATGCTTAGTCATAATTCTTATTTTTAAAAATTCCTCCTTTACAAATCCCTTCAGAGAGCATTAGGAATAAGGAATGTGATCTGATTACTTACGTTAATAAGGTTTTTTCCTTTATTCATCACCTTTTCCTTGTTTTTCCTTACACTTGCCTATTTAATCAAGTTATTTGACTGACACTATCACCTGCAGTTTAATGATACCTGAGGATCTTTAGAAATACATGGCCTTTGGTCTGATTAGACCCACTAAAGTTGACAATTAGGAGCCCAACACTGAGCAACTTGGGAGAAACATTGTGGGTTTAATTCCTCATGCATACTATCTTGGATTTTAAGTTTTGAGAGTTGATCATAATGTGTGGTTTTATGATCAGGAATATTAAATGGAAATCAAGGGAGGTTGAAACATGTGCTGCCGAGGACTTCCTTATTTTTAGGCCATGTTTTTAAGACAATGGCCCTAGAAGCAATAAAATAAAGTAAATTTGGATGCTTAAAAAGATGAGCTTTAGGTGTCTGGAATAAAATAATAATTTCCCTTTCCTCTTATCTATCCCAGGATACTGCTCCAGTCATTAATGCCACGCTTTTCAGTTATCAATATTTATTTCACTTTTGAAGCTGTGCATCAGAGTAAAATATGCTGTTATTTCTACCATCCTAGAAGAATGTTTTGGCTTCATTTTTACTCTTCAATTTCTGTCACATTGCCATTTCCCGTTACAGAAAAATTTTTGTAAGAGTTGCTTATCTTCTCCATCTCTACTTCTCCTTTTGTTTAAACCCACAATAATCCCCCTACCATTCCTCTGAAACAACTTTTGCCAAGGGTACCAATTCCCTTTTTATTATACTATCTAATGGTTAATTATTAGGCTTCATTCTACTCAGTGAGGTAGATTTCTCTCTCTCTTTCATCTATCTGTCTATTAGTCTATCAATCTATCCATCCATCTTCATTAATTTTCTAACAACAGCCCAACCTTCTGATTCTTTTCTTATTTTATACATCATTCTTTTATTTTTAGTCCTGTGTGTTCTTTGTCAATGTCCCTTAAATTTGAGCATTTACTTTCAGCCTCCTAAAATGCTCTTTAACAATCTGTTTTTCGGATGGTCTTATTTCTAGATTTCAACGATAGAAATTTATTTCATTTTTACATCTTATTGTATGTATGTTGAGGGAAGTGGGTGGTAATAAAAACATATGCTTCATTTACCATCTTAAACTTTAAGTCAGTCTGGTTAATTTATACATGCAAAATTTGCTAACAGTTCTAATGATTTTGTTTCATGTTTTTTTCCTAACAGCGTGTGAAAGACATTTGGTGTGTGGCTTCATATGCTGCATTGGTTTGATAAATTCATTATCACAGATATTTCAATCTGAATGTCTTCAATTTTCTGTCATGTAGCAACCCATGGATTCACTGAAATATTTAACGTACTCCTTATGGTTTTTCTGTCTATTTAAATACGACTTCTAAGATTAAATGTCAGATCATGGCAACTTTGAAAATCACTTCCCTTCCCAAAGTCTTGGACTCCAATGTCATACTATTTAACTGTGACCTTTTGACCTTCACATTATTTTCCTCTGTTGCTATTCTCTTATATGTATCACACTTGTTTTTCAGCATCTTTAATACTTCCCATATGCTTATCCAGTTTCTTTAAACACAGTCCACGCCATTACTCTCCATGTAATAGCGCCGCTGCTTATATATGGTTTAGATCCCATTGGGATCCCACTTCAATATACTCAAATGCATGGTCAATCTAAGCTTCCCAACAATTTCCTTATTGTCTTCTTACCTGATAGTTCTTAAGTTATTTGTGATATGATCTGGAAGAACAGACAGAAATGACACTGAAGACTTTTTAACTGAGAAACATGCCTGTCACGTTCAGTTCAGAGGTGTCGACTAGTATTATGTATGACGTCTTCTATTACTAAGAGACATTCTTCAATTTGAGGTTTACTTTCAAATATTTTTGAAAATACCTCACATCCCTCCTCTTTGAACTCTTACAATGAATAAAAATGTTTACATGTTTTAGCCTAATATTGCCCAGACGTATTTGATCAAGGAAGCCTTTTGTCATGAAACTTCCTGCCCATCTAGTGATTTACAGATCATATTTTTAGAAATACGTGAACTCAAAGTTTTTTCCAGTCACTTCACTGAAAGCTAGTTTTATCCTGGAATGAAGACACGCTACATGAAGTTATTTAATCATGCTATAGTTTAGAATTTAGTAAAATACGTCATTACTCTGATGTAGGTGAGGTGTTTAGAAAAGTTAATAATCTACAATAGTCAATGCACCACACAGTACGTACCTAAATTTATCACCAAGATAAAAATCTTTCTAGGCAGGCCCCAAAGCAAATAGATAGCTGGCAATGTTAAAATTACATCTATAATTAGAAGTACCTCAGAATGAATATGAGAACCTCATTGAGAAACTACCAGCTGCTAATGTTTAGATTATCACATATGAAGAGAAGAGCCATAAACAATAAATGCTTGCTAATCTGCCAATTCATTCATTCTTTCATTCATTCTCTTATTCGTCATTCTTAAACCTCTGTTAAGAGAGCTCTTATCATTGGAGCTTCCATTTAGAGAAGTAAAGAGAGGGAATGTTTTGCTTCAAAAATAAAAGCAGGAAATGGACATTTGCTTATGCTTACAAACTTTCTCAAGAGAAGGAAAAAAGCTGGGAAAGCATGTCAGTATAATTTTTATAATTGAAATTGTGGTAACTATGGTGAGTTTGCACAGTGCCATTTAGTATTTGGTAAATATAAAGCTGCTGTACTAACTTTGTGGTTTTAGAGAATTATTTTCAAAGAAAAATACTATGCTTTTGCTAAAAGTATTAAAATATTTGCTGAAAATATGTTAGCTAATGCATCGAATATATTTTTATTGAGTATGTACTATAAAACTTTGTTCTAACAATATAATACTGTGTGGAGGAAGACAGACCATATACCAAACTTGGGGGAAATGAGTCCTAAACAAATAAAATTGTAAATATAATATAATGTCATGTTTAAATAGGAAAGTTAAGTAAGGCATAGGATAGAGTGTCATAGAGCAACTATTTTATGTATTGTGGTCAAGAAGACTTTTCTAAAAGGGTGACATTTGGATGGGAACCTGACTCAAGTGAGAGACAGAACCATTTATATGTCTAGAGAAGCTGGTCCCAGGCAGAAGAGAATGTAGAGAACCGAAGCAGAAGCCTGCCCTACATGCTCAAGAAGCAGGTCAGAGCTTGAGGAGGAGAGAATAGAACCTGACTTCAAGGAATTAGAAGGGTTTGAACTCTTTTAAGGACTTCAGTTTTGGTTCAAGTGAGGTGATAGACATCTGCAGCTTTGACTAGAGAAATAATAAAATGTCATGATCTGGCATCCATCGGGGCGGGGGTGGTGGGTGCATGGTCTGGGAATCGAACCTGGGTCTCCTGCATGGAAGGCGGGCATTCTAACCACTGAACCGCCCATGCACGCCAATATCCATCTTTAAAGGGCCCCAGGCTGCAGTGTGGAGAATCAATAGAGGGAGACATTCGTAGAATCAGGAAAGGAGACGGTTAGAAAGTGATTGCCGTAATCCAAGTAATAGACAGGTGTTGGCTCAATTATGGTGGAGGAGGTTAGAAGTAAAGGATTTGGCATATGTCTTGAAGGTAACATTAAGAGGATTGTGCATGGGTTTGAGGTGTAGAGGGGTAAGAGAAAGAGAAAGATAAAGGTATTTTTAAGGTTTTTGAAATGAGCAACAGAGTAAATGATGCCACATTTGAGTTAAGGAATGCCAGAGGTAAGGCTAGTTTTTAAGAAATCGAGAGTACAGTTTTGGCCATAAGATTACAATCTGACATTCAAGTGGAGATTGTTTTATAAACGCTTATGGAGAAACCTTCAAACACATACAGCCCATCCACAGTATATAATATAATCAGTGGCTCACAACATCATCACATAGTTGTGTATTCATCATGATGATCATTTTTAGAACATTTGCATCACTCCAAAAAAAGAAATAAAAAGAAAAAAGCTCATAAATTCCTATATCCCATACCCCTCCCTCTCATTGATCACTAGTATTTCAATCGACCCAATATATATATATATATTTTGTTTTTGTCAGGTGGAGATTTGAACTGTCTGCTGGATATATGAATCTAGAGTTCAGGGGAAAGCCAGTATTGGAAATATTGTGGCAATCACCATTACATAGATGTTCGCATAAATAGTGGGGTGGAACATAAGCCCTACAGGGTCTTCTGTTTTGTTTTCACTATTTGCCAGGATAAAAAGGAGACAATTCCATAAAAATGAAAGTCAATAATCTGAAAATGGTTGTAATCAATTATTACAATTATAATGCTTTTATTACAATATTTTAGCCAAAAGGCATTTTTCACACATATTATCACATTTTATGCCTTTCCTTTAATACCTTACCATGCTTGAGATATATTATCATTCATATTTCACAGATGTATAAACTAACACCCAAGTTCAAACGGCAGAGGCATTCATTTTACACTGAACTTTGTGTTTCAATTTAAGAGATTTTACCATCATATACCCTCATGGTAATTATTAAATTATCGTTCTTTCCTTACCTCCCTCTTCCTTCCTTCCTTCCTGCTTTCCTTCATTCCTTCCTCCCTCCCCTCATTCCTTCTTCCCTGATTTTGTTGTGAATTGATTAATTGATCAGTTCTTTCATCCAATAATTATCAATGAATGAACTGACTACCTTTATTTACACTGAGGTTCATTGTCCCCAATTATTAACTCCAGTGGTGAAGACATTAAGACAAAGTCATTTTTTTTAGGTGTTGGCTGAAAAATCTGAGTGTTGTAGTTGTTTTAGTGTCTTACTATTGCATGTGCATGTGCTTTTAGACCCAAATCCTCTGTTACCAATTAGTGGTTTAGAATTTCAAACAAAATATGCTTAAAATTAAAATAACACAATGTGGGTAATTAAATAGATTAGTTGAGTTGTTTATCTACCATTTACGATAGCATTTACAATAGCAAATCTACCATCTGTAATAAATTTGGACGTCTTATCTAACAATACATATTATTAAATTATATTGGACATAAGTAAAGAAGAGATTTTTTTCCTTGATGAGAAGGTAATGCTTGAAATTACTTCTGATTTACTAGTAGATAGCTTTTTAAATAATATTTTGACCTAAAAATCAAAATACATTTGAAAAGTAAGAGGAAATAATGTTTGGTCCTCTTGGAAAACATTACATGTTATGAGTTATTTAAGATATATGAGTTATAAATTGCAAAATCGCAAAGCTAGTCTAGTATAGAGACAACTTTTGAAAATTAAATAATTTTAAATTTATAATAATAATTTGTGATTTGAATAGCATGAATGTCAAAAACTGAGGCTAAAGAATAGGGCATGTGTGAAAGTAAATCTTGTGTCAAAGTTGCAATGGCATAATGTGACAAATAAAAGTAAGATGTACTGCCAAACTGTTAAACCAAAGATATGATTGGTGTATAATCATCGTTACTGAAGAAAGAACAAAAAAGCTCTTATTACATTAACAACTTAATAGGAACTCAAGATAAAGAAATCACACTAACTTATGTTTTCTACAGTACCCCAAACATTTTAATTTGTCTTCTCTTTGGATTGCAACATTTTCAGTTTTGATAGCTATCTCTAAGTTAGTTTGTATTGCAAAAAACAGAGATTTGTGAAAGATTTTTATGTATTTTCCAAACATTTTAATTGCCAGTATTATCAGCCCACCTATCAAACAGATAACCTATTGAGCATGACTAAACATCAATTATACTGAAAGCTTTTAAATTTATTCAAGAAAAATGTGGAAATTTTGCTCATTTACACCTGGCTGAATTTTCGATTTATTGCCTAATATATTGTAAAATTGTGAAATCATATAGCTTGTCAGTAAGAGTGCTTTTATCTCTTAACCAAACCTAGACCTTTATGCTTGGCAAGTACATTTTATTTTAACTTCCAAGTTCAATCGTGGTAAATAAGTATTCCTAACCTGTCACTCCCAGCATAGTAATGTGGGCACTGCTTATCTATTTGCTGATAAGGATTGAATAAAATAAAATAAAATAAAATAAAATTCTCATACCAGTGAGAAACCTTAACATACCTTGTCCGTCTAAGGCAAAAATTGGTGCTAGGTATCGAAGTTTGATATTTGTGACACAAATAAAAATTCTCATATAGGCAGGACAAAAAAGGACTTACAGACTTTCTACAAGTATACTTTATTGCAAAAATAAAATAAGGAAAATGGTTATTTCTCTTTGGAGCACTCCTGTTTATTTACATGTTTACTATGAAAATATTTTTTCAAAAATAGACCTTTTCAACCTAATGGCATTCATTTGTATATGAATATACCACAGTTTCTATTTCACAACTTACAAATAGCCAATCTACAGAAAAAGTTATTAGATTACACACAATTTACTATTTCCTGCCTATATAAAAAATGGTGGGAAACAGAGTTTTAAGAAAGAAAAAGGATTAAGGCTCAGTAAATTCACACACACACACTTACACATGCACACACAGAGACTGCATACAAAATTACTTACACACCACTATTTGAAACAAATGTTCCATGTCTAGGCTGCATGTATATTGGACTTGGTTGTCAGCCTTACCCCAAAATTAGAGTTGTCACATTCACTCTACTCAAATGTGGTAAAGAAGTTCATGTAAATTTTTGTCTCTTGTTGAGGCAAAAAAGAAACATAAAACCTAAATAGTGATTTAGTTATGCCTAGGTTTGGATGTTTAAACTGAGACAGAGAATTCAAATGCTGTGTGCGTTCTCTGAGTGCAGGGGGATTTTTAAAAGCCCCATTTGAAAGTAAGACAGAATGGTGCGATAAATGAAATCAAGTCTTTTCTTACTTCCTGTTCTAAGATCTGTTTTCATCTATATAACTTGGGATTGCATACCGTAATTAGCAGTGGAGATTGTAGGCCTACTGTTGCCTTCAATGGGTGGAATTTGGTGGAAATGGTCCACCCCAGCAAGAGAATATTTTACCATTGGGGATTTTTAGAATTGCTGCCATATGGTGACACTATAAAGCAAAATGAAATTTAATTTGGCTGATTATTACTTTAAAATCCTGAACAGATTATGCACTCCCCTTATTACCTGCACCAAAGTCTCATCCATGATATATGAACTAATTATTATTGCTGTTGTTATTAAATGATGATGATGATGCAATTAGTAGTAATCATTGTAGGAAAGAGAGTAGCAGTAGAAGTAATAGCAGCAATAGCAGTGGTTGATATTTGTGTGTGGGGGGATGAAACAAAGAAATAATCAGTTAACTTTAACAACTAGTATTAAAGTTTGTAATCTTCTCTTTCCACTTCTTTTGAAATGAAGGAAGCCTTTGTTATTTGGGTAGCTTTAACAACAGGTTTCTAAGGATATTTATAGGTGCAACTGATAAGGGAGTAACTGATATGTGGGCTGATAAAACATAAAATGAGTTTTCTTTGAAAAAAAGAAAATACCATATTTACAAATCGAAATGCAAAGGAGGTGAGAGCAAGAGCCTGCTAGAACTGCATTTTAAAGAGTTATGGAAGGGGTTGTTTGGAGGGAATGAAGATATTTTTAAAGAACTTATGTCATGTAATCTCCCTTTGGTCATGTTCGAGGAACTTTAATAAAGATTTGAATTACTTTTTACCTTAGTTTCATTGCAAGGGTTTTTGTTTGTTTGTTTTTGTTTTTAATGTAACTGTGATGCTGAGACTGGTTTCCAGGCAAGAATAAGCTGAGTTTATATGGTGTTTTAGTTTGCTAGGCTGCTGAAAGCAGACACCATGCAATGGGTTGGCTTAACAATGGGAATTTATTAAATCCCAGTTTTAAAGCTGAGAAAAATGTCCTAACTGAGGCATCATCAAGGCGATGTTTTCTTCTCGATGACAGGTTACTGGTGATCCTTGACTCTTCTCCCACATGGCAAGGCACATGGCAGTGTCTGCTGGTTTCTCCCTCTCCTCTGGGTTTTGTTGTTTTCAGCTTCTGCCTTCCATGGCTTTCTCTTTCTCTCTATTTTCATTCTGTTTCTAAGACTCCAGTATGAGGATTAAGCCCCATCCTGAATGAGGTGGGTCACACCTTACCTGGGTGAGAAGTAGCCTCCTCAAAGGTCCTACTTATAATGGGTCCACAAATCACAGAAATGGATTCAGTATGAGAACATGCCTTTCTGGGGCACACACAGCTTCAAACTACCACACACGTTTTATGCATTACATATATATGATCTAGTTTCTTAGCATGTTCAAGCATATATCAAGAAATGACTTGGCTTAAACAATGGGAATTTATTACTCACAGTTTTGAGGTCAGGAAAATGTCCAAATGAGGCAGCATCAAGGCAATGCTTTCTCCCCAAGGCTTGTGGCATTTTAGGGCTGCCTGCCAGTGATCCCTGGTCCTTGGGTCCTGTGTCACTTGGCAATGCACAGAGCAACCTCTCCTGGCTCCTCCATTCTCTTCTGGGTTCCACTGAATTCTCCTTGCTCCTGTGACTTTCTCTCTCTCTGTTTGAATTTCATTCATCTGCTAAAGGCCTCCATATGAGATTGACACCTACCTGTCCTGACTGAGGTGGGCCACGACTTAACTGCAGAAATCTCATCAAAAGGTTCTACTTACAATGGGTCCATACCCACAGGAATGGGTGTGATTTAAGAACATGTTTTACTGGGGTACATAGAGTTTTCAACCATTGCAATGTATACGATACTATGCATTTTATAATTATTTTAATATTTATATTAATAAAATATACTAATAACATTTACTAGTTTCCTGTAGCTGCTGGAACAAATTGCCACAGATTTGGTGGCTTAAAACAATACAGATGTATTATATTATAGAAATGGAGGTCAAAAGGCTGAAACGGGTTTTATTATCTAAAATCAAGATGTAGGCAGAACTGTGTTCCTTCTGTAGGCTATAAGGAAAATCCATTTCACTGACTTTTTTTTAGCTGCCTGTCTACCTTGTCTTGTGACTGTCTGCATTCTTTGGCTTGTGGCCCATTCCTACAGCTTCAAAGAGCATGATTTCAAACTATTTTCTTAGGCATATTTCCCCTCCTTGACTTTGACTCTCTTGCCTCCCCTTTATAAAGACCGTTGTAATTAAACTAGATCTAACTGGTTAATCCAAGGTAAATCTCCCTGTGTCAATATCCTTAACTTAATCACATTTACTTAATATTATATTTATCTGTTTTATTGCTACCATCAGCTCTTTTAAGATGCCAATTCCATATACTATACTTGAATTTGTGTATGTGTTAAGTATTGTGTATTTTAAGTATATTCTTTGGAGTTACAAAATCAGCTTTTTCACCCAGGATATGTTTCTCCTATTATTTCTTTGCCTCTGCCTTCTATCCCCTCTATTTTTTTAATCTCCTTGAATTTTCATCAAGTTTAGATGGATCAGTTGTATCTGACATGCAAGCTTCATGTAGTGCTTTAATTCATTTAATGCCAGTTCATATAATATATAGTTCTTAAATAATTTCTTGAGTTTGTCTGTAGGCTGGATATCTTCCATCTACCTTCTAAGATCCATTTCCCACTTTACTCCATCTTCACTTTATTTGCGGAGGCTGAATTGCAGGAACTATATCCCTTATTTTCTCGTTGGCTTTGAAAGCAGATCTGAGGAAGAGAACTGCGTAGCTCAGGGCATATGTTGCTCTATCTCCATCTTTTCATGCTCACCCGA
The DNA here is from genome assembly GCF_023851605.1 of Tamandua tetradactyla. Lineage (NCBI taxonomy): Eukaryota > Metazoa > Chordata > Mammalia > Pilosa > Myrmecophagidae > Tamandua > Tamandua tetradactyla. The sequence goes on from NC_135348.1 coordinate 10,437,591, forward strand.
ATTGGCTGTGTCCATCTAAAGAGTCTCATCTCATCCACTATGCAGTTTTCTCCCTTCAGGTTCAAGAAGTTGCCACCTCCATGTATCTCTTCAAGTTTAGTAGGGGAGTGATGGCTGATTGTAAGCCCCAGACTACTGGTCTTTCCTTTGGAGTTCCTCTATATGCATATTGTTTAAAATAACCCTTTGGAATATACACCCTCCTTGAATCATATTTAAGCACTATCTGTTTCTGCTTGGAACTTTTCATACTTTCTGTGCTGGTTTGAATCTGTTTTGTATGTCAGAAAAGCCTATGTTCTTTTAATCCAATCTTCTGGGGGCAAACCTATTATGGGTGGGAACTTTTGATTAGGTTGTTTCCATGGAGATGTGACCCAGAACATTCAAGGTGGATCTTAATCCTTTACTAGAGTCCTTTAAAAGAGCTCAAGGATAGGGAGAGTTTAGAAAAATGCCCGTGGAGAAGTTAAGAGAGAAAGAAATGCCCAGACACATTTTGGAGAAAGCCATTGAAACCAGAACCTTCTCCGTGTGACAGAGGAATTCTGGATGCCAGAAGCCTTTTCTCCAAGAAGGTATACTTCTCTTGATGCCTTAATTCAGACATTTTCATGGACTTAGAACTGTAAATTTGTAACCTAATAAATCCCCATTGAGAAGGTCAACCCATTTCTGGTATATTGCACTCTGGCTGCTTTAGCAAACCAAACCAGTTTCTAATTTGTTAGTATCAATTTTTGCAGTATCCAATTTGCTGATAATTGCTTATTCAACAGATTCAATCCATCAGTTTTCTATATCTTGTGAATGCTTAATCTTTCTTAAACATTAGATTTTTAAATCTCTACAATTGACCTCTTAAATAGGCAGATTTATTTTAAAAATAAAATTTCTTTTTTGCCATAGACATTGTTTGGACATCAGAAGAAATTATTCTTGAGAAGCAAAGTGTCTTTTCACATATCCAATGATTTTTTGTGTGTGTTCTTGTGTTCACAGTGAGAATTGTATGCTACAGTGTATGGCACCAAAACACTTTCCAAAGGTGTTGCCAGGATGTTTGTCCCCTCCAATTGTTCGATTGATCATATAGTTCCCCTATAAGAATCAAGTTGAAAGAACATGTTTTCTGAGGGTACATAGCTCTAAACTACCACAGATTACATAATTCTATCTAATCTTTGGCCTTAGGATTCTTCTGGACCCAATTGTGGAATATTTGTTAATTTCAACCTTTATGTTTAGTTGCTTATTATTAATCCCTAGTTTTATTGCATCATGTTCAGAAAATGTGATATTAATAATTTCTTTTGAAATGTGTCCAAGTGTAGCTGTTACATTGAATAAACAGATGTTCTATTTGATGTAAATAGAAATTTTAATTTTTATCTTCTGCTATCTGCTCAAACATCTACTTTTTCTTTTCCCTTGGATTAAATATATGATAAATTCCATGAAATTTCTGCTCATTTCCAGGAAATAAAATTTTCTATTGTCTTTGGTCTTCTCCTAACCTCAGTTCAGAAATTAAAATACCTAGCTCCTTGTAAGAGCCCAAATTCCAAACTGATTTAAAGATAAAGGTTTTCCCCTACCTGTCCATGTTATATATATATTATTTCCTTATCATTGAGCACAATCAAAATTATTGGAACAACTTAATGCATATGGTATGCTATTCAGAATTATAGGACTCTACTTATCATATCATCATCAACAATTATTTAAGCACTTCTAAATACATTCCAAGACTCCATTATGTCTTATGCCCAAACTCTTTAAATTATTTTCTTTGCTCATTGGAGATAAGAACTCTTGAAAAAACCAGGCAATATAAGTTATTCTTAAAACTATTTATCCCTTGGAATTACTGAAAAAATTAATTAAGAATATTATATATAGTCATGTGCGATTTATTATTTGCCTAGTGAATCCCTGGCTTTTTTTTTACACTTTGGCTCAGACTTCTTACATTTCACCACTGTCCTGATACCCTCCTTAATTTTTTGTTTTTATCTCTTCACATCTCTGTCTGGTCCTAGTTTCTCTTTGCTCCGTTATTTCACTCTTGAAAAAATTTAAAAGTAAATAGATAGAGGAAATGGTATAAAGATACTAATCATTACTAAGCTCCCTTTCCATTGGGGTTCATTGCACATATTTAAAACATATACCTAAATAAGACCTTATAAACAGTCCAGAGGGAAATATTTCTATAAAGAAGATTCAGAGAACTCACATAAAACTTGCACTACTACAGAATCACTTCTGACTTTATAGAGTGTGATTCTATTTACTTCACACAAGACTTCAAAACTGTTTTTATGTGGTTTGCCTATTGAGAGCCATGCAATATTTAATCAGCTTCTGTTTTCTGATCTTTTCCCTTCCTTTTTCCTGCAGCATCCCAGAGGTATGCGTGGCATGCTCCCATATCCTGTTATAGACATTAATATATTCACCCTTTTGCAAGCTGTCCTTTATGAATATTTCCACACCCAGTATTTCAGAGTTCTCTATTATGAAGTAACCTTGGCTACTGTAAATTTACGTTAGTTCAAATCGTATTTCTTTTCCAGACAAAGTGCGTGCATCTTATCTTCATCTTTCAAGGAAGTTGTCATATAACACGAATGGAAGCTGGCAACTTTATGTGAAACACATGGTGAGCTCTTAACATACACAAACTAATGACTGGAATGCAAAGCCATTCAAATAAGGGGGGAAATATGGTCTAGTGACTGGAGGAAACAAAACCAAGTAAGTCAGTGGGAACAAAGATACATGGGTTGAAGTCAAAAGGAGAGTTCTTCAAAACTTCAATAGATATCTGGTAAAGAATAATTCCTCTTTCCTTTCACCATTAACATAGCAAAAGTAAGAGCCTCTGAAAGCTGAAACCAAGAAATTTGAAAGTGAAAAGTGGACTGCAGGGTAAAAAGGTTGTACAAGGCCTTTAAAGATACTAAAACTTTTAAATAAAATATAAAGAGAACATACAAAAGGTACCACCCTTTTTACTTTTTCTCCTCAGAACAATAAGGCAGGAGAGATTAATGGTATAAAGGTAAATTTTGGAACCGATTATGATCATTGGAGATAAAATCATAATCTGTTGGAACTAAAGGAATTTAGAGATTATTTCAGTCAAAATTTCTACTTTTACAAAAGAGAATTTTGAGATACTTATTGTTGGCTTGTCTTAAAAATGCATTTGCCTTATAAAAACTCTTAATTCTAGGGGCAGGCCATGGTGGCTCAGCAGGCAAGAATGCTTGCCTGCCATGCCAGAAGACCCCGGTTCGATTCCCGGTGCCTGCCCATGTTAAAAAATAAATAAATAAATAAATAATAAAAAAAAATAAATAAAACTCTTAATTCTACTTATTTGCTCTCAATGTTTATTTATCCTCTGATACAAAAGTTTGACATATATTTTTTTTTCTAGAACATTTTAATTGTGACAACATAATAAAGGTCCCATAGAAAGCAAGGATTATTTTTTCAAAAAATCTTCTCCCCCAAATCTCTCAAAGTAAAATTTCCCAAATTGAGGAAAATTTAAAAATTTAGAAAAAACCTGTCATGGTTAGGGACACGTGTCAATTTGGCCAAGTTGTGGAAGCGGTTTATCTGATTGGGCAAGTACTGGCTTGTCTGTTGGCAATGAGGACATTTCATAGGATTAGGTCATGATCACGTCAGCTGCATCCACAGTTAATTCCATTTGTAATCAGCCAAAGGGGAGTGTCTTCTACAATTAGTGATGCTAAATCTAATCACGGGAAGCCTTTTAAGGAGGACTCAGAGGAGACAGGTCCCATTCCTGCTTCGGCTGGTGAGCTTCTCCTGTGGAGTTCATCCAGACCATCCATCGGAGTTGTCGGCTTTACAGTCTGCCCTGTGGATTTTGGACTCTGCGTTCCCATGGTCACGTGAGACACTTTTATAAATTTTATATTTGCAAGTGTTCCCTGTTGATTCTGTTTCTCTAGAGAACCCTAACTAATACAATATCTAATTATCCACTTTAATAAAGCTATAAATCTGTTTTTTTTACAGATGGTTTTATTCTGAAATAATTTTAAAACATATACTTTTCTGGTTCAAAATATAAAATTTTGAAAGGATAAAATATTTCTTTATTCAGACTTGTAATTTACTCTGCATTTAATATTATGAGCATTTTTCTATCCCTTTATTCAGTATATTTCAATAACTTCACAAACATTTTATTACGTGGATATATCATCATATATGTGCACATATGTGTTTCTTTCTATATAAATCGCTCTAACTACCAACATAATTTTGGTAATTTGATACAATTAATATAAATAATTGTTGTTGAACATTTTTAGAACATTTCATTCCTAAATTTTTAAAAAATTATTTCCTTTGGAGAAATTCCTAGAAGTGCCAAAAATACACCAATATTTTAAAAGCTAAATTGTTTTCCATAATCCTTTCACCAATATATACTGTCCCTGTATTTAATGAGAAATTTTGTTTACTTCAATTTCATATCTATAAACTATCTTATTTGACAATATCTAGTCAGAAAAGTCACTGATTAATTTAAAAATCCATTTAAAAGTGCATACATATGTATCATATAAATCTCATTTAAACCTTGTAATGTGTAGGTGCACATGAATTTGCTTATCTTTTGATTTGGAGCTGAGGATTTTCTTTGTGTTACTGGTTTGCTGTCACCTTACTTGCATAAATCTCACCCACCATGCATCATTGCGATTTTCAGTTTTTGCTTTTTTTTTAGAGTAAAACAAGAATAAAGGACACTTATGAAGCAATCTGAGTCCAAAATCCTTTGACCTCTAAAGAAAATTTTTACTCCCCTCTTTTATGTTTCATCCAAGTCTAATTTGACATTAGATATTGTTGGCAGTTTGCCTTCAATTTTTTCAAAGCCTAATACTTCACTTTTAGAGAATAACTTCTCTTCTTTTTTAACTTTAGTTCATTGGTTTGTGTATTTTTTTTTAGCTAAATTAGTTATATAACAATAAAAAGAGGAATTGGAAATAAAATTTTTTAGGAAAAAAAGAAGGAAAAAGACTGTCAGAGAAAAAAGACTCATTGACATTATTTCACTTTTTTTGTTCCTACATTCTTTTTAAGGTCATATTGATCCCATTTTAAAGACATAAAATCTTAAATTATGACAGTTCAAGTAACCTCACAAAATAAAGTATCTTAGAAAGTGTTTGAATTGAGATCAAGGTTAGATCTGTTTTATTCCAGATTATAACAAATGTGCATATGCTTTTCAATGATGCCACCGGGCTCATATATTTAAATCATTATCCATAGATTTTTGACACCATAAACTTTTCTTAGGTGCTTCAGACAACATCTATAGTCACACAGCATAGAAACCATCTGAAGTACACAATCACTGGTTCACAGTATCCTCATGCAATTGTACGTACAGTCCCATGATCAGATTTAGAGCATTTCCATTACTCCATAAATAAATAAAAATAAGAAAGAAAACCCTAAAAAACCTCCCATACTTCCTTTCCCCTCATATTATTGACCGATAATATTGGAGTGATACATTTGATATTGTTGATAAAAGAATATTAAAATGTTACTGTTAACTGTAGTCCATTGTTTGCAATAGGCACATTTTCCCCCATTTACCCCTCTATTATTAACTCCTTATAATAGTGTCATATATCTTCTCTAGTTCATAAAAGAACTTATAAATATTTGTACAGTTAATCACAGTCATAGTCCACCACAAGATTCACTGTTAGACATTCCCATGTTTTAACCTCCAACTTTCCTTCTAGTGCCACACATGACTCTAATCTTCCCCTTTCCACCACACTCACACACCATTCAGCACTGTTGATTATTCTCACTATAATGTGCTACCATCACCTCTGTCCATTTACAAACGTTTAAGTTCCCCCTGTTAAATATTCTATACATATTAAGCAGCCACTCCCAATCTTTAGCCTTATTTGTATTCTAATAAACTATATTCTATATACGTCTATAAGCTTACATATAATAATTATTTCATATCTGTGAGATCATAAAATATTTGTCTTGGGCGGGCCACGGTGGCTCAGCAGGCAAGAATGCTCGCCTGCCATGCCCGAGGACCCGGATTTGATTCCCGGTGCCTGCCCATGTAAAAAAATAAATAAATAAAAAATATTTGTCTTTTTGTGTCTGACATTTCACTTTTTTTGTGTCTGGCATTTTTTTTGTGTCTGACATTCATAAATATATATACCACATTTTCTTTATCCATGTATCTATGGACGGACACTTGGTTGTTTCCATCTTTTGGCAGTTGTGACTAATGCTGCTGTGAACATGTATGCAATTGGTTGTTTGCATCCCTGCTTTTGGATCTTCTTGGCATTTTCCTTGTAGTAGGATTGTCAACTTGTAAGGCAACTCTATACTTAACTTCTTGAGGAACCACCAAAGCATTCTCCACAGCAAAATGAACTATTTTACATTCCCACCAGCAGTGAATAAGTTTTTCAATTTCTCCATATTCTCTCCAACATTTGTAGTTTCTTGTTTGTTTAATAGCAGTCATCCTTATAAGTGTGAAATATCTTTATGTATGCTGGATATCAAACCCTTATCAGATACACGGTTTCCAACCATTTTTTCCCATTGTGTCAGATGCCTTTTCACCTTTTTGGCAAAGTCCTATGAAGCACAGAAGTATTAGATATTAGGGGTTCCCAGTTATCTATTTTTTTTTTCATTGCTTGTGCTTTGGCCGTAAAATTTAAAGTCTGCTGCCTACCACTAGATCTTGAAGATGTACCCTACATTTTCTTCAAGTAGTTTTATGGTACTGGTTCTTATATTTAAGTCTTTGATCTACTTTAAGTTTTTGAATAGCATGTGAGATAGGGGTCTGTTCTTTCCCAGTTGAATGTGGTTGTCAGTCTTATTAAAAATCAATTGACCAGTAGGTGGCCACAGTGGCTCAGCAGGCAGAGTTCTTGCTTGCCATGCTGGAGACCCGGGTTAGATTTCCAGTGCCTGCCCATGCAAAAAAAAAAAAAAGAAAAAAAAAATCAATTGACCATAGATCTTAGGGTCTATTTCTGAGCTCTCAATTCAATTCCATTGTTCATTATGTCTATCTTTATGCCAGTACCATGCTGTATCGACCACTGTGGTTTTATAATATGCTTTGACATCAGGAAGCACTTCTCCATTGCTGCAAAGTTGTCTGTTTGGAATTTTGACAGGTATTGCATTGAATCTGTAGATTAATTTGGGTAGAATTGATATTATAATAACATTTGGTCTTCCAATCCATGAACATGGTATGTCTTTCCACTTATTCAGGTGACTTCTTTAAGCAATGTTTTGTAGTTTTATGTGTACAAGTCCTTTACATCATCGGTTAGGTTTATTCCTAGATATTTGATTGTTTTAGGTGTTATTGTAAATGAAAATGTTTCTTGGTTACTTTCTTGGATAGCTCATTATTAGTGCATAGAATTTCCATTGTTTTTTTTCATGTCTATCTTATATCCCATGACTTTGCTGAATTCGTTTATTACTTCAAGTGGCTTTCCTGAATTTTTTAAATATAGGATCATGCCTTCAGCAAATGGCAACAGTTTTACTTCTTCCTCTCCAATCTGAATGCCTTTCATTTCTTTTTCTTGCCTATTTCTCTAGCTAGGACTTTTAGCACAATGTTGAATAACAGTGGTGACAATGAGCATCTTTATCGTGTACCCAATCTTGGAGGGAAAGCTTTAAGTCTCTCACCATTGAGTATGATGTTAGTTGTGAGTTTTTCATATATGTCCATTATCATGTTGAGGAAGTTTCCTTTGACTTCTACCTTTTGAAATGTTTTTATCATGAAAGGACACTGAATTTTGTCAAATGCTTTTTCTGCATCAGTTGAGATGATCTTGTAGCTTTTTTCCTTTTAATTTGTTACTAAGGTGTATTACATTAATTGCTTTTCTTTTATTGAACCACCCTTGCATACCTGGAATAAAACCCACTTAGTCATGTGTATAATTTTTGTAATATGCTGTTGGATTTTATTCGCAAGTATTTTGGTGAGGATTTTGCATCTATGTTCATAACAGAGATTGGTCTAAAACTTTCTTTTCTTATATCTTTATCCAGCTTTGGGATTAGGGTAATATTGGCTTCATAGAATGAGTTAGGATGTGTTCTCTCTTTTTCAATATTTTGGAAGATTTTGAGCAGGAATGGTATTAATTCTTCTTCAAATGCTCGATAAAACTTGCTTGTGAAACTGGCAAGTCCTGGACATTTCTTTATTGGTAGGTTTTTGAGGACTGACTTGATCTATTCCCTTGTGATTGGTTTGCTGAGGTCTTCTATTTCTTCCTGAGTCAGTGTAATTTGTTTGTGTGTTTGTAGGAAGCTGTCCATTTCATCTTAGTTGTCTAGCTTGTAGGCATACATTTGTTCATAGTAATTCCTCATGATCTTTTTATTTCTTTAGGATCTTAATAATGATCCCTTCCTCTTTCTGATTTCATTTATTTGCAGCTTCTCTCTTTTGTTTTTGTCAGTCTTAAGGTTGGTCAATTTTATTGATCTTCTCAAAGAACCAGTTTTTGGTTTTATTGAGTCTCCCTATTGTTTTTTCATTCTTCATTTCATTAATTTCTGCTCTAATCTTTGTATTTCTTTCCTTCTACTTGCTTTGGGATTAGTTTGCTGTTCTTTCTCCAGTTTCTCTAGTTGTTCAGTTAGGTCATTAATTTTAGTTCTTTCCTCCTTTTTTAATGTATGCATTTAGGGCTATGCACTTCCCACGCCACACTGTCTTCACTGCATCCTAAAAGTTTTGACACCGTGTGTCCTTGTTTTCATTCATCTCAAGATATTTACTGATGTCTTTTGCAATTTCTTCTCTGATGCACTGATTGTTTAAGAACATGTTGCTTAACCTCCATGTATATGTGCGTTTTCTGGTTCTCCATTTGTTATTGATTTCCAGCTTCATTCCCTTATAATCAGAGAAAGTAGTTTATATAATTTCAGTCCTTCAAGATTCATTAAAACCTGTTTTGTGTCCCAGCGTATGATCCATCCTTGAGAATATTCCTTGATTACGTAAGAAGAATGTGTAGCTTGCTATTTTGGGATTCTATATATTTCTACTAGGTCTGGTTCATTTATCACGTTGTTTAGGTTCTCTGTTGCTTTATTGATTCTCTCTTTAGTTGTTCTGTCTGTTGATGAGAGTGGTGTGATGAAGTCTCCCATTATTATGGTAAAGTAGTTTATTTCTCCTTTCAATGTTGCTAGTGTTTGTTTCATGTGCTCTGGGGAACTTTTATTAGGAGATGAGATACTTATGATTGCTATTTCTTCTTATTGAATTTTCACTTTCATACATATATGTAGTGTCCTTCTTTATCGCGTAACATTTTTGCATTTAAAATCTATGTTGTCTGATATTAATACAGCTACCCCAGCCTTCTTTTTGTTACTACTTGTGTGGAATGTCTTTTTTCACATTCAATTTATTTGCATCTTTGGGTCTAAAATGAGTCTCTTGTAAACAGCATATAGACGAATAATATTTTTTAATCCATTCTGCCAGTCTGTGTTTTTTGATTGTGGAGTATAATCTATTAACAATCAAATATGTTACTATAAAGACAGTTCTTGATTCAACCATCTTATCCTTTTTTGTGTGTGTGTGAGATCTATTTTCTCACTTTCTCTCTTTCTTTTTTTTTTCTCATGGGCAGGCACTGGGAACTGAGCCCAGGTCTTTTTGCATGGCTGGCGAGCATTCTACCACTGAAACAACCATGCACCCTCTCACTCTCTCTTTTAATCCTTTAATTTACCCTTTCTCTTTAATCTCTTCCAGACACAAACCTGTCATTTCTTTTCATCTGGCAGGACACCCTTTAGCAGTTTTTATAGGACTGGTCTCTAATTAACAGACACTATTAGCTTCGTTTATCTATGAATATTTTAAACTCTCCCTCATTTTTGAATGACAGTCTTGCTATATAGAGAGAATTCTTGGCTGGAAATTTTTCTCTTTGTACCTTAAATATGTTGTACCATTGCCCCCTCACCTCCATAGTGTCTGATGAGAAATTAGCACTTAGTGTTATTTGGCTTCCCTTGTATATGGTGAATCACTTTTTCTTTGTTGCTTTCAGAATTTTCTCCTTCTCTTTGGCATTTGACAGCCTGATTACTATGTGTTTTGGAATGGGTGTTTTAGTATTTATTCTGTTTGGAGTAAGTTGGGCTTCTTGGATTTGCATATTTATGTCTTTTATAAGAGTTGGGAAATTTTCAGCCATCATTTCTTCCAATATTCTTCCTGACTCTTTTCCTTTCCTTCTTCTTCTGGGATACCCATGATACATATATTTGTATGCTCTGTATTGTCAATAATTTCCTGAGATGCTGCTCAATTTTTTCATTTTTTTCTCCATCTGTTCTTTTGTCTGTTCAAATTCAGTTGATCTGTCTTCTAGCTCGCAGATATATTCTTCTGCCTCTTCAAACTCACTATTCTGTGTCTCCAATATGTTTTTTATTTCATCTACAGTGTCTTCTATTTCCATAAGTGTGTTATTTTTCTATGTACTTTTTTCAAATTCTTATTTATGCTCTTCTAGTATCTTTTTAATATCCTTTATCTCTTTATATATTTTCTTTATTTCTTTGGGTTTACTGAGGTTTGCAATCCTTGATTGTTCCAGATTCTGTATCTCCTCTGATTTTTTTTTTCCTTTTTCTTCAAATGGGCCATTTCTTCTTGAGTTTTAGTATGAGTTGTGATTTCTGCTGTTATCCAGTCATCTGATTATCTTGACAGATCTATTCTGAAAGTCAATTTATCTCTCTTGTCTAGGGTTTAATTTTTGCCTGTGTTTATAGTAGGACACTGCTTTGACATTTGATCCTCCAAATTTCTCAGCCAAAACAGGGATGAGTACTGATGCACAGGGTATTGACCAACTCTTATGGGCCTGGGATAGGGTATGGAGAGGCTCTGAAATGCCCTGCTGTTCCCCTGCACTTTCTGGCCCACCCAGGATATAACACTACTCACTGACTTCCATGTCCTCAGAAGCTGTTTACCTGTGGAAGCCCCAGCAGCATCTGACTGGGTGGGACTGAAATTGCAGGTTTCCTGTGCCCTCATTTTGCCAGCCCAAATCTGTCTCAGTGTGGGACTATGTCCCCTACTTTACTGTGGCACTGTATTCCCCCAGCTGCTCCAGTCCACAACCATCTTCCCAGGCAAGGATTGAGCTTCCAGCTGCTGTTTCCCTCAAGTGTGAGTGATGGACACCAGGACCCAGGGCTAGAAACACAGTCTCTGCCTATATTTCCTCAAATTAGTCAACCTTCCCTGACCTAGACCTTACTATGTCCTCCCCTGTCCCTCACGTCCCCAAAGAGCTGATATGGAGAGTTTCTACTTGGCTACTAGCTGCTTTTAGGGAAGATTTTGGACTTTCCTCCATTTGGGAAGTTCTTCCTTGGTGTCCTTTTATATTCCACCCTCCTTAATGGATTAAATCCTGCCATGGGTCCCTGCGCACCTGGGTCTCTGTGTCTCGATGTAGGTGAGAATCTGTCTCACTGTTGTGAAAGATTTTATAGTCTTTATCTCCAGTGAATGGTTGAAAGAATCTTGACTACTGCCTCTGGAACCAAGCAGTGTGGGACCAAGTGAGGGGAGGAACAAGGACTGGCCTGTCCAGAATAGAAATTTCTTACCTGATATTTCCCTCTTTCTTTGGTTCAACTTTTGTTGGATCCTTCTTCAGTGTATACCTTCTTTCAGAGTTCTGAACAAGTGAGAAATGTCCTTATTTTTTGTTCATTGAATGTCTGGGGAAAGGTTTTCAGTAGCTGTTTATGTTGTCTTGTTGATGAAATCACTGTTGAATGGTCTTTTTAAATAAATAAAGAGTATGAAGGTTCTTTGCTTATTCATGAATATGCTTTTTAGAAAATTATTTTGGAAATAATTTCAAATTTGCATAATGTTGCAAAATAAGAATTGTATAAGGAACAACTATGTAGACTTTATACCAATTCACCTGTTAATTTTTTACCCCAATTGAATGTATCATTTGCATTCTCTCTCTGTCAATAGATGCATGTGATACATGATAAAGTTTTTGAACTATTTGAGGGTGAGTTACTTATCTTATGGCCTTGAATACTAAATACTTCTGTGTGCATTTTCTAAGAATAGGGATATACTCCTAAATAAGCTCAATACAATAAACCATAAATTTACATTGACAAAATACTTCTAAGTAAGCTACTGCCTATATACCAATTTTGTTTGTTGATTTATAATGTGTTTTACATCATTTTTCTCTTTATAGTATGTGATCCAGTCTATTGTCAGTAGAGTCAGAGGCCACTAGTCAACTGTTTGGCTCTTCAGTCTCCTTTAATTTGGAATGTTTCCACTGCCTTCCTCTTTCATGACTTTGAAATTTTTGAGGAATATACCTCCCCCAACCTTTTGTTGTTAAATAAATAAAATATTCATTATTTTGTGTTTTCTGATGTGTTATTATGATTACATCGGGCTAATTCATGCAAAATTGTATCCTCAGAGCATCAAATCACAACGGTAGTTACTTTGGTTACCTGGCTTAGTCGTTTTCTGACTTCTCCACTATCTAATTCCTGCCTCTCTCACAAACAAACACTCAAGGAATAAGCAGACTTTGGATCACACACCTCTAGTCCATGCAAATATTTTGCTCCCTGGATCCAGTCTTTACCCTAATGGTTGTAAAATGATGATTTACCAACGTCAACACCTCCTCCAAAATTACCGTTCACTCCTTGGCATTCCATTGTAAGCAAGAGATCGCCCATGTCTATGTCTATATCCCTATCCCTAACTATCTCTATCTCTATCTATCTATCTATTTATCTATCTATCTATCTATCTATCTATCTATCTATCTATCTATCTATCTATCTATCTATCATCATCATCATCATCATCATCATCTATGTATTCATCCATTTGTTATGGGCATGGACTTATAAATTCTTAATTTTAGTTCTATAATTTATTAATTTTCTTAACTCATTTCATTTTCAAATTGTCCCAGAGTCAGCCAATTGTATCATCCTGAAAGCTGGTTCTTGTGTCCTTGTGAAATGCATATCGCAATGTGTGTGTGCATATGTATGTGTGCCTATTTTTTTATATGCTATATGACAGGGGTCACATTTCATTCTTTTTGCATGTGAGTATCCCTTTATTGTAGCACGATTTGTTGAATTTTTGTATGTTTTTTTAAAAATTTGTGTGTTTTACTTGTTTGTTTGGTTGTTTGGGAAGTGCATAGGCCAGGAATTGAACCCAGGTCTCCCTCATGGCAGGCCAGAATTCTACCACTGAACTACCCTCATACCCCCTGTGTACCTATTTTTAAAATCACTTTCTATTTTGTGGAAAACTGATGTCCCAAGCTCATTTTGAACCTACCGTGTCCTTTCCCTGGCATCAACCATTTCCCTGAAAAACCATAGTTCCTTTTTGTGGAAAACAAGATTAGAGACCAAGACTTGAACATTAGGTGTCCTCAGTACACTCAGATCTCTTTGAATCTTGGTCTTTCAGGAAATAGAACTGAAAAACATATCTATGAATATGCACACATAAAACATATACATACACATATACACATGTACATAAATCTGCATATTCACATGCATATAAATATTTTATAAATCATGATTTCATGCCAATGCTTCAATTACAACTATTCCCACACCATCCTTTCTTGCCTTCTCTAATTCCATATTTATATGTCACTTCAAAAACTGCTTCTATTAATGAATTATTTTGTGTGTTTTTTGAAAAATTTAAAAGAAACATCAATCATTTATGAGTTATTATATTATAGCATATAGCATGTTCTGTAGACAAAAAGTTCTATGTATAACAGGGAGATGGAAAGCTAATGAAAGAGGAAAATTTTAAAAATTATAAAATTTATAAAACAAAGCCGCAGTTAAATATATATACACACACAAGCGCACACACACACACATACATAGATATGAATCAAATATCTCTTTTAGTGATATTAACTAAGTTACCTGGATATTTCCAAAACCTGGCTATCTGTGGCAAGACATCAGGTAAAATAATTCAGTGAAGCTTTGGTTCCCTCACCAGATAAATATCTCAATCTTTTTCTTCATAGAGTCATTTTTGTCCCCTCTGATGATAGACAGTTGATGTTTTGAGACTTAAAATGAATTTTGTTGTGAGAGAGCAAGACTGGTTTTGATGCACTCTCGGAATTGTTAAGATCCTGAATTGATGTAAGGATAATTGGTACTAAGCTTTACCATAATAGTAGGAAAAAAGAAGTAATAATACATTGTTGATATTAGGAAATAGAAAGTATTTTATATTAAAAGGCTATGCCATATTCATTGTAATGCACATGTACTATTCAACATACAGTAATTCAAATTTATAAAAGCCATATAGCGTGGATTGCATATGCATTTATTCTCCATACAATTATTTATATTTACTTTTTCTAGTTTTCTAAGATAATGGGGGGTCAATAAGTGGTAAACAATTTTAATTTTAAATTAATTTTCTAGTCTCCTTTGAGTTGAGATGGCACATTCTGTTGCATTTATATACCAAACAAATCCCTCAGAAAAGCCTTTAAAATAAAGTACAGTAGGATCAGAGACTTGATTAAAGTTAGTACTATAAAATGAAAAAAACCTTTTACCATGATCATTGTGCAAAGAAGGCATAAAATTCTCCAGCAGAGATGGTTGAAAACAATGAAGGGTATTTGTATGTTAAAGATGAAGTGAGACAGAAGGGACTTCATCTTACTTTGTATGCTTGTGCTTAAGAAGAGGATTAGACATCTATATTGTGTACATGATAGCAATGGAGTACATTGTTGCTCTTATGGAATGGTTTTGAGCTAAAATAAGCTTGAACTTGATGAATTATAGGATAATATGTGGTCAAATTGTTTGCAATCTTAATTTACTCACATGGAATAAGAGTATAACATCTCTCTACACCTTAAGTATTCAAACTACTTATTATTCAGAAGTTTTAAACATAAATTTCATTGATCATTTAGAATATATCCTTTTAAAAGTTTTCACCAGTGATAGATACTGACCATATCTTTCTTGAACCTGAAGTTCTGATAATTTTTTCCTTTACTAGTACTACAACTCTGCACTTTTTTTTTGCAAAGGGGCACTTTGACCTGAATTGTTTTACAAGGTCAGTTCCTCACTTATTTTTGTGCGGTCTCTATCACTTTTTCCACCTGTAGCTTCTGTGTTAAATTTAAGTACCTGGACAAAAGGAAGAAAACTAAAACCAGGGCATCTAAGCATTCTAGTGCAAGAAATTCCCATAACCTGAGAAAGAGCATATTGGGCAAAATGGTTAGACAGCAAAAGAGAAATTTCTGCCCTAGGAGGAGGCAACAGAACTCTGAGAGTGCTGCCACCACACTCCTAGTACTGGATCATTCCTTAGCAGAAATGATGATGATGATGACAATAATAATGATTTTAATACTAAAAACTAACTCTGTGGAGGAGATAGAGATGAGAGAATAGAGGGTTAGAAAGATTAAGCAAACCCAATATCTCACTTCTCTTGGTTTCTCTTTGAGGACACACTCTTCTATTCTTGCTTTCAGTTTCATTCAGAAGCTCAGCCTCCTCCACCAGTCCTTAATGCTGGAATCCCTCAAGACTTAATCCTAGTACCCCTTTTCTCACTCTTTCTCTAGATCAAGAGGACTTTTCATTATTGACTTGGGCTAATAGTTTCTAAAGTATGAAAGTATACTACAGATATGATTACAAGCTCCAAGTACAAATAGGTAATGGTCATTTTGGTAGACAGAACAATGAGTTACCCAACATGTATGTCCACATCTTAATTCCTGAAAACTGTGACATGATTCAGTTCAGGATCTTACAGAAGTTGTTCACTGAAGGATCTTGAAATGGGGATCCAGATCATCAATCTAGATCTTGAAGTTAGTCTAGATTATCTGGAAGTTCTGAGCTAATCTTGTGTCCTTCTAAAAGATAGCAAGAATGTCAACATCAGAAAAAGGAGATATGAGGACGGTATCAGAGGTTGGAGTAGTATGCCTTGAAGATGGACGAAAGGATGATGAGCCAAGTAATTCAGATGGCTTCTTGTATTAGTCAGTGTTCTCCAGACAAACGGAACTGTCAGAATATTTATATTTATGTTGGTATTGGTATACAAATATTAAGCGATTTATTATAGGCAGTTGTTCAAGTGGCCATGGGGATTGGCAAATTTAAATTCTTTAGGGCAAGCCACAAGCTGCAAACTTGATGAAGATAAGTTGAATTCCCAAGGAACACTTCTTTCAGACTTCTGAAATCCTCACTTCTGTTTGTTCAGACCACCAACTGATTGGATGTGAAGACTCCCATCATTGGGAGCTGAGGGCAGTCTTTTTTGGTAATTATAGATGAAGTCAACTGACTTTAGATGCAAATTCAACTGCAAAATACAAAATACAACACAAATGAATACATTTGTGTTGAGTCCCTATGATTTTTGTTATTTATTATAGCAGCAATAGGAAGTTAATAAACTCAAATGAGTGAAATGTATATTATTTTTCAGATACTTAATATTTAATATATTAAAAACAAAATTCATTATCTGCTTGAAATCTAATTCTTCTCAATTGTTTACTATGACAACCAATGGCACCACTATTAAATACATTGATCAACAGCTGGCATTTTGTGAAAAACAATCCTTAAGCTTAAGCTTTCTAAACTATTTTTGTGCTTCTCCTTGTGACATTGGTTGCTCTATATCCTCTCCTGATGTGTTCTTCAATTTTACTTTTCACTCTTAAGGAGGGTTTTGCTGAAGGGCAGTTTTTGGGTAATTTAGAAAAAGGTTACCAAAGGTAGTGATTAGTTTCAAACTAAAAGGTTTGTAATACACATCTATGCTATATTTCAAAATAAGTCAAGGAGAAATGAGATCTTGTAGAGATATTTGTTTGTAAGAGCATTAATTGTAACTGGATTGTGAATAGTAAACATATTCTCTTGTACATTTAAAAATAAGCTATTATTTTACTGGAAAAAGAATATAAGGAGGACTTTACAAAGAAGATACTGACAATTTGAGAATTAAAAAAAAATATTCAAGATGGGATTTAAATGGAAATGTCTTCTAAAAATAGTATTCCAGGAAAGTTTTAAAATTCATTTCATGTTTTCAGGCTATTAAAAAGAGTTAGGTATTTCTTTCAGGCAGGTGAGTTGTATTTCTACTGGACAAAAGGTAATATGACGTGGCCCATAGATTTCCTTCTAGCCCTCTGATTAGGTTCAACTTATTATATTATGATGATTAGAAACACTGCACTTTTGTGAATCAGCTTAACAACTAGAGCAGAATGAAGGGAATCTAAAGTTGAGTTCTATTCTGTGGATAATTTCCAAAGACTAATTTGAAAGTTATAATCTGTCATTTGTATCATTTGGCTCCTACAACTTCATGTGGAAGTTAATACCTCAGTGATGGAACAATACAGAACAAACCAGGTAGATAGCTTTTGCAGAAAGAAGATTTAAGGTTGCCATTGAAAGACCATATAGATTTGATTCATTAGCAAAATGGAAAATTATATATTATTCTGATTGAAGGAAAAAAAACTGTTTTTATTATTTCTTCATTCTCTTTTATTCTAGCATACTAAGAATACCTGGATACTTTTAAAACTAGATTTAAAATTTTTACAGTGGTATATATTGGAATGGATTTCTGTTTCCAAAAATGTTTATATTACTTTCACACAGTTTTTAACTTATATTGAAGATCTTTATGTTTAAATCATCCATTATTACTGAAAAATAGTTGCTTTGAAAACATGGCCTGGGACTTGACATTTTCTAAGCTAAATGTGAAATTTTCAGCAGGAGAAAACTATCCAAAATTTGATTAAATAGATAGTATATTAAATTTTAATTCTAAATTTCTTCACAGAATAACATAATGAAAATTACTGATGAAAATGAACAATAAATAAATATCAGTGCATAAAACTTGAGTTTTTTATAAGTAGAATGTTCTTTTTCCTAACATGTTTGCATTTACTGAAAGTGATATATATATATAGTTAAATATATATATCTATATATGTGAATTTGTATATACGATGTATAGATGTAGATTTTGCATTTACCAAAATTTTGCACATAATTAGGCAAATATGAATATATGTGTGTCTATTATTTTTAACATATGCATGATAATCAAATAACTATTTTTCAAATATACATTTTATAATGACATCTCATTAACCATAGTCAATGATTAGCATGTGTTGATCTGTTCTTTGAATACTAATTATTATAATTATCATCTTATAACACTAAACTTAACTCAATATTATTCTCCTTATGTGAAAATCCTACATTTATGATGTATACCAGTTCCTTGATGTCTCACAACTGTGAAGAATATCTTATTATGAGAAATCAGAAGTCAAAAATAAAATTAGAAGACAAGTTCATGCTGTTGCTGACAAATTTCTGTTCCTCAGATGGCCACTGCAATCAGAATCTATAAAATTCTTGTAATAACAAAGGTGCAGACATAGCAGAATTGGTAACTGTTCTGACACTTCTTCATTGTGAATGTTCTCCAGCTTACAGACCATTGGGCAATGACAGGTGTGCATACGCTATTGTTCTTTGTTATTCTATTTTGTCAAAGACATCAGGGAGTGCTTGTGGCTTGAGATGAGACTAATACTTCAATAAAAATAAGCCACATTATATAATGTTTTAATCCAGTAAGCTTCAGAGTATCAAGAGCTCATCTTTGAGCAGCGTTTCAACACTCACCATGAAGGAAATCCCTTCGTTAGCTTTGCATAGCTTTCCACTGAGACTGTTTCATTTTTAATTTAGAAAACAGTAATAAAAATGAGATGCACATTGATAGGTACCTACTTTATGTCAGACACTGGGCTAAATTGTTTCCTTTCATTATCTTGTTTAATTCTCAGAATAGACATGGGGGTGGGTATTAAAAACAAAATATGGCATGTGTTTTGCAGATGAAGAATGTGAAAAAAACTCACTCAGATTTGCCCAGCTTCTCAGTGTAGAGCTGCCCATCTGATCAAGTTCTGCACAATAGTTCAAACTTTTGGCCCCCTTATATCACATATACAAATGGAGAAACTGAAACTGAACCATTTCATTAAAATGCACAGTGTAATGAGCTATTAAATAGCAGAGTTGAGCTTCTAGTTTAGGCAGTCTTATTCCAGAGCCTATTGTATTAATTGCCACTCCATATTCCCTTTCCTTTAAGGTGTTCTACCTTAGAAAGGGAAGTTAGTGAAAAAACTGACCTGTGTTGGAGATTGATTCATGCCCCCTCACCAAAGGGGACATTCAAGTCTCAATTCTGGGTCCTGTGCAAGTGAACACATTTTAAATTAGGACCTTTGACAATGTTATTGATAAAATGTTTTCAAACTGAATGAGGGTGTCTTTAGCCGATATGGCTGAAGTCCTTAGAAAAAGAAAAAGAAACATGGCTCCTGGAACACAGCTCTACATTTTCAGACATAGAGAAAAAAAGTGACGGGACGTTAAAAGCTAGAAGTCAATGGAACCCAGAATAGAAAAGAGATGGGATATCAAAATGTGACAGAAAAGGCAAGGAACCCCAAGGATTGCCAGCAGCCAGTCTCAGAAAGCCACATTCTTCCTGAAAAAAGCATTGCCATGCTGACGCCTCAATTTTGGATTTCTATCATCTAACCCCTAAAACAAATGGTAGCCCATGACAAACTTTGGGATGCATTCTGTAACTATTTGTTGAAGAATGCTTTGGGATTATCGCTTTTTTCTTTCTTTACTTTATTATATATGTTATATGACTAAAAAGTTAAAAACAAACAAACCCTAAGCCAATACATTCTTATTGTTTAAGCCAAACCTTTGTATGGTATTTGTCTTAACACCCAGGAAACTAAGAAAACTTGTAATGCTAAGACAAATTTTATCTCCTGACTGGCCAATAAGTTTGTTCTGAATAAGAAAAGGTACAAATATTTTAACCTCTTCCCTAAGATACTGAAACAGGAGGACTTATTTGAAATATCTGTGGAAAATGCATGGAAGCACTGTTAATTTTCTGTTTAATTACCTATATTAACAATGTTAAGTGTACCTTTAACTTTAAGATGTATTGTAACAGCTTCAGAACTCTTTTTTTTCAGGCTTTGTATCCCCTATTTTTTTCCTGTTTTTCCTTATCGTTGCCTTTCACTGATCACTAGGATTTTAATCTACTAAATTTATTTTAACACTTGTTCCCCCTATTATTTGTTTATTATTAATCCATTTGTTTTACCCATCTGTTCATACTGTAGATAAAAGGAGCCCCAGACACAAGGTTTTCACAATCACATAGTCACATTGCGAAAGTTGTATCATTATACAATCATCTTCAGGAAACATGGCTACTGGAACACAGCTCTACATTTTCAGGCAGTTCCCTCTAGCCTCTCCAATATACCTTAACTAAGAAGGTGACAGTTATATAATGTGTAAGAATAACCTCCAGGATAACCTCTCAACTCTGAAATCTCTCAATCATTGACACTTTATTTTGTCTCATTTCTCTCTTCTCCCCTTTGGTCTAAAAGGTTTCCTTATTTCCTTGATACTGAGTCCCAGCTCATTCTAGGATTTCTGTCCCACATTGCCAGGAAGGTTTATACCCTGGGAGTCATGTCCCATGTAGAGAGGGGGAAGGCAGTGAATTTGTTTGTCGTGTTGACTGAGAGATAGAGGCCACATCTGAGCAACAAAAGAGATTCTCTGGGGGTGACTCTTAGGACAAATTTTAAGTAGGCTTAGTCTATCCCTTGCAGAGATAAGTTTCATATGAACAAACCCCAAGATTGAGGGTGTGGCCTATTGCTTTAGTTGTCCCCACTGCTTGTGAGAATATCAGGAATTCTCCGCATGGGGCAGTTGGATTTCCCCCCATTTTTCACCATTCCCCTAAGGGGACTTTGCAAATACTTTTTTATTCACTGTTCAAATCACTCTGGGATTTATCAGGGCATCACTCTGGACAAACCTACAAATTCTCATGCCCTACTCAAGGTTTCATGTACTTATGGTGTTCAATTAAACCGTCCACATAAGTTATATTAGGAAATGCACTAGTCGAATTATAAATTTTGTACTAAATCAACATTTTTTGCTTTACTTTTAGACATAAGTTAAAGTTTTAAAATATGAATTACCATTTAATTTCAACACTCTGCAATATTGATATTCCTTTGTTCTTCCTCATGCAAGACATTTTTTAATTTGTACATTTAGTCACTATCATTGTATGCTCTAAGCATTCCTAGGTTATACATCTCAGTCTTTATTGTCTATCTTTCCTTCTGATTTCATTTGTGCCCCCAGCCCTCCTGCCTCTATCATTCTCACATTCAGCTTCATTCAGTGTACTAACATTATTGAATTACAGTTAGGTAGTATTGTGCTATCCATTTCTGAATTTTTACCATCAGTCCTGTTGCACAATCTGTATCCCTTCACCTCCAATTACCCAATATTCACCCTATTTCTATCTCCTGATGGTTTCTGTTCTTAGCTGAAATTCTCCAAGTTCATTCACTAATGTCAGTTCATATCAGTGAGACCATGGATTATTTTAACTAGATAACTCTATGGAAGGATTCACTCTCATGAATTTTTTTTTTTAAGATTTAAAATCATAAAGTAACTATATCCTGACACAGGTATTTGCCAATGTATTACCAATATTATTTTGTTCTTTGGGTTTTCCCATGGAACTATATCTGAGAATGAACAAAGATCAAAATGTGATCTAAAGCATCTGTCCTAGAATGCGCCACTTAGAAAAATTTGTTGATCATGTAGCCATCGTTCCTAGCCAAGCAGCTTGGTATCTTTAGTCACCACTATAGACTGGTGTTTGGGATCTCAGAAATGCTGTATGAGCTGTGACGTGGAAGGAAGTACTGTGTTTGGAAGTGTGCATATTTTCCTGTAATTTTACCCTTCATCAGTATGAAAGAGACCCAAAGGTTTATTGAAGATACACCAACTTCTGATTGACATCTGGTCCAGTTATGTGGACAAAGTACATTATGGCTACAATTGAGTCATAATGTACTTTTCTCTCTCTCTCTCTCTTGCTTTCCCTTCTCCTTTTCTTATTTTTATTAAGTGCTCAAGTTGAAATACAACGTCAGCAATAATATAATGTCAGCAATATCCTTTTATATAAAATGTATCTTTTTGAAACATTTTATATAAAAGGATAATTTGGAGGTTGTTATATGTTCCAATGAAACAAATGTTTCATTATCAACTCTTTTTTAAAGAATTCAATTAAATATTTATTGAACGAATGCACAATAAACAAAAAAGAAGGTTGATATTAACCTGAAGATGCAATAAATAAGTTCAAATATTCAGTGGGCTGTCACGCAAAAAATAAAAGATGGGTTGGTCAGCATTTCTCCAAAAGGTAGAACTTGACTCAAAGATAAATATAAGTGACCAACAGGCTGCAGGATAGTTGTACAAAGTATATTAATTATCTTAATAGCTTTTTTACCAATACCATGCCCTCCTCACTTACTTTTCTCTTCTTCTGAAAGGAGATTTTATAACATTTCTCATGAATGCTTTATATAAGCTGTATTTTCATGGCAAGCCTTCCACTGCCAGTAATTGATGCACTTATACCATCAGAAAAAAAACTAAAGCTGAAAAATGATATATTAAATAAATGGTCTTTTATTCTTCAGCTACATCTTAATATTGTATATTAAAAATTCTCAGGAGATAGGGAGGAAAAGAGACCATATTCTCCAAAGATGATGAATCAGCATCCCCAGCAATTGTGATATCACCTAGTGGGGAGGTAGTATTCTACTAGCAGGTAACCCAGTAAACCTTACTATTAATCAACAGACAGACTGGAGTGTTTTGTGTTAGGGGAAATCATTTGAGAATCACAACTCTATAATTAATCAGTAGATTTGTAGTATGAGACACTAGGAAAAATAAACTGATCACACAATACTGATGGGCTCCAACCAAATTGTTAAAATATGAACTGCTTATAGCTATTAAGTTTAATGCTAATTACAAAAGATGTCTAATATGCTTTACATTATATATGCATTTTATGTATCACATGATCAGTAAGGAATGTTGAAGTGCTTAATCTGTCCAGGAAATCAAAAATTCAATTTTATATCTCCATATTTGTGAGATACACAGGATTCTGAAGGGGGGTCTTGAACTTAGACTGGCAAATCCGTTTTCAAGGAAAATCACAAAATCAATCTGGCTACCTGCTGTTCATTGGGTATTGGTGAAACTCAGGCAGGCTCTAATAGAAGAATAAGCCTGCTAAAGGAAACATCCAGGGCTCCTGCAGCTGGCTCTTCGGGCATAATGATTCTTGTTCTAAAATACCATTCGCAGCTTCTTCTACTGGACGTTGAATAAAGGCTGCAAAGTCATCGGAGATTATGAAGTATATGCTTAAGAAACCAGGACAAAGGTGCTTCTCTTCCTTGCATCTCTTAGTGCCTCCATGATTGCCTAGGTGGTCTCAGATCATTCGTGCATGTTGACGATTTTATACAGATCCCAGGGAAACCCCTCTGTTTGATGGTTTGTCCTACCAACCAAATTTTCCCCAGCTCAGAATTTGCAGATTTGTTAGCAGGTGGCAATATTTTCAAAAGGTATTATGTGCACTATATATGTCATTCTGGTGCAGATAGTTACAAAGCTAGAAGCTGACTGTGCATTGGGGTGTAGCAATTCCTCCAGGAGACTCAAGCTCCTGGTTCTCACATTGATCCAGCAACTTTTTGAAACTCTGGGAACTTTCCACAGTCACTCTGTGACATCTTCCCTGCACATCCCTTAGCCACATCTCATTTTGTCCCTGGGGAATTTACACTCCCCCCACCCGCCATGTCGCTCTATGACCTACAAACCATTAACTCTATTTTTTTTTGCTGTAAATATCTCCCTTGTGATGGGAAAGTTACTTCACTTTGTTATAATAAACATCGATTCTTTTCCATGGGCAGCAAACATTTCACTTTGTCATTTGTCAGCATCTTGATCAATTGACATGATAATAATTCTATCAGAGCTTAGGCAAAAAATGATTGAAAATAAAGTTCTGTAAGGCAAAGAATGCTGAAGCTAATAGAAAAGTATTAGAGGCAGCCTATTATTCCTCTTATAAACCTTCTTATTTTTGCTCGTATACTTCTTTTGCAGTTTTGTCAAATTTTTACTTAATTTATACCAACATTTTTAGGTAAATAAATGGTGTGATTTCTTCTCAGTTTTCTTTGTGTTGTTTTTCAATAGTGCTGAATACTGTTTCCAAAGGTTATCAGCATTTCTTCTTAAGAAAATGACAGGGCTTTAAAGGGATTTTTTAAACGGCATTGCTCTAATTTCACAGTTTTGATTCTAAATTATCAGTTTCACACTCAACTGTTGTATTAGCGTATTTGTGTATGCATTTTTACATATTTTATAAGCCTTACTACTGGATGTCTAAATCAATTCCATTGATGAATTAAATACATATTTGTTTTTGCAGTTTCTTATAATGAAGCCCACTAATAGAAACTCCTCAGAAGTTTGTATTTCTTAAAACTAGAGTTCTACAGATCTCCTATTTATACAAATTGTGTGACATATCATATAGCCTATTAAACAGGAATCATGACTTTATGGCACAAACCTATTTGACTCTAAGGGTATATTAATTACCCATAGGTATTTGAGTTGAATAAGTGAGAGTAGGTCTCCATTATTCCACTGACATTTTAATTTTGGATTGTTATAAATGATATGTACAGCAGAGTGTTTGTTGACTTACAGGACATATACATACTTATTTTGAAAGATTTTTAAGAGGAACTCAGTAGAAATGAAAAGTGAATCCTGCAACTAAAGACCACACACTGAAAACTAAGCTAATGGGCTTATTGAGCACGAAATTTTTATGTCTCCTAAGAATAGTTTATATTGCTAAACATTAAAAAAAGTGAAAAAAAATTACCAAAGCCTAAGGTATTTAAGCCTGATCTGCATTTTATTCTTATATTTAAGTTTATATGATGATAGATAAAACTAACACTTATCTCAAACGATGCCATCACCAACATTTTTATCACTTCACTTCATCATAATGAAATGATAAATGTATAAGTAATTATTTTGGAAAGTTTAAGAATTTGAGGCCATCACCAGGGAGATATTTACAGCAAAAAAATTAAGAGTTAATGATTTGTATGTCATAGAAACCAACAGGTTGGTTATCATGTGTAATTTTTCC
Organism: Tamandua tetradactyla; assembly: GCF_023851605.1. Classification (NCBI taxonomy): domain Eukaryota; kingdom Metazoa; phylum Chordata; class Mammalia; order Pilosa; family Myrmecophagidae; genus Tamandua; species Tamandua tetradactyla. The sequence continues at coordinate 10,463,098 of NC_135348.1, forward strand.
TAGGCATTTATTGTGAAATCAGATTCCCAAGCTGAAAAGTTTCCATAGCAACATGAGGAATAAAAATAGAGCAGGTTTATGCTTCACTGGCCCTGAGTTCTTCATAAGTTCTTCTTGTTGTGCTTTGGGAGACCCACAGATGCTTTAGAAAAATAATTCCCATTTTCTTTAAACAGAATGGCTCCTTTGTGCTGATACAGATGACTCCACACACTATACATTGCACAAAATTTACCTTTTTCTATTTATGATTCTACTTGTCAATCTCTTATGAAAATTTCCTCCATAACTTGTCTTTTCACTAATCCACGTTTATCATCTCCTTCATTTTAGCTCAGTAAAATATCATATGATTATCTCCATAGATGCTGAAAAAGTCTTTGACAAGATTCAATGCACATTCATTTGGAAACTCTAAAGAAAATAAGAATGGAGGGACACTTTCTTAGCATGATAAAATATAAATTCCATTGTACTAAAGGCAATGGGAAAAAAACTATAAATATTTCCACTAAGATTAGGTACAAGGCAGGGATGTCTATTATTCCCACTACTATTTAGTATTGTGCTAGAAACACTAGCAGGACAATAATAGGCGGGAAATCAATTAGAGGCATAAGAACGAGCAAAGAAGGAGTAAAACTATCCTTAGTTTGCAGAGATATGATAACACAACCGGAAACTCACTGAAATAAACTCAAACAATTAATGAATTGATTGAAATTGCAGGATGTGAAATTAACATCAGAATACATTCAAAAGAAAGTCCAGAGTTAAACCCAAATACGTTTGGGAACTTAATATCTGGCCAATTAACATCTTAAATCACTGAGATAAAGATGCATTATCAACAATGAATGGTGCTGGGACAACCATGAAGCCATTTAGAAAAAGTGAAAATTAAATCTGTATCTCACAAAATATACCAGAATAAATCCTAAATGGGCTAGACAACTAAGTGTAAAAAATGAAACCCTGGATTTACTAGAAGAAAAATTGGTAAATTGTTCTTTAATTTCCATGCAGAAAAAGGCTTTGTAACTGTGATTGGAAATCCAGAGGCAAAGAAAAGATTGTTAACTTTCGTAAAATAAAATATTTTTGCATGATAAAAATATCACCAAAAAAATGACAGCTGACTAACTGGAAGAGAATATTTGCACCATGTAACACAAGCAAAGTCATAATCTCTTTAAAAGTAAAGGGAGGGGGGCAGACAATAGTGGCTCAGTGGCAGAGTACTCGCCTGCCATGCTGGAGACTCAGGTTCAATTCCCAGTGCCTGCCCATGTCAAAAAAAAAAAAAAAAAAAAAAAGTAGTGGGAGGGAGGATCAAAAACCTTACAGAAAAGTGAGAAAAAGACATGAATACATAATTCAAAAAAGAAAAAATAGTCTTCAAATCTATACAAAATGTTAAAAGTCACTCATAATTAGAAAAATGACAACTAAAACAATGCTGAGATACCATTTCTTATCTATCTGATGGGCAAAAACTAAATTATATAATCTATTATTTAAATACATATGTATAATTTTCAACTGTTACTTTTATACCTTGCAATTTCACTTTATTCAATAATTGTTCAAGTTAATTTCAGTTAGTTTGCACTTATACTATCATATATCTGCAAATGAATACAGCAATGAAGACAATCTTCTATATATATTGAAATGAGTATGGCTGCTTCCCCACAGCCTCACTAGGAGAAATATAAATATATATATATATATATATATATTCTGAAAGTATTTTATGTAAAACTAAGACAATTATATATATATATACATTTTTATACTTGTGAAATGTGCATTTTTTCAGCGAGGCTGTGAGGAAACAGGTTCTGTAATACACGCCAGTAGGAAAGCAAATTGACAGAAGCCATCCACGGTTGTTTGGAACTATGGATCCCAGAAAACCATGTTCATAAACTTACTCCACCCCTGTAGGTGTGAACCTATTGTAAGTAGGACTTTTTGATAAGGTTACTTCAATTAAGGTGTGGCCCATTCAATCAGGATGGGTCTTAATTCTATTACTGGAGTTCTCTATAAACGCAATGAAATTCAGACAGATTGAGAGAGAGCCACAGGAAGAAGGCAGCCAAAGGGGACTAGAACCCGGAAAAGAAAGGAGAGGCCACCATAAGCATTCTTAGATGACAGAGGAGCTAAGAACCGAGGATCACCTGACAGCCATCCCTAAAACACCAGTCTTTGGGAAGAAAGCATCACATTGATGATGCCTTAATTTGGACTTCTCTTAGCCACAAAACCATGAACTAATAAATTTCCATCATTTAAGACAACACATTGCTTGGTGTCTGCTGGAGCAGTCAAGGAAACTAAAACATCCATGTAAATACACTAATAGAAATATATTGAGTTTGACCATGTAAGCATTTCTGTTTTTGTATTTTCACTAGATTTTATGAAATAAGTGGTTATTCTGTTATTTATCTTAGATTCATTAGAACAGCTTGATTACTTCCATACATGGCACGTGTCCTAAATTATTTTTGGGTTTTCTCTGTTTATTGTTTCTTCTATCAGGATGTTAGTGCAAGAAAATTTCCAAAGGCTTTGAATATGGACAAAACCATCTTTTTTTTTTTTTTACATGGGCAGGCACCGGGAATCGAATCTGGGTCCTCTGGCATGGCAGGCGTGCATTCTTGCCTGCTGAGCCACTGTGGCCCACCTGACAAAACCGTTTTTAATGTATCCTGCTTTACTATATCAAATACACTTTTTTCTTTCTTTGATGCCATTTTAATTCTAGAGATACAGGGTAATTTGGACGTCTGGCCTAGGGAAAGTTATGAACAACCTTTATTAACTCGGCAAAATAAAGAGAGAACTACATTTATATGAAGGAGTGCACTTCATCTTTATTTTCCCTCAAAATTCAGACTCAGATAACATTGTCTATTAATAGTAATCTTATGCCAGAGACCTTGGTTTACATTTCCAGGTTATGAATTGGATTTATAGCATTTCTGACTACTTTTAATGTGCATTATATTTGCCAATGCTGCAATGCAGAAAAATCATTTATTTATGTTCTCAATAATCATTTCACTCTTTCAAGCAATTCCCCCAACCACGTATGTCCTAAAGTTCCTGTCTTACAGCCCAGCACCTAAGACATTTCTTTTCCATTTTGCTAAAGTGACCTCTATCTCTGCCTTAAAAGCATTTATCACTGCCTCAATTCTTCAGCTATTTCTCCCACACTTAGCTGTTGCTGGGTAACCACTGACTCACTTAGAAGTGGGAGGAGAAAAAGGATACCAAGTGTCTGTCACCCTAGCTGACTCCTTGCCATCCAAGATTTGGGAGAATTCAAACAGGACTTGTAGGAAGAGAACCGCACGTTGCATACCACATCAAAAGGTATACTTATCTTTTTTACATAATTCTAAGTGAATTACAGATTCCCTCGGCCTCTGCTTGCCAGATCTTGGAAATCAGTGGCTCTGTTTCCTTAGAACTTGGTAAACTCAATGTATACATATGATCCTGGAACCTCAAATCCAAGAAGAAAAGACCATCCTGCTAGATTTTCTGCTGATTACACTGCAAACTGCTTATCTGAGACATCTCTTCCAAATAACTACCAGATTTAGTGAAGATTTTTGACTCTCATCTAGAATACTTTGTAGTCTTTTACACTTGCTCAGCCTGACAAATGCTGACCAAAATAAAGCCAGATTTTTGCTTATCTCCTGTGAAGGTTTTTGTGCATTTCTGGACATCAGAGAAAATGGTATCAAAAGCACAGTTCCTAACATACAATTGTATACTCAATAAGTATTTATTGAAGTAATGGACAAATGATATCTCTGCTTTCCAAGTGCAATGAGTGTCACCACTACTATGAACTGGATTTCTTGTTGCAGTAGAAATAGATTCTCCCTAACTAATCTTTTGCTGCAATGGCTAGCTTTTGCTAGGTTATGTTTCAGGAATTCATCATCTCAAAATCTCAGCTGCATATAAAACCAAAGGTCTAATTCTTACGTTTGTTCTATTTTGGTTAAAGCTGCCTATTGTTTGTTCCTCTACTCTCTACTTTAGAATCCAGGCGAAATGAGTAGCCACTATCTAAGACACTGTTTTTCATGGCAGAACAAAAGGAGCACTGGCAGAACCACCTGATGGCTCATAAAACATCTCAGAAATAGCACACATCATTTCTACTGATATTTTTTGGCTAGAAAATACAACCTGTCCAAGCCAGGCATCCTGTGGTGATGCATCCAGCATGAGAGGGTATATTTTAACAATAACACAATCTACTACAGTTGCACTCTTAACAAAAATATTTGCTTTTCTCCCTTATGCACATAAAATATACTCACCTCCTTCTCAATGAACTTAACCTAAAATCCAGGTTCCAGGACATTCTGATTCTATGAAGATCCTCTTAATCTGAAGGCTTAGGAAAAAGAATGTTTTTTTCATGTCACCTCCTCGCTCTCACTACAAACAATGGTCAAACAGGGCCATACATCCAGAATAAACTTTTTCAGAATGGAAACAATAAGTCCCAGAGCCATCCCTAGTACATAGCAATTCTGTAATTCTATTGGAAAAATGTATGAGCTCCACACTTCGGGGTGTTAATGTTCTTTGAATTAGCCCCAATTCTGCTCCCTGGAAATAGCTCCCAAATATACAGCTTTCTATGACTCTTGATTCAACTTAGTGAAAGATATTATTCTCTTTAGCCACAAATGAAAAGGACTGTTTTGCTTTGCTAAAGCTACCAGAATGGAATGTTCAAGAAATAGGTTGGCTTTTACCATGGGGTTTTATTAACTTACAAATTTACATTTCTATGTCCCAGTTAAAACATCAACAGTACAATATTTTCTCTGAAGACAGACTGATGGCAGACAGGGTTCCTCTGTCAGATAGCAAGGCACATGACTGGTGTCTGCTGGTCCTTTGCTCCTGGGTTTCATTACTCTCAGCCTCTGATTCCAGTGGTTTCCTCTGTGAGTTTCTGTGGGTCTTCTCTTAGCTTTTCTGGGACTTTGTTCTATGAACTCTTAATTTCATCTCTTTTGAAGGACTCCAGTAAAAGGATTAAGAGTCACCTTGAAGAGGTGGGTCACATCTCAATTGACAGAACCTACCCAAAATGTCCCACCCACAACAGGTCTGCATCCATGGGAATGGACTAAAAGAGCATGGCCTTTTCTAGGGCATATAACAGCTTTAAACTACCACAAAGGCATTGAAGAATATGCTATCTTGAGAAGCTGCAAAGATGTTTAATATGTCTCCTGCCTATGGAAGTTTGGGCTGTTTAACTCTTAAACAGCCCAATTCAGGAGGTGTTTCTTTTGTTAGTGAATCTTCTTAAGAATTAGTTAACTTTTTATCTACATGATTCCTTCAGTTTCATGTGCCCTTAATTTTGCTCACAATCCTTTACTAGACAGGACTCAGTTACAGGTCTATTACTTTTTTCCAGACTTCATTTGGAGAATGGCAATCTGAGGTTATTCTCCCTGGAATATGTTGTCCAACAGAAGTGTTTACCAGATACCACTTAATTGATGCAGAGATTTTAACAAATGTCAAATGACCACAACTTTGGTTTAGTTCAATGCTTGTGTGAGTTTAATTGGTGTTTGAAGCTTAAACCCTTTCTCAGTTTTGGCTTTTAATAGATGGAAATAAGAAATCATTAACATTTAGCAATCCTGAAAATTTCATAATTTTTAATTGTCTCAAACCTTCTTTTTATTAGAGAAGTTGTAGGTTTAAAGAAAAGTCATGCACAAATACAGAGTTTCCATATCCTACCTTATTATTAACACTTTGTGTTAGTGTGGTACATTTGTTACAATTTGTGAAAGAACATTTTTATAATTGGACTACTACCTATTGTCCATTGTTTACAATAGGGTTCACGTTTGTATTGTACAGTGGTAGTTTAAAAAAATGGTTATTCGGGTAACATATAGAACTTAAAATTTCCTCTTTCAATCACATTCAAATATATAATTCGGTGCTGTTAATTATATTTACAATGTTATGCTACCAATATCATCATCCATGACCAAAACTTTACTGATCAACCCAAATAAAAATTCTGTATAATTTAATCATAAATTCCCCATTCCCTAGTCCCACTCTGTCCCCAGGTAACTCGTATTCTAGTTTCTGACTCTTTGAATTTGCTTATTCTAATTATTTCAGATCAGTGAGGCCATAAAATATTTGATTTTTGTGCTGGCTTATTTCAATCAACATGATGTCTTCAAGATTCATCCATGTTATCACATGTATCAGAGCTTCATTCCTTTATCTGGGGAATAATATTCTTCTGTATGGTATATACCACATTTTATTTATCCTGTTATTCATTTTTATTCCATTTACAAAAATGTCAGTATTTAATGAGCTCATTTTTTTCTTGAACTACAGACATTTTATTCTCATTCAGTTTTCCAACACTTTCTGTTAAAAGCACAGGCTTACATATACATTTTCTACCTTTCAGGTTATTGAGATTACTCCACATATTTTGTCACTGTCTAACATGAGGCCTTAGCCAACCAATCTCCAGTAATCGTTTCTGCATCACCCACTTCTTGAACCCAGTAGCACTATATTTTCTTTAGCTCTTTTGTTGCTACAGCACACTTATTTCCATTACCATATACTGTATCAGTCAGGAAACTAGAAGCTGCTATCTATATACATATATAATATGTATACTGTATAATATTAGAGTTTTACTTCAGCAAATAACTTATTATGTATTAACATTGAAGGATGAGAGATTATGGTCAAGAAATTGACCGCTAAAAATATTAATCTGCAGCCACAAAGCTGATGTTTCCCAAACATCTTTTGGAAGATGATGAAATCCTTATACGTTCTCACCAACTATTTCAGTCTCCAGTTATGAAAAAAGTGGTTTTCACCTACTTATTAAAAAGCTGCTCCACTGCTTCTGTTCTCTATCTTTATTGCTATTACTATCGCTATAGCTATCTATTTCTATCTTTATATCTACATCTACAGCTATCTATTTTTCTATCTATCTATCTATCTATCTATCTATCTTTGTATTTATCTATCATCTATCTAATCTATTTTTCAATAATCTATCTATACCTATTTATCTATCCAATCTATGTATCTACCTAGTCTACACATTACTACTTTTCTATTTTTCTGTCATCTATCCTTCATCTACAGATAACATCAGACCTCTGGTTCAGAGACACACTTTATTACGTGTAATAGCCTTCTATTTTCCTTGGTAATAAAAGTCAGTCACCAGCCTGTTGGCAAAGCTAATAGCAGAAGTTAATCCTGAATGATAAGATTATGTCTGATACAATTGTGTGTGTGTGTGTGTGTGTGATTTGACTTGGTTAATTTTTTTTATGGAGAATTTAGTAGTAATATAATTAGAAAAGAACTGTTTTAAAATAATGCATCATTACAGAATGGCATATGTGTGAAAAGAAAAGAAATGCTATAGTGTAAATCTAGTAGTTCTCAGTGCTGTTCTTTGCCATTTTAGTGATCCCTCTTCTGACCATGTCCAGTCACTCCACCATGCTCCTTCTCAGGACATCAGTGCATCACCATCTTCTCCTGCCTTCTCTTTCCCCACTCCATCTGACCCCTTCCCAGTTTTTCTTTGGTTTCACTTCACCACTTACGGGATAGCATCTTGGTTTTTTCCATTTCAAGGCAATGTTAGGCTTGATTTTACAATGACACTTAACTAGTAATTCAAGTTTCAGCAAGTACAAAATAACTAAAGGAAATTAACTTGATGGGCATCTGTGTTTTTTCTTTTGTTTTTCAAAACTGGTAGCAGAAAATTGTCTCATTGGAAATAAAAAAACATACTGAAAATTATCTAATTAAGTTAATGGTCAACTGTGTTACACTGGATCCACACCTGGCTTTCATACTTACTAACTCTGTGATCTGGGGAAATTATGCAACCTTTGGACCTCACTTTTATTTTTAATAAAAATAGAACAGCAATTACACCTATATCTTAGAATTTTTTAAGAGAAAATGAGATAATTCTCAAAAAACAAAAGGAGCTCAGAAGGTGACTGCACATTGTGAACAAACTTAAGTCTTTCTGAAGGATATATATTGGTTTACTCAGGGTTCAGTGTAGTCTTTTAAACCACAGAACTATTCGCTCCGGAAAAGACATCTCAACATGTCTGAAGAGAAATATGAACAATAGGAACATTACTGTCAAACGAGTGCATAATGAAATATTGAAGAAGTGAGATGCAATGTTCTGAAAATAGATTTAGAATGCCCAACAGCTGTAAGAGCATGGTACAATGCCCCTTGTGTTTCTTCCTGATACTTGTTGGTCATTCATAAGATAGGATCGAGCTTGTCCATAAAAACTACATGGGCTCAGGGCACTTCATTTTGGGAGCCTGGGTCCTTTGCAGACATGGACTACATAATGTGCAAGTCACTTACTCCTTTGACGTTGCAGATAAAGAATAGGTATGTAAAGGTTAAGGATAGGGTCGAGGTTATTTGTGATTCAGTTCATTGGATAATTTAACTTTTTCAGAGGGATTACAAAATAAATTCTATCATTTGCCCATGATAAAATGGTGAAACAGAATGATTACTTTTAACAATGTTTTGTTTCCTCCTTGAAATGAGCCTTGATGCTTGCAATGCCATTAACGTATCCTTAAATATCCTTTGGATTGAATGAACTCAATTTACAGGTCTTTTGTTTTTACTGAAATCATTCTCCTTCAGCTGTCCCTCTTGTCTCATCCTTAGTAATCCAGCAGTCATTTATGACTTTCTCAGCCTTACTTTGCTCTTCCTTGTGGAATTCCAAAATAACATGTCACAGTATCCCCAGAACTTTCAATCTTTGGCCAGAAAGCTGCTTTTCCTTTTGTTCCAACAATATGAGAAATATTTATTTCAAGATCCAGTTGAAACTCTTGTTTTAAAAACCCTTAAGAACAGTTCATCTCTGTTCAGAATGTGTTTATTGAATTATTTTCCAATCAATTGCTGGGTTTGGGCAGCTGTCCTGGTTTGCTAGCTGCCAGAATGCAAAATACCAGAAACAGAATGGTTTTTAATAAGGGGAATTTAATAAGTTGCTAGTTTATAGTTCGAAGGCCGAGAAAATGTCCCAATTAAAACAAGTCTTATAGAAATGTCCAATCTAAGGCATCCAGGGAAAGATACCTTGGTTCAAGAAGGCTGATGAAGTTCATGGTTTCTCTCTCCAAGTGAGAAGGCACATGGTGAACACCGTCAGGGTTCCTCTCTCAGCTGGAAAAGCACATGGCGAGCACGGTGTCATCTGCTAGCTTCCTCTCTTGGCTTCCTGTGTTATGAAGCTCTCCGGGAGGAATTTTTCTTCTTCATCTCTAAAGGTCGCTGTTTTATGGACTCTCTGCTTCGTGGTGCTGCAGCATTCTCTGCTCTCTCAGAATCCTCCATTCCCCAAAATGTTTCCTCTTTTATAGGACTCCAGAAACTTGTCAAGACCCACCCGAATGGGTGGAGACGTGTTGTCACCTAATCCGTTTTAACAACCACTCTCAATTACTTCACATCTCCAGGCAGATGATCTGATTACAGTCTCAAGCATACAATGCTGAATAGGGATTAGAAGAAACAGCTGCCTCTACAAAACAGGATTAGGATTAAAACATGGCTTTTCTAGGGGACATACAACCAGCACAGTGACCTTTGCTTCCATCCTACTTTTCAAGATGGCAAAGGCCATAGCAAGGAGCCTCCTCTCACTTATCTAATGTGTCAAGTTTCAGCCTCGTCAAATTCAATCATACTAAAACATGTTCTATCTTTTTCTGATTAGTTTATTTTTATTCAAATGGCATTGCAGTCAAATCCCTTATATTAAGGTCAATATCTTCAGCACGGGAAAGATGATGGAGTGAGGGGAAAGAAGTGGGAAATAAAGTGGAAATATAATTATAGATATATACCTTGAAGAGAAGAAAAGAGAGGTAGAGATAAGGTAGATTATCCTTAACACCTTCCTCCCAAGTGGCCTTAGAAACAAATGAATCAAATTAATGCCAAGAATAGCTACCACAAAAAAAATTGGGAATAGAAACTGAAACTCAGAATTATTTTCAAACTAATATTAATAATTGCATCACAAAGCCACAGTGAAGTGGAAAATAAAACCCAGAATTATTTTTATTAGTGAGTAGTAGTAAGAAGATAACGAAATATAATTCCAATTAATAAATCTAGAAAGAGTTACGGAAATAGAAAATCATTTATTGGCAAATGTCATAGTCACAATTGTTACAGACGAGACCCATCAATGGAGGCCAAAATTAGAAAGTGTGATGAGAAGCAGGATATTTGCATACTATCTAAGTATCTCCACTCAAGATACTTTGTAATTACAAAGAGAAAAAGTGTACTCCTGCAGAAGAAAAACTTGGCAGATATCACCTTAATTAAGTATTCACAGTTATATTACCACTTGAAAAAGACAAACATCAGATACTTCCAGATTACGATGCACTGAGAAAGGCCAAGGAACACTTCTGGGGTGTTCTTGCCAAAAATGCATAACTTGAATTTAAACATGAGGAAATATCAGACAAACTCAAGGGAAGGAGCAATATTCAAAATAACCGGTAATATGCTGCAAAAGTGTCAGTGACATGAAAGACCAAAAAAGGCTGAGGAGCTCTCAGAGATTTTTGTAGATAGGAAGGATCCCTGATAATTAAAGGCATTGTTTGACCCTGGATTGAACCCTGAACCAGAAATAAGGATACAAGTGGGACAAAATAGGTGAAAGATACATGGAAACTTTGTGTCATAGTTTTACACCTTCGTGTAAGTTTAAAATGATTTCAAAATAAAGTTAAAAAATGAATAATGGAGAGGCAACATTTATAAACCCACATGAACTCGAGTTAAGAACTTGAAGGTTTAAAATAAATTCAGCTTCTCCAAATAAAACTTTCAGAAACGACGCCTTCTTTCTTACTTTTTTACTTACAGAGTAAATAGATGCCCAGTTAGCAAAGAATGAGTTCTTTTGGTGTGTATTTAACTGAAGAAGATTACATGGTTTATGAAGTGTTTGTGGAGCTATATTTGCCTTGGATGATACTTGGTAAGCCTTCTGTGTTTATTTTGAGGTTATTTTATTTTCTTCCTTTAACACCAAATTAGAAATTAAACAGTTTATTTTCATTCCAGAAGAAAAGAAAATATTGAATGCCTTATAATTACAGCAAACCAATGGGAGGGGAGCAATTTACCTGTTACTTTACCCTAATCTTTTTCAATATAAAAAACACACCAACATGAACACACACATACCCCAAACATACAGTTCTTTTGTCTTTAAACTATGTTATGAAAACTGTGAGACTAGGGTTTTCTCACTCAGACTAACTGAAAATGAAGATAAGGAAGTATTTCTTCTCACAAACACCATAAACAGCTTTTAAATTGCGAATTTCTGCCAGAACTTGAAATTTAAATTGCTAAAAACCCTACAGTGTAGTTGCAGCATAATTTAGTTCTTTATAAGGAATCTGTTTCCAGGAAAACTGCCTGGGGGAATTTCATAAGAACCCCAACCCCTTTCTCTCTCTTTCTCTCTTCACTCTGTTAACAATTTTGGAATTTTGGAAGAGAGTCAAACTTTACAAGAGTAAGCACTAATGCTCTGTGACGTTTGTTATCTGAAGTTGCACAATGAAGATGGCCACACATTCTTTAACACTCTTCCCATAACGAAATGGAGCCTAAACCCCACGCTGCGAACGTGGAGAAGCGCTGAGAGCATGTGGGGAGAGATAGAGGACCAGCTCTGACCAACCTTCAAACTCTACCCAAGTGTCTCACTCGTGAGGACAGCCTTTCTGAACTCTCCAGATTAGTCCCACTGCCAGCCGAATACCCAGTACTAAATCCCTGGAACAGAAGAAACACCCAGCTGAGACATACCCAGATTCCTGACCCACACAGACCTTGCGCATGGTGAAAAGCTGAGTGCTTTAATCCATTAATTTCAAGGTAGTTTGTTGCACAGCATTAGATAACTAGAACATGTGAATGTGGGGAATGCTGTTTGGGGGGCGTGACAGAGAATGCCAACTGTCTATCCCATTCTCACCTCATCCTAAACACCTGAGCTTCAAATGCACTGAGTTTATTTAGAGTGGCAAAATGCCTAGTTTAAGGACTGTAGTTCCAAGGTCTTCTTGCCCCTGTGATCAAGTGACTAAGATTCGTGCAAAGATATAAGTGGAAATATTCCTTGTGCATTCTGGGAACATTGAAAGGAGGTACAACATTTTTTCCCTTCTTTTTGCTCTGGATAAGAATGCAGATACAATTCTTTGTACTGTAGTGCCGTCATGGACCATGAACAATAGAACTTTACCCTGCAAGTACTGGAACTTAGTGCTCTAAGAATCTTGAGTACTTATGACTTCAATAAGTTATTGAACTTATTTTTCATGAATGAAAACCAAGTTACATTGTACTAGCAACTGTTACTTTACATTTTTTGATATATACAGGTGAACCTAACTAATGCAGAGGGTAATTAAAGAAAGGAAGCTAACAGGGAGGGAAATTAATTCATTTCAAAATTTTTTAACAAGGTAGATTTATCACTGTGGCTAGGCCTTGAGATTCTAATACATAATCTTCATACAAAGAAATGTCATTTGGCGATCTCCATCACTAGACAAGATCCAGAGATGAGTAACAGATCCCAGTATATGTTCGCCAATTCTTAGCCATTTAACTTAATTCACTCTGGATGTATTTTCTATTTCTTAGTAATTTAAATATTTCATTATTTTAGAAACATGGAGAATAATATAGTAAACAATATTACAAATAACCCAAAGAAGAAAATAAAAGTTGCATCAGAATTTTGTGTTTACCATTGCTATTTACGTAATTATAACTTTACTCCATATGCATTATTCCTACACAGCATTCCTGGTTCCTAATGTAGTTTTGGTTGTTATAATTGTAGAATTCATAAAAATATTGTCATGCCTTATGTATGTATCTGCAACTGTATTTTCTTTAGCATCACATTTTGGAGCTTAATTCATAGATATATGTAGTTATTTATTTCAACTTCTTCATATTTCATTATATAAAACACATTGAAATATATTATTCCATTCTATCATTGATGAATATGTATATCATTTATAGATTTGCTGCTATTTCAAACAATGGAAATACTCATGTATTAATGTCCTTCTGCACAGTATTTTCATTTACTACAAAGTCAATCCTATTACTCCCTCTAACTCAAAAATTCCTATTCATTTGTTATAGAATTCTCTGGAGCTTGGAGGCAGGTTCAGAAGATAATGCCAACTTGTGGGGAAGGTAGTTTCAGGATTTCAGTCTTTAAAAGCTGTACTTGGCAGCAATGGAAAATCTAGTTCAGAACATAACCAAGAAAAATTGACACCTGGAATAAAAATCTTAAACCTAGATAGGTGTCAAAAATTAAAACTTTCCTTTTATCTCATCTTAAATTGTCTAATCACTCAAAATCTAAGACTAAGGAAAATATGAGTAATATGGGTTACCATAATGATTGTGATTTTTTTGTTCAGAAAATCATGTCTTCCAATTGCTCAATACTGTGAGATAAATTAAGTTATCCCAAGACCTATTTTCTAAAATGATATGTGTCCTTTTGAGCATTATAAGTCAGTATTTTTGAGATTCCATCGATTAGGGAATTTCAATGTAAGCTTTGGAAAGCTTTGAAGACAGAAAAATAACATTATATCTTTTCAATATTACCAGACTGAAAACGTAGATGTTCCAAAGGTTTGGAATGCTGATAAGGGTAACTATGCTGTAACCATATTTTTAATTTAGCTGTTAAACTCCCTTTACTTCTGTTGCCTATGCAGAACTTGCCTTTCCACAGTTACTTGCTTTAGGAAATATAATTGTTTTGTGTCTGTGTATGCTAAACTCAGTTCTTAAATCAAACATGTGCTCCTCTGTGGCAAGTTTACCTGAATGATGCATAACATGTGCTGTACCTACAGGATATACATTGTCCAGTAAATTTAGCCCATGGGAAGGTGTCATGGTCAGGTTCATATGTCAACTTGGCCAAGTGGTGGTTGGGCAAGTGCTGGCTTGTCTGTTGTGATGAGGACATTTCATAGAATTAAATCATGATCACGTCAGCTGCATCCACAGCTGATTACATTTGTAATCAGCCAAAGGAGCATGCCTTCTGCAAAGAGTGATGCTTAATCTAATCACTTAAAGCCTTATAAGGAGGATTCAGAAGAGACAGGCTCTTCCTGTTTTGACTGGCGAGCCTCTCCTGTGGAGTTTGTCCAGACCCTCCATTGGAATCGTTGGCTTCACAGCCTACTCTGCAGATTTTGGACTCTGCGTTCCTATGGTCACGTGAGACACTTTTATAAATTTTTTATTTGCGAGTGTTCCCTGTTGATTCTGTTTCTCTAAAGAACCCTAACTAATACAGAAGGAAATCTACAGGTTCATAAAAATGCAGAGATTATGGGGTGTGTTATTCTTAGTCTCTCCTTATGATTCTACAACATTTACTGAATCTAAGATCTTAATTCACTTTGAATTCAAATACCTGAAGGCACACCCAAAGGTATCTATGCCCTCTGACACAAAAGGTAAAAGAAGCCTTGGAGAAAAGAACTGGGTAGGCTAAATTCTGCCTGCTTACCTTTGAAGATACAGAAGAAAGAAGCAAGCTTTAAGGTTCCTAGTCACTTGATCTTTGTTTTGTAACTTTAGATTTCTTGAGATTTTCTGAATATTGCAATTGTACCATCTTTTTATTTATTTCTTAAGTTTGGTGCAGGCTGTGGAGCAGGTGGTAAATAGAGAAGAGAATTTATTCATATCTGATTCATAACTCCCTCAGCCACACTAACTCAGTCAGTTAGTTAACTGGTTCAGTTTTCCTATACAATGTCCTTAACTTCTTTCTAAACTCAATAAATTTCTTGATTTTTAGCTGATATATTAAAGTCTTAAGGTAAACGAATATGCCATGTAAGAAAAATTTCCTGCATATTCATGCAGTCTTTTCACTTTCTTATTTATAAAAGGTGGTTTGGCCTATAAATAGAAACAAACCAAATTGCCTTAGCCAAAAAATCCAGTACAAATAGCCAAAGAAAAAGACAAAGTGACCCAGCCAGTGCACTCACACTCTCTTGACATGTATACTGATAGGGGAGCCACCAAAAAAGGGGAACACTTTAAATGCAATCAGGATTCTCAACATATTTTGTCCTGCACTGTTTTCTCACTTTGGTTCCTGTGTATTCTTAATTTTTTAAAACTTTTTTATTGTACAGTATAACATATATACAAAGCAAAGAAATAAAAAAGCAATAGTTTTCAAAGCACTCTTCAGTGAGTAGTTTCACTCTGGTTCCTGTATATTTTTACCATCCAGAAAGAGCTTATCGATCTTTTGTTAAGTAAAACACAAGTATTGAGCATGAGTTTTCAAATGATAGTTCCCTTTTGTGTGAAATCATAGTGATGAGAATCAATCAGGTAAATGTGTTTTGTAAAATTGTCTTTAGAAAACTCAAGAGTTAATTTCAGGACAGAGGGATGTTATATGTCCTGATGCTTTTGATTTAAAGGAAAGATGAACAAATAGGAAATGTGAATGAAGTCAACACACTCAAGGAGAAGGCCTCCGAGATGGCTGGTTTTGTGATTGTGCACGAGATACCCCTTTACAAGACTACATGTCTTTGTATTTCACTAAACTTCCTATGGTGCTATTGCTCCTACATTACAATGGTTCATTGATATTGAGTCAAGTCAATGGAATTTGAGTCATGGGATAGACTCAGTCCAACCTGTACTGACTCATATTTAACTTGCAATATCAAAGACACTAAATTAATGCTAAAGCGTAATACCCGATTTCTGATTATGGAATAAATATTTGTAAGAAGCATGAGTCAATGCCTGGCAAATTATAAGCTCTATGTTAAGTGTTTATAAGTAAAATTAAAAAAATAAGATCCTGAGATGAAGCAGTTAGCTCCATATGATAGCTAGAAGTTGTTAATGACAGAAGACTTTTTCTTTCAGCTAATATATGTTCAAATGATTAAAATAGTGCTTGACCTTTAAGGCATACTCAGATAATGTAATATAATCTGGTAAGCAGATTCTCCACCTCTTTTCTGGGTTACCTGTTATTGCTGTTTTTGCTTCTGTGGTTGTTTTTGCTGTTCTGAGTTAGGTCAACTAATAACAAAGCCCTGTAAAGGAGGCTTTTCCAGGGATCTTAGAATTCTGTCAAATGGAGACAATGATCTAAGGATAGAAACTTTTGTAGAGCACCAGTGTCCGTCTACCCCTACCTTCACTGACATTCACAGCTACTGTGGTTGAGGCTGGTATTTTTCAAAGCTAGCAAGTGGCTGTGGAATGGGGAATGGGAAGAGCCCATGTTAAAAAGGCACATACTGAGGTTCAGCTGTTTTTTAGAATAAATACTCTTCTGATTTTTACAAGACTTTGGTTAATTTCCAGAGTTCTGAAAAAGTTTATTTTGACATTCTTTGCCAGCATTTTCCTTGCTTCTATGGAGAAGCAAATTATGGAGGACCTCACGTCTCACTCCCATATTTTGTTTGTGTTTTCCTATTAGTCGTTCTTCTCTAATTTACTTTCCACTGCCCTGTGATAATTGCTTTATCCGTTCTATTGTCCTGGTTTTTAGGTTGTAATTGGTAGAAGGGACATGATAGAATTTGCATGCTTTTTCTTAACTTCTGTTGGAAACTTTGTAGCATGTTCTCATTCAAATTACCTAAGACCATTCTATAACAGCTTTACTTTACCCACCACTGAATTATAAATAATACAAACTGAAAATTTTATTGATGTTTCATAGGCCATAAAACACTGAAGATTATGGCAAATACTCTTAAACATTTAATGCAATTACATAGAAAGAAAATTGTCTTTTTATTGTATTGAATATTTTATACAATATCTTCTTTAAAAGTTTAATAAGAAAATGTTTTTACTTCAGAAAAATTTAGTTATTAACAAATACGTATGCTTAATAAAATGAAAATTTTCATATATGTATAAAATGTCCACAGTAAACATTGCTTTTGGGACACTTTTTATCATTCCATCTCTTGCTATTTTTAAGCAAAAGGGTTTCAGAAAATTAAGAGTTGTCAAATGGTTTAGGGTTAAACAGTCTGTGTTTACAAATTCAGAGAACTTGCTAAAAATATCGACTCTTATTTTATTGCATTGTCTAGATCTAGATTAAAATAGTGCTTGACCTTTAAGGCATACTCAGATAATTTAATATAATCTAGATTACATTAGATTATATTGCAATATAATAGATCTAGAGTGAAACTTGCCCTAGAATGAATATCAGGATATTACATTTTAATAATGTATCCTGGCTGACTCAGATGTGGGTGTTTTAAGGATCACATTTTGAGAAACATTGGCATAGGTGATAGGGTAATTCTAGTACACTCCATATGTTATGTTATGATAGATTATGAAACATGCATATATTATTTAATATGAATGTGAAAAATCTACATTTACTGACAGAAATGAAATAATTAATTAATGAATTCCTGAAGATTATATTTTAGCCATAATTTCTCTTTTTTTAAACTTTTTTATTGTATAGTATAATGTATACACAAAGCAAAGAAATAGAAAAGCAATAGTTTTCAGAGCACTCTTCAACAAATAGTTATAGGACAGATCCCAGAGTTTAGCCATAATTACACATCCATCATTTCTATACGTTTTTGTAACTACAGTTTGGGTGGAAAGAACAGATTTTCTATTTAAAAGCTCTGCTTCTGAAATACAAAAAGCCTAAACATAAAATAAAATAATGGTGAGGCTATCAGAGACCATATATCTTATAAGTCTATGCTCAGAGTAACCAATTTATTTATATTTTATTAAATTAAAACAATTTCTCCAATTTTCAAAGACATAGAATACCACACTTAGTTCAAATACTCTGTTGATCAACAAGACATTAACCATTCATATCAATAATATTCTGGGAATATTATTTTCATCCACAGGAGAAATTGTTTATTCTAGAGAGTGGAAAATTGGAGTTTATTAAGGGTTAGTATTTCCATATTATTATTCAGCCCACTTCTTTCCTTGCATTACAGATTATAATTTTCTTCACCGGACTAACAAGGATTATATTCATGCTGCTTTGGCTATTATTCAAATTAAAATACTTTAAACATGGTAAAATGAGGAACTCTCTGTCTTTATATAAAAAATTGAAATTTATATACTGAAACATATATAAAGCTTACTTTGCCTAAGATTGTGATGCAAAATTAAAATCATGATCAGGAATGCACACAAAAATTTTAAATGTACTTTATAGTATTTTGGCCTGAATTATCAGAAATTATATCGTTTCCTTATTATATCCTTCAAGTGTAGACAAAAGCTTAATCTTACATTTGTAACCATGGTGAAATCTTTAAAATAATATCTGTGGAATGTTTTTTGAAAATTATTTTATCTTTTTGTTCCATTTTAGAACCTGAATGCTTCAGTTGTCATCTCTTAGCAGTTAAGGGACTAAATTAAAGGTATTTTAGGTGAAAGAAGGGATAGTTCTTCTTTGATTGGATGGAGATCAAAGGAAGAGAGCTGTATTTTATTCTCTGTGGTTTTCCTTAGGCTTTGGGAGCCAACAGATATCAAAGAAAAATTATCCAGATCCAAACTAAGAAGAAAAAGAA
Source organism: Tamandua tetradactyla (assembly GCF_023851605.1). Taxonomy (NCBI): domain Eukaryota; kingdom Metazoa; phylum Chordata; class Mammalia; order Pilosa; family Myrmecophagidae; genus Tamandua; species Tamandua tetradactyla. The sequence goes on from NC_135348.1 coordinate 10,481,946, forward strand.
CATGTTTAATCACCATAAAATGGTTTCAAATCCATCTTTGAGGGAGGAGAAAAACAAATTGAAATGTCTGTTAGAAATTGTGTGTGCAAACCAAAATGGCTCTAGGGGAAACAGAATGTCTTAATTGTACAGAATTGGTTGAGATTATTGGCACAATGTTTGCTGACAGTACCTGAGGTAAAATCATAATATTTTCTGTACTAGTCAAGGGAACAATTGTGCCAAAGTTAAAGAGTGTCTAACCTCAAGGGACTCACAAAGTAGTAGCTGAATGAAGACAAGCACAATTGACTCCAATTTTAGACTCTTCTTCTCTGCCTTGAAGGATGCTCTTTTTCAACTCAGAGAGAATCAATTGAGGAATACTTATCCTTACAGATCTGAGACTCTTCTTGGCCTCTGCCAGCCTGGGGTTGAACACTGCTCCTCATAACCAGTCATACTCATTTTTAGTAGCCCAAGGACAGTCATCTCGTCAAGGACTGGAGCAGGATGACTGAGGAAAGTTATTGACTGCTCCTCAAATGCTGTCTACCATACTGGAGTTCTTACAGCAGGTCAGGTAGATAGAAAAATATCCATTCATAATTGAAGATAGCAAGATCTGAGTTGGGATTAACAGTCCTTTACAGGTCTTGCCCATTTACACTGTTGAATTATTTTCATTTTAAATACAAATATTATTGATCCGGTTTTCTAATTAGGTGGACACTATCTATGAGAATGAGTCCAAGTAACAGGTAATCAGGTATCAGTTAGAGATACTCTCTATCCCAGCTGTTAATGGGATATAATATCATAGTCAGCAGTGATATTCAAAACATTCAACAAAATGGCAAGATATAAGCACTGAATAATCAGAATGGAGTGTAGCCAAAAACAGTTGTCACTGTCCGCAAACCACAGACAGTACCATGTGACTATCATTCCTGCCTGGTTTCCCAAGATGCTTATGAACTCCCAAAGACTCATATTTCAATAGTCAGCTGTAGCTCCAATTTTCTATTTCTGCACAATTAATATTCTCAGTACTATCTTATGTCTTTTCATTTATTTCTACTAAAGCTGTATTAATCAGCTAACTGAAGCAGAAAATGAACTTACTCAAAGGATATTAGTTCACAAAATCTATACATTGCTTGGAGACTGTATTAGTTTATCAATGCTGCCAGAATGCAATATAACAGAAATAAAACAGCTCTTATAAAAGGAATTATTCAGTCATAAGTTTACAGTTGTAAGGCCATGAAAATTATCCAAACTAAGGCATCCAGAGGAAGGTAACTTTGACTCAAGGAAGAGTAACAGGTCTGGAAAATCTCTGCCAGCTGAGAAGCACGTGGCTGGTGTCTGCTGGTCCTTTGGCTTCTGGTTTCAAACAGCTTCCCTGGGACCATTTTCTTTCTGTAGCTCCAAATATCTATGTCTCATGTTGGTCTGTTGGCTCTGAACTCTCCAAAATGTTTTTAAAATGTTTTCAAACCAACGCATTCACCCTCTGAACCCAAGAAAGACATGTTTTTTCTATGTGCAAAATTCATTCATTCCATTGCACTATCACAAAAGCCTTAACTTATTTCAATACAATGCTGTACGAAGTCAGCAAAAGTACAAAATTTCATTAAAGTTAGTTACAGGCATGGTCTGTTCTAGAAATTATCTGTCTCTGGGGCTGTAAAACTCGGAACAAGTTACCTGCTTCCAATATACAAAGGACGGACAGTCATAGGATACATGTTACCATTGCCATAGGGAGAAAATGAAGGGGAAACAGGGGTTACCAGACCCCGGTTATGTGAGGAAAACCAAACCATGTGTAATTTAAGCTTCCTCTGTCTCAGTTTTCTCATTTGTAAAAATGAGAAGATGAATGTACATATATTAAGGGGTATATGAGAACTGAATGAACTCATACATGTAACAATTTTATAGTCATAGCCTGCCTGACATATTGTAAGCAATAAATGCTAGGTACTATTATTATATCATCCTCATTATCATTGCCATTGTCATTTCTAAAATAGTATTTTGTGAGTTTAAAGTGATGAAATTGTAGCTTTATATTATAATGCCAGAAAACAATTCATTTAAAACTAATACTTGTGATGGTTAGGTTCTGGTGTCAACTTGGCCAGGTGATTATGCTCAGTTGTCTGGTCAGGTAAGTACTGGTGTGACATGGCTTCAGGGATATTTCATGGCTGGTTGATGAACTGGAAGGCAGGTGTATTGAGTCATTAGTCACTTGATTGCATCTGTGGCTGGCTATATCTGTACCAGCTAGGGTGTGGGCCCATGAGCCTCCAATTAATTGAAGGCTTTTAAGGAAGAAGAGAGATTCTTTCACTGCTTCTTCAACCAGCGAGCCTCTCTTGCAAAGTTCATCCAGACCCTTCATCAGAGCCACCAGCTTCACAGTCTGCCCTGCAGATGTTGGATTCTTCCGTTCCCACAGTTGCTTGAGACACCTTTATAAATCTCATATTTACAGATAAATCCTTCTGGTTCTGTTTCTCTAAAGAACCCTGACCAACACAATATTAAAATATCCTTTTGTTAAGTTGTCAGCACTGCAACACTCTCCTGCCAAATTGTTAGGTTCTCATCTCTGATCCCTTCTCTCTACCCAAGAATTCCTGCTCATTTATTAGAAAGCTTTAATCTTCTTCCAACCGTTTCCTTTAGGGCTGCACCATCTAGAAAAAAAAATTAAATTGATTTTCAAGTTATTTTTCTAGAAATAAACACAAGCAAAGGCACATATAGACATAAATAGATAAAGGCATTTTCTTCACCCAAAATGAGCTCTGTACCTGTTGTATAATACTTTTCCTCATCCTGCAGCAGAGATGGTCTACTTAGTGATATTATAAGATTGCCATGTTCCTATAAGTTTTAGGACTGCACATTTCCTAGAAATATGTTACTTCCAGTGGGAAGATAAAATATGGAGGCATTTTTTTTTTTTGGTGTTTTTTTTTCCATAGTAATGACTGTTTATACCTACTTCTTTTTATAGAACTAGTTATAAAGTTCATTAGGTTATTCATATTTGGGAGTTTTCCAACCAACAAATATATCCATATTTAAATACTTAAAAAAATTTTATGACTTTTAGCATTTGGAATATTTGAAACATGAAAATTTGGGTACTAAAAGCTAATATTTCATATAAAATAATGCATTTTAAATCATAATAGGAAACCACTTATTAAAGGCTTATCCATACATGGTGCTAAGCTTGGAGAAACTTAAAAATAGAGACATGAACAGTCTGGCCCTAATTAATCTGTGAATCACAGGCTTAATCCTTTTGTGTCTGGTTGGCTTGGCTCTCTTTCATTGCTGCATATTTTACTATTAACTTTCATGATTAATGCTCATTCATATGTCACTGCTCACGAGGAGAATGAAAACACAGAGTATATATGCCCATTTACAAATTTATCTCTATTTGAAAAAAATAAAGCACGTGTTCAAATGATGTTATTAATTTTATATGACAAAAATATTTTCACTTCTACTAGTCATGACATTGTGGAAAATGAACAAAACCAGCATTTGTAGAATGGTTGGCAGGATGCAAGGAGCAATTTCACATATACTATGTCACTTGATATAAGAACAAGCATTAAAAGACAGTTAAATTTTGTATACCTGTCTATCCCTTTTGCACATTGGTTAGGTGATGAAGGGTTTTCTCATATGTATTAAAGCAAAAAAAGGTACATCCCAGAGAATTGATGAAGAAGTCCATAATATTCATTTTAATGTGAACATCAATATAGGAGAAGTTAATGCATTCATTGTTTGTTAGTAGAGAAAAATATATCATTAGCAATGCCACTGAGGTAATTGAAAGCATTTTTCTAAAGCTATTAGCTAATATTATCTACCTCCATTATTGAAATAATGTACTCCAATAGGATATAAATTCTTATGGCTTAATTTTTTGGAGACTCCTTGCGATGCTGGCGTATCTCATCAATTCTAAGACAGGTATTTAATCTATAATAATTTAACAATCTTAAATCCGAGGACAACTAACGTTCAATCCTGTTCATACTTTAATGAAGAGTGCTTTTTGTTTCTTAATGTGACAGAAATTAATATTGTGATTTATAATCCAAGTTGCCTTAACTTTTGTTAGATATGAGCATTGAGTTTCTGATAAGGATTTTACCACTTGAGAGTTTTAACAAATCCAAATGATAAAAAAAAAACATAAGAAACTTATTATATCTCACAGTACAATTTCATAAAATGTGAAAATATGTATCAGGCAAAAAGGAAGGTAGACAGTAGATAAAAAATAATCTCACATCGTTATAGAAATAATATATTTATGGCTAAGTTCGTGTGAAAATTTGACTAGATTATGGTGTCCAGTTGTTCAATCAAGCAAGCAGTGGCCTGACTTTTATGGTGAAAATATTTCACATGTTTAAATCCTCAGTAAGTTGATTGCATCTATTGCTGATTGTATCTACAATCAACTAAGGAGATGGCCTTCAACAATGAGAGAAGTCTCAGCCAACTGGTTGAAGGCCTGAAAAGGAGAACCAGTGGTCAGAAGGAAAATTTTCCATCTCTTCTTCAGTAGTCAGCTTCTCCTGGGAAATTGATTGAAATTGTTCATTGGCATCACCAGTTTGTGGCCTGCCCTATGGATGTGGGTTTACCCACACCCACAGTTGCATGAGCCAATTTCTATAATAAATTTCATAATATTTACATTATACATCTCTTTTTCTAGAGAATCCTGACTAAGATATAATGTCTATTGCTCTCTTTGGACACCCAATGACAAAATACAAAAAAAAAAAAAAAACCATAACAGCTGGGCAGCAATTTAGATGTCATCATTTGGAAATAAATGCATACTTATATATCAAAAGGGGACCATTAAATTTATCTCTTTTACCTTTCCCAACCCTTCCTTTTCCTTCCTTTCTCTTCTTTTGCCTTCTTTTCCAGACCAAGTAAGTCCTGAGGACATTTGCAGGACAAGCAAGGTGTGCTTGTGTTCAGTGGGTGGTGCAGGGTTCAGAATGAGATGTCAGACATCAAACGTGGCTCAGAGGACTTGGGGAAGAAGGGGTGCTGGTGGAGGGAGTCATAGCCCAAGGGGAAAAGATGAACTTTATGATGGAATACCTGGCAGGCACTGTCATAATCATTTGATCAACATGAATTTTATCAGTAATGTGACAAATTGAAATTTCAGTAAGATTCAATGAGAAAAATACAATGTCACTTATGAGCTATTCCATCCAAGAGACGTAAACTGATTCTAATCCTGAAGAAAACTATGGCAAATCCAAATTGAAATAACTTCTATCAAATAACTGGCCTATAATAGTTAAAAGTGTCAAGGTAGGAATATGAAATAAGACTGAAGAACTGTTCCAGGCTGAAGGAGACTGAAGAGAAAAGAAATACAATGCAGCTCTTGATCTTATACTAGATTCTTTTGCTATAAATGCTGCTATTGGAAACACCAATGAAACTTGAAATGGGTCTGAAGAAGAGATGGTAGTAATTTATCAATGATAAGTGTTTGATTTTGATGACTGTGTTGTGGTTATTAGGGCAAATTTCAAGCCTTGTTTGCAAGAAGTCCATGCTAAATTATTCAGAAATGATTGCGCCTCAAGTCAGGAATTAGTTCAGGGAAACAAAATGCTTCTTTGTACTGTCCTTCCAAACTTTCTACACAGTTTGATTGTTTCAAAATAAAAACAACTAAAAGAAGGGAATGATTTACTCATGCACATTGTGAGAGTCAGATATATTTTGCTTTTCTGTCTTCTTTAATGGTATAAAATATCATATTTTACTTACTATTTAATATTTGCTGCATATTATCTATTCAATAAAGTTCAATGAAGGAATAACATATATCAATATTTCTGAATAAGATATATGAAATATGAGTAAGATGTATGAAACATCTTATTCAGAAATACTAACATTTTTCCCAACAACATCAAAGAAAATACCAATTCAAATTTAAACTTGCATAGAGGTCTAGGCAATTTCATCCAACTTTGATATTCATTCTATAAGAAATCTATTTAGTGATACCTGATGATAAATTATCACCAATATGATCACAAAATGATCCATCAAATAAATCTCTTTAAAGAGTGAAATCATCTTGGTGAAGCTTATTTCAGAGACAATACATTTACCTGTGTTTTTCTTCAAAGATATTCTTAGCACTCCTACTTTCAGTCTTTTCCTCTACCAAGTATTGCATTCATAGTTGATTAATTTAATATCCATATAAAGCAATGCCCTATGGAGAACATCTCAACATAACTCCAGGCAGTGTCATCTCTATTGCACTTCAGTCCCACATGTACTCATGCCCTCATTTTAGTCTTTGCAATCAGCAGAAACTGCAGCAGTTATGGGTTCTCAAATTCAAATAGCCCACTCTCAAATTACAGCTACTTATATCTCCAAAACTCTTGTTCCTTTATTCCACTAAACGTGTTTGGTTCATCAGGAATTTAACTTTCTTATTCTTTCCATTTCTATAAATCCACCAGTTCCCTGCTGTCCATCAGTGTCCTTGTTCCTTTCACCTGTGTTATGATTATCAAAATTTTTCCTTCAATAGCATCCTTGGGAAACCTCATTTCCCTAGATATCTGTTTCACTGGCAATACTGAACCATAAATTAATGCTGCATTCTATTTTCTCAATTATACACCTCATTTGTTTGGCTCTTACCATTTCAGGTGTCAATTCAAACAGCAAGTCCAAATCAGGAATTAATTTTTCTAGAACTTTTCCTTCACTTCTGTCCTTTATCCTTCAACCTAAATTAGAGTTTCCTTTTTGGCACAACCAAATCACCCTATGAAATTCTCACCATTAGGTTTAGGTTGATGATGCAGGTACACGGGTGGCTCAGTGGTAGAATGCCCACCTTCCATGCGGGAGACGTGGGTTTGATTCCCAGACCATGCACCTAAAAAAATTTAGATTGAGGAGGTATACTTGTCTATTTACATGTTGGTTTCACAATTCTCATCCTATTCTCACACCAGATACACACATATTTGAGGACAATTTGTAGTTCTGGCAAAATTCTAATTATCAGAACGACTCACTATATATTTGCCCAAGAATGAATCAATAAATGAATTAAGAAGAGAAGGAATGTTTTTGAAAGGTTGAGAACTTGCTCTCTTGAAATTTCTCTCTGTCAAATGATCATTTGATGCATTAATGTGGGCAGTTCTCTTCTATTGTCTGTATTCCCCAATATATTCACTCCCTTAATAAATTACCTGCATCTTTAAGAAGACTATTATGAAGATTAATATATTATTGCTTAAAATACATTATAGCATCTATAACTAAAAAGGAGCTGAAAAGTGAAGCATTTAGACAATAATCTCAGGTTCAAATAACATACATATCTTTTAAAATAGAAAGGGCCTATACTTTTGAAACAAGGGACCAAATTCTTTTCCTCATTCCCCAAAGCCTAAAAAATTGCTTGTTTCATTAAACTTCAAGTTTTCTGAAGATTAGGTTTTGACAGCTAATGGAAAGCTATCAGTTTTTCATTAATTAAAAATAATTTATAAAAGTTAACACTATAGTTCTAGTTAAAAGAAATACGGTTTTTAAAGATTTATTAAGCTTAACTAAGTAGTTAACATTTTCTCCCCCACCACCCATGGGGAGGTGATACAAAGTGGTTTACATACAGTAGGCTCTTGTTATGATTTTTTTTCTAAATGCAACTTTCTTTAGAAATCAATTAACTCACACCTAAAACTACCCAATTTAAAAACCAAATATAATGGCAATATAGTATAGTTATAGTAAAGAAAGTGTAGCTGTCCTAAAAAAACAATTGCATGATATATAGGGCCCTAATTTCTAAAATTTCTGTCTTCTGATTTTTGTGTGTTTCTGAAAGTCATTCAGGAGAGGGTGGTTTGGTGGTAGAATGCTCGCCTTCCATGCGGGAGATCTGGCTTCGATTCCCTGACCATGTACCTAAAAAAAATCATTCAGGAGAAAGCCCTGAGGTTGGGAATGCTGTGAAATGTGGTTCTTACAGTGCCAAAGCACATAAGTGTGTGTGTAACATGGGATATTACAGAAAGGTAGGGTGAAGTTATGGAAAACTAAGAGGTTACTTAGTTACGGAAAACTAAAAGGTTATTTCAATGATTTCTATGATTATTTTGGAAACACAGGAGATCATAATAACAGGAACAGTAATTATGCTAGACCCTGGCACCAGCACTTATCAAAATCCAAAGCGGGGATTAATCCAAAGTGGGCAGTGTCAGCTCTACAAAGAAAACATAAATATTTGGTTAAAGAGCTACCGAATTCATGTCATGTTTAAGCATGTTTAATTTAAAAGCTTTATGAATGAAGGCATTTTGATGTATTTCTGGAGACTATAGAGTATAAGTATCATAGACAATTGAAAAAACCACATCATTAAATCTTCTGAACACTTAATCTCTTCTCTCACTTTGAAACTTTATGAGCATATTTTGGTTAGATAGTTGCTCTTTTATTTCATGTTTTTTAAAAGTTAGTTCTCCAAATAAAACAACATTTAAGGGGATTACTGGATTGGAGAATAGTTTTCTTCGATGTTATATCTTGAAAATGAAAATGCATTAAGATCTCAAGGAAACGGAATTTAATCTAGTGAGTCTTACTTTGTTTGGAATACGTCTCTTTGATCCTTCCTGGTTTACAATCTTGTGTTCATTCCACTATGTGGCCACAACTGCCTTATATCAATTCCAGGAGAATAAGCACTTTCACAGTAATGAGCTCAAAAATAAACTCCAAGTGTAATAACAAACAATTTGTGTATTGAGTTTCCCGTTGTCAAGGAAGTTGAGGATGAACATGTAACCTGAAAAAATATTTGTTGATATTTAACATATATTCTCAGGGACATGTCATGGACCACATGAAAAAATCAAAGACAAAACTCTGCTAAAATGCCTGTAATTATTTCAAAATTTGGTAGTTGTACTGACACCATGATGAAAGGTAAGTCATCCTCGGCATGATTTTTCACTTAAGAAACTGGTTATGCTAAATTAATTTTGCTCATATTTTAGTCTCTTTTCCTGTGCATTTATAAAGTGTGAAAGGATAGTGGGTAATGAGTTGGCTTCATTAACAAAAGAATTTCACAAAATTTGAAAGATGCCTGTTTTATATAACCACTATCAGAATGAAAATCAGTTAATTTTAATAATCATTTGATGTTTTAATGGAGGTTACTAAATCAAAGGTTTGGAAATTTGAATGGTATTTTAAATTAAGATAGGGATTGCATGTTCAACTTTTACTTGCAGTGATAACAATACAAATATCGAGGGAGGAGAACATCATGACACAAGCAGAATTTTTGCTAAACTAAGAAAACTTTGCAGTAAAAATGAACTTGGATTTAGTGATGATACACAGTAATTCCATACAACTTTTGTCTGTACAATTGCAATTTTCTACCAATCTGAAAATAAGGTACTTGTTAACATTCACAAATATTTGTATACGTTCACAGTTAAAGTAAACAAATGACAAAAGTGATGTGGTAAAAGATATTAATACAAAAATGTCTTTGGCATGGCAGTTACTATGATCATAGGATTTTGGATGTGCTTTTGCATTGTAATTATTGAAAAATAAGCTTTCCAAAATAAATAAATTGAAATCTATCCCTACAAAAATTAGAAAAGAATTGAACAAATTTAGCTGTGAGAGTCTGAACAGTTTTTTAAGTTCGATTTTAGAATGCTATCATTTTGATTGAATACCTCATTCTGTGGGAAGAAACTTTTGAAAGATTTACTATTTTTATTGGTAAATCTACATTCTACCTTGAAGTGGAATGCAATTGAGTAGACATGATATTCAGTATCTATATTTGGTAAGACATTCAAAATGAAGAAACATGACTCATTTTATGAATTGACCCCATAATATTTGTTGGAGAAGGTTCTCAGAATGGACAAAATATGCAGGCTTAAATATTTACACATTTTTATATGAAAACAATTAGAATTGAGACTATTCTCCATTTAATATCATTTTCTCAGAGCTAATCAATGTTGAGAGATATTGCTCAATTAAATATTATGAATGTACAGAGAAAAGTCAGCTAAAATCAATGATTTCAACTGTGTTAACCACAAAATACAACTTTGAATAGTACATATATTTTATGAAAAATTGCAAAACATGTAGGCAAGATTGAGGAAAAATATGCCCTCAGATAAATTCCAGTCCCATGACATTCAAAACAGTATGATGTGATATATGTATGTGCATGACACATGTGAGTATTAAATATATATGTATATTTACCGAGATGATAATTCTTATTATGCTATTTGAAGCATTTGTATAGCAATAAATAACAAAACCTTCTTCAAATTAGACTCTAATTGTACACAGATATAGTTTATTTCATTTTGAAAAAATTTTGAAAGAATTAAATACACATTAAAATAAAACCTATGTCAATGAATAAATGTTTTGTAAAATGAAATTATTTTAATTGTTTTATTACACTCTTTCTCATTAAAAAACTTGTATTTTGCTCGATGAATTTCATAATCACAGTTTCCTTATTCATTTCTTCCCCCACCAGGATCCATATTAACAGACAAGATAACTGATGGAATATTTGAGAGAATATTTGCTCACAAGACAAATATTCTCTCAAATATCTTATAATTTCTCAATCTCTCCCTCTTGCATTCTCTCTCTTGTTGAAATGCCATAGAGACAACAGATATTAGAGCCTAAATAATAAAAAAATATTTTTTAGCTATACAATTGAAAACAGACTACATTTATAAATTTGAGAAAGAATATAGCATATAAAAATTGGCATAAATAGAACACTAATAATCATCAGATGTGAAGAAGAAATTACCAAGATTGAATTAATAAGTATGTAGAATTTTTTTAATTACAAACACTACACATAATAATGGAGACCTTAGTTCTTACGCTTAAATGCAATGAGCCTTACAAAAATCTAAGTATAATATAGTGTTTCCTGTAGCTTTTTAATATAAAGTATGCTTCTCATAACTTAGTCATAGAGGTCCTGGCAAAGGCAATAAGGTAAGAAAAAGAAAATGAGGAATAGGAATGTAAAAGGAGTACCTTTAATTGCAGATAATGCACCATATACAAAGAAAAGTCAAAGAAATCAATAAACAAACAATAAACAAGTGACTCTGGTCAAGTTTCTGAATGATTCGGTTCACTTATATAAATGAACAGTATTCCCCTGTTAAAGCAAAAATCATATAAAAAAATCGATACCATTCCCAGAACAAAAATTATTTAGAAAATAACATACAAGCTGTTGATAAAAATATCTAAACACTATAAGAATAAAGAATGAAACGAAGGAAAATGCATAATAGTATACTAAAGGAAGTAGATGTTTGCTTAACATTTTATTCTTATTTTTATTCAAAACTGACTTTTACCTTTGAAGTTCTGCTCTCTTTCATCAAGTTTCAATCTATTAGCAAAAACCTGTTTCACCAATAAAGTGAGACAAATATTTGGCTCATATATTTGGCTCATAGGTTTTTAAGATGATTTAAGTATGATATTCATTTTTAACCATAAGTATTTCCTTTGTAGATATGTGGATTAACGTAGGTATTATTTGCTCAGTATATTTTTGTATCCTTTCCCTTTCAACCTACTTATGTCTTTGAACTTAGGGTGAGTGTCTTGTAATGGCATCTAATTGGATCATGCTTTTTCATCCATTCTGCCAATCTGGGTTTTGACTGGAGGATTTCCTTAATTTACATCCAAAATAACTGCTGATAATGCAAGGATTTCTTTTGCATTTTATTATTCGGTCTTTGCAACCCTTTTACCTTAGTTGTTCCTCAATTTTTTCATTAATGCCTACTTTCATATTCATTTGATGTTTTGTTGTTTGACATTTGCACTTCCTTCTCATTTCTCCTGTATATATTTTCCACATGACTTCTTTGTTGTTACCATGGTGCTTAAATTTAACATCCTGAATCTATAACAATTCATTGGATTTGATACCAACTTAACTTCAATAGCATAGACCAGCATCCTTCCTATAATCTTCTGTTTCCCAGCATTTTGTCATACTCGTTAAAAATCATAACTTGATACATTGCATGACCCAAAACACAGATTTAACATTAATAACTATACATGTGCATTTTAGAACCTTTAAGTAGTAAAAATGTAGTTATAAGCTAAAAAAAAAATACAGCACAAACTGTTCTGGCATTTATTTATTTATTCATGTGATTACCTTTCTGGAGTTCTGCAGGAAAACAGAGTTGGTGGGTCCCAAACAATTCCGACACCCAGAAGGGAAAGTTCTGTTAGGTTTCAATGCCTGAGAGTCATCTGTGGATCAATGCTTTGTCCTCCAGGCATGATGGAGAACCAGCCTCATCACTTCTAAGTACTTGTACAGTGGCCATGCTCTCCCCAAGCATGGGGGTAAAAGCCCCACCTTCTCTGGATATCAGAGTGTTGATCAGGCTCTCTTCAAACTCCAGAGCATAAGTCTCACCATCTCTAAGCTTTGGGGGATGGCATTCTTCCTGAGCAATGGGGCACAAAACCCAACCCCTCCAAGAGCCATGGCAGATGGTCTGCCCTCTTCAAGCAAATAAGCAGACCTATCCTTTCCATACACATATTTGGGCAGGCTCTTATAGCCCAATTTGATCTCTTTGGTTCAGATCTTGGCTTTCATGATTCCACATTTCAAGTCATTCTTCCTTCAATGTATCCCTTCTTTGTCCCTTTCAGACATTGCTTCTGTTCATACAAATTTCACACACACATACACACACACACACACACACAAAACTCATTGGCTTTGCATGCAGTTTTAGGGAATTCAAACCAGTGGACAATAGAATTTTGCACAGATCTTTCTTAGATAATGGAACTATTAAATGGTTGGTTAGTTACACTTGCACATGGAAATTTGTTCTCTGTGCTCTCACTTCCTGAAAGCTCAGAGATAGAGCCACCGATCAAAACCTGACAAAGCCACTTCTGGCTCTAGTCTCAGAACACTATCTTCAGAGGCTCAGAATTTTCCAACCACCAATTTTTGGTTTCTTCATTCTTAAGAATTCAGTTCTCAGCCATTCCCTTTCCTGTCACATATATGACAAGCAGCAAGGAGAAGTCAGGTTGCATGTATCGTATGTGGCTTGGAAATCTCTTCAGCTAAATACCTGCACTCATTGCTTATAAGTAAGACTTTTATTACAACACCAGAACACAATTTTTCCAAGTTCTCTGCCATTTTATAATAAACTTTTCCTTTCTTCCAAAAGCTCATAATACATTCAGCATTTCCTTCTAAGGCCTCAATAGAAACACCTTTAATGTACATATGTTTACCAACAGTGTCTTCAAAGCAATCTAACCATTTTCTATCAAGTGCTTCACAATCATTCCAGCCTCTACCTATTATGACTATGAGTTTCAAAGTCATTTCCATATGTTTAGGTGTTTCCAATACCACAAATTGTTTTAGTTTCCTGGCTGTTAAAATAAATACCTTACAATAGGTTGTTTTAAACAATGTCAGTTTACTGGCTCTTAGTTGAGGCTAGAGGAAGTACAAAATCAAGGCATCAGCAACATGATGCTTTCTCCCTGAAGACTGTGGTTTTTTTTTTTTCTATAATCTTTGGGGTTCCTCAACTTTTCCATTACCTGGGGATGTCTTCTCCTTTCTCTTCAGGGTTCCATTGATGTTTGGCTTCTAACTTCTCACTGTAGCTTATATTTCTTTGTCAAATTTATTTTGCTCATAAGGACTTCAGGAATATTGGATTAAAATTGACCCTCACTCAGTTTGAGCACACTTTAGCTAATAATGTCTTGAAAGATTCTACTTACCAATGGGTTCACACCCACAAGTCCAGATGTTGATATCTGAACATGCATTTGTGAGGGAGATAATTCAATCTCCAACCACAGTCCTTGACTCCGGTATTTCTGTTTGGTTATTTTTTTAAATGTTTTTCTTTTTACTGAGATTCTCACATTGTTTATTCACTGCTTTCCTGATTTCTCTTTAGTGCACTATGTACTCGAGCATAATGAAGATTAATTTTTTAAGACTTTGTCTGGCCTATCCAAAGTTCAATATTCTTCATTGATAGCTTCTGAAATTTTATTTTGTTCCTTTTGATACACCATCATTTCTTGTTTTATGATTGCCTCATAATCTTTTGTTGAACAGTGTACATTTTAAAATTTTGATGTGTTAACTCTGGAATTTAGTCTCTGAGCTGTCCGTTTCTTAAATTTGTGACCTTATAGTAATATGAGAGAGATTTCCTTGAGTGCCAGGAGCTAAATAAAACAAACTAGTCAATGTTAGATACACCTTTCACAGTCTTAGCAAATTGGCCCTACATTGGCTGGTGTGTTCCTTGAAAGTTTAGCCCACCTACCAAGACAAATTAGCCTGAGATCAAAGTACAGTGGGTGGTCTACTCTGGCTTTTCTGAGTCTAGAATCTTATCTGGAGATTGTGATTGCTCATGGCCTTGGGGATTTCCCCATTTACAAGACTCCGAATGCTTCCTCTACTTCCCATGAAATAGACTCTTCTCTCCTGGGTGCACTACTGTATGTCTTAAAGTCAGCAATCTTTTGCTCCAGCATACTTTTACTTAATTATTCCTTATATCACTTTTGTCTGCAAGCTGCTTTTATTTGCAGTGCAGACAGATTTTGGAAGGCTGAGCTAGAGAGAGTTTCTTGGCTCAGTCTTCCAGCATGTCCCTTTACAGATTGGTACCAATGTACAGCCACCCTAATATGTGCATAGGGATTGCCCTTTCCTCCTCCTTCACTGTGGGTGAAGGAACCCACAGTGGGAATGCAGGACGGCAAGGGGAGAAGTAGAGAGGGGTCAGCAAAGGCACTTCATACTTCTCTGACAGATCTTAAACTTCCATTTTCTTTATTTGCTTCTTGCCCATTATTGCAACTCTTTAATTATTTTCCAGAGTTTTAAGGAACATGGCTCTACCAGTTTTTGCTGGTTGACTATCAAAGACTCTGTGTGTCAACGGCACCCTGGAGCATCTTACATTGTCATTTTAGTGATCAGAAGTCAATTTTGCCTTGATGATGATGTTTTCATTGTGAGGAATATTTCCATGTGAGAGGGACTTTTATGCTACATGGTTATTCTAGCAACTACAAGTAAATAATTACAATAAATATGTGGCATATTCTCTTTTCAACATTGAACACTAAATATGGAAGGAAATTGGAAGAATCATGCAAAACTAAGTTGAGAAAATAAAGATCTCAGATATGTAAAAAATCCTAGAAAATAGAAAGAAAAAGATTCTGATGCTCTATGATACGCATAGGCTTCCTGAATATCAACTGCTTCCTACAATATGCATCAGATGCAAACTGAGTCACCTCATCCAGCATCAACTACTTGATCAATAATAAAAGGCTCAGCTGCCTCCAGTTTTCCCATGAAGTTTGTCACCATATTGTTAACTTGAAATTTCCATCATTAAATGTCATTTTCATGTTTGGCTAAAAGGAAGCGATGTCCAGAATTTTACTGTTCTATTGCCCACATGTTTTGTTTTGTTTGGAATTTTTTTTAGGGCAGTACTATAGAGGTCTCTTCATTCTTGGATAATGACAACAGGAGGGGGAAAAGATTGTATAAGACAGGCCCTATGGCAAAGATCAACCTCATCTCTTTTCACTGGCCCATATAAACCCTGGAAGGGATAGCTTTTATTCATAAAGCAACAACAACCATAAACTGCATAATATTTAACTTAATTTGCTTTGACTTTGTATAGAGAAGTTTCTTATGGGGTGAAATTAGACATTCCATGGGTTATTTTAAAACAGGAGGGAAATAGATTACTTATTAGACCCATTGACCTCTCTTGTTTCTGGCAGCTCTAGTTACCTAAACATAAAATAAATACATGAAATTTGCAAACAGAACACCTCATTGATCTGAACATTCACACGTTCAGAGTGGCCATACGATGTACATTTTAAAGGAAATGCTGTTTTATGTTCTCTTAGAGAGGCAAAAGCTGCTTTTCCAATTCCTACTCTGAGTAGCTTTGAACATATTTCCAATAAATGTGCCAATTCAGAGAATGAGGCGAGCCAAGGCTTCCTGATTTCAAAGCCAGCTTGCATCACGGTGAATATTTCATTTCTGTACTTTGCATGTAGGGTCAAAACGATGAAAGCTGATTTGTTCTCTTATGATCTGGAGAAGACTTGGTTTTCAGTCAAGAATCACTGACAACTTTGCCATATATTTTCGTTAATGTTGCATTGCCACTCACTCTTGCTCACTTGGGGAGCTTAAATTTATTATTATCAAGTGCTGCTTTTACCAAGCTCTACTCAGCTGGAGGCTCTGAAAACCAGAAGCTGTGGTTGAAGGATCAGGGGCCTGGCTAGGGCTATTTTGGGCTGAATTTCAGGGCAACTCTCCAATCACAGCAAAGAAATTAAAGTTTAAACCAAAACAAAAGCAGAGCACAGTAAAAAGAATTGGCAATTATTTTGTGGAAAGAAAGGAATTTAAGAACTAGTCTTAGTCCAGATATGTGAGATTATATAGATAAGGACCAATTAAAGCCCCTGTGTCCTTTTGGGTCTGAATCTACTGATATCTGAGTACCTACAATTGCACTGCTAGCCTGGTCTTTGCTCACTGCTCCCAGCTGTTGACCCCATGGCAACACTGGGGAGCCAGAATTACTCAAGTTTCTAAGATTTGGGACCTCAAATCCACAGTTCCCTTAAGGGATACTGGAATTGTTATCATCTTAAACACAAAAAGATCACTGAGGCTTTAGGAATGCAACTGTGATATAATAAAATAAACATCCAAAATGTAAGGCACACTTTTCTCTCCACACAGAAAAGGCATCCGATGATGAAGAAAATACACTCAGTTGGTTGACGTTCTGCCAGTTAACTACCATGCCACATAATTTTTGAACTTTTGACTTGTTTTACCCTGCAGATATAAACTTGACATTCAGCTTTTTAACATAAGAATTGTTCCTTCACTGAAGTTTTATTCTCAACATTTCTGCTCCTTCTTATACTATCTCCAGTAGAGAAATTCAGAAATGACAATACTTTCCATCAGGCAAATAACTCTAAAATTTCTCTGACTTTTGACCTCTCCCTCAAAGTCCAATTATTTAATATCTATGCTTCTTTTACTTTTCTGGTTAACTTGCCTCACAATGGCAACTTACGATTCATCTTTTTTTGATAAGATTGTAATACAAAAATATTTTAGAAAATATTTAATTATTAGACTCCTACAGGACTGCCTAAAAATAAAACCTTACTGTGAAAGTTTATCATTTCTTTAACCGCATATACAAGATTAGAATAAAGATAATATAGGGTAAGTGATTGCTTAAATAGTATGAATTCAGCTTTCTTTATCAGGGTTGAATGGTTTCTTTCTTTAAATTACTGTTATTATTTAACTTAATAATCCAGTTATTTGGATAGTACATTAATAAGGATTAATTATATAAAAACATTAATTGATTGCCTGAATCTTTCCTTTGTCTTACCCACCCACTTTCAAATAGGCAGTAGGCAAGAGGAACAGCAGTAGAAATAACAAACTAAAGTTGAAAAGAAAGTGGAAAGAGGCCCTTTCCTACGGTCTTTAAATTGTTTAATGTCAGAAGATTAATGGTCGATACTTTAAAAATTATAGCAGACACACAAATTTGGTGGTGTCCCAGTGGATGACTCATTAGTGACTCCATTTCAGGGTTTCCCAGCATTGGCACTACTGACCTCTTGGGCCAAATAATTCCGTGTTGTGGGGTGCTGTTCTGTATTTGTAGAATTTTAGCAACGTCCTTGGCACCTCCCCACCAGATGCCAGCAGCACTTTCAAATTGTGACAACCAAAAATTTCTCCAGAATCTGCCAGATGCCCTCACAGGGGCAAAATCAATCCAGTTGAGTACCTCTGTGCCATCTGACACTACGGAAGGCCATAACTTAGCTCATTGTTCAAGTTTGCCTCTGTGATTGCACACTAGACTCGCCTGAGATGCTTATGAAAACTAATGCTTAGAAATGATCCCCGTAAGTGTTCCTCTAATTGCTCTCTATTGAAGCCTGGGAATAGGTTTTTAAAATGCTCTCCAGGTGAGTCTAATGTGTGCCAGGACTGAGAATCCTGGCTTGGGAAGGATTTTGCTAGCCTTAACATTATGGTTCGGGCTGATGAAGAGAATGCATTTTTCGACTCTTTAATCATTAACATTTTGGAGAATTATATTGCGAGAGCATGTTTAATTCTCACTGATTTATGCATTGGGTAGCTTCGTCAGCACAAAATAAGTCATGGAAATCTGTGAAAGTCTTCAAAATTTCAGATGTTCAGAAAATTTTACATAGAAAGATATATTCGACTAAATTTACTGATGCACTAAATATTAAGTAAAATTTTCTACAGGAAGCAAAACTTTCTTTATGACTTATGGAAGGCTCCTTTCCATCTACTCTTAAGGAAAGACAGAAAATCAACTCCATAACACACGCTTACATGGCAGTGGGGAGACAACACATCTGAATATAAGAAAATCGTTAATTTATTTTTTGTCAATTTTCGATTCACTCTAAAAAAACGCCAGCTGCATTTACTTGATGGATAGGTACTCAAACAATTATTTAAAAATCAATAATAAGAAATTTTACAAAAACAAATTCCAAAGTCCTTTTTCTTTCCTATAATGGTATCTAGGTATAATCCTAGGTACTGAAAGAACAATTGTTTGTCTGAAATTGAATTTAGTCAGTTCAGCTATAGTTGCATTTCTGAGTTTCAGTGGCTACAATTGTGACTCTTCTCTTATTTTTAAATAAATGATCCCACATTTTGGAATGTGCATGTCCTAGTTGATACTTGGTCTTCTCACAGGTTTTCAGCATCTGCTCCAAACTTTCTCTGTCATTTTTGTCATTCAAGTTTTTCTTTATTTGTATCACCAACAAAAACATACAAACGACTAAATGACTCAAGCCACTGTGAATGTCAAAAATTCAAGGAGTATATGACATGGCAAGATTTAAATGAAGTTTCAGTTCTCTGGAAAAGCAATTGTTTGTTTAATGAGGATATAATAGAATTCTCTAGGGAAATAGAACCAACAGGATAAATCTGTAAGTATGAGATTTTATAAAAGTGTTTCATGTAACTGTGGTGGATGTACAGTTCAAGTTCTGTAAGGCAGTCTGCAAGCTGGCAATACTGATGAGGGTTTTTGATGAATTCCTCAGGAGAGGAGAGGCTGGCTGGGTGAAGGAGATGAAAGTTCTCTCTTTTGACTACTGAAAATATCACTTCTTGTAAAGCCTTCAACTGATACATTAAATGTCTCTCATGCTGAAGACATTCTTCTTAGTTGATTGTAGTCATAAATCAGTCATAAATGAAACCAACTTACTGGTGATTAAGTCCACAAAATGTCCTCACTGTAATGGTTAGGCCAGTTCTTGCCTGACCAGGCAACTGGGCATCATTAGCTGGCCAAGTTGACACATTAACCTAACTATCACAGAAGATTTATCTAATTGTGGTAATTTTTCAGAGCTAGTATTAATAAAAAATAGTTTATTTTAAAGTGAAATACACAATTTAAACACCTGTAATATTCTTTATATGTGAAACATAATAAAAAATGTAATGATTAGAGTGATCAGACTTATGACAACGTGTCATATTTCTGACTTCTTTTCTGTTATCATTGTCAGCCTATTGCCATCTAAGTGCTAAATTAATGGGGTTGAATTAATTAGTCCATTATGGGTTACATATACTTTCTTAATATTTGCAAGCCCTTTTCTAATATGTATGATTCTGTCAGAACCTTATCTTAAAAGAATCATGATTCATTTCAGTAGAAAAAAAATTTTTTTATGTAAAATTCATGTTTCAAGTTCACATTTGGATAGTAGAAATTAAATACAAGGATAAATATAAATTAAAATATGCTGACGCTATAAAATGTTAAGCACTGAGTAAATGGAAATTCTATCAAAATTAGAGTGTAAAAACTGCCTATAAAACTGTGTTGTTTATTCTTGCTTAATTTGATCTCTCATTTTCTGAACTCTAGAAATATTCTGAACCTATATCTCATAAATAAAAATTTCATTATAGTAGCCATTAAGTTACACATTGTAATATTTTCTATTATTTTATTGTTTCTGTTTGAGGTCCAGCAGGAGGGTATGACCATTCCGACTATATAACCTGCAGAAATTTGCACAAATATGCAATTGTACCAGGAAAAAAATAAAATTAACCCAATCTTTAAAATCCATTAAGTTATTCTTACTGTAATTAGATTGAGTTTTGTGTTTATTATCTATGCAATGTCATTTATGCTGTCTCCTTACTAATATGTACTTTGTCTTGTAATCAAAGCAATTAATTTTACAGTTTTTTCTATTGTATACATATGACTGTTAATGTCAGAGAGCAAGAGATACTCTTTGGCATTTTGTTTGGTCACTTGCTATGTGCTTCATAATACCGGCTCTGGATTCTGGCTAGTGACTCCTTCAGCCAGAAATGATCCTCCTGTGCACAGGCTGATGAAACAGCAACAAGCTGACCTTCTACTGTAGGTCCAGGGCAGCCAAAGGACACTTAAAAACAGTTTCTTTTACAAAGCTTTTGCTTTTCTTACAGGTCTCTTGCATCCTGGAAGAATTTTTCTTTCCACAGTATCAAAAACAGGATTACCAATGATTTCTTCTTGAAAATTTTAATCCTGGCTAAGTAAAGATGGAATTTTTCAGAAATCCTCTGTTCTGTCTTCTTATGCCTTAATTTTCTTAAGAAACCTTAAAGGGTGATGTATAGTATTGATTCTTTCCCACACCAATTAGTCAATGTAATTATTTTTCTCTGTGGGAGAGTTCTTCTTTGAGAGTAGCTAGTCAAAGAATGAGAGTGAAAACAGTACTGCTGTTTACTTTCCCAAGCATTTATCTGTTCACTCATGTATACAGCAAGCATTTATTTCAGGCTATATGGTACGTGATATTGTAGGCTATACTGGTGTTTGTTTTGGTTCCTGGCTGCTAAAACAATACCAGTCAACGTGTTGAAATTTATTGGCTCACAGTTTCAGAGATCAGGAGGCCTGTTTCTTCCAAGGGTCGGTATCTTCTGGTTGGATGGCAATCTTTGGGGTGCCTTGGCTTTTCTGACATATGGCAATACGCAATGGTGATGTTTTTTCCTTTCTCCTCTGGTTTCTGTGGACCTCCGGCTTCTGGTGACTTCCCATGGCTTCCTTCTTCATCTGACATTTACTCTACTTAAAAGATGCTCCAGTAATCCAGATTAAAGCCCATCTTGACAGAATCTAGCTTCATCTAAATAGGATTTTCAAAGATCTTATTCACAAATTAGTACAAGCGTAAACTAATGATAACATCTACAAAGGTCCTGCTTACAAATTGGTCCACAATGCAGGAGCAAAGACTAAGATTTGAGCATTGTTTTTTATGGGGTGCATGATTCAGTTTCTAACACATGCTGTACAATAAGTTTACGATGAATGAGGGAATATTCCTAGTTCATCGTAAATTTATTAAATAAGAGAAGAAGGCAGAATTATCCCCATTTTAGAGTTTCGTATTTTTTTTACCTTTTTGGCTTGGTATTCATTATGTTTTAAGCTACTATACGGTACACTTATTTATTCTATAAACATTTTATTTTATTGTCTCTTGCAAGAATAACTGCCTCATAATGTCAAGGAATTTTGTCTGTTTTGTTTTCCAGTTAGCTAGGACACCTGGGGCCTATATGAAGACCAAAGAGAAGTCTCTTGATAAATGTTTTCAGAAGGAAGAAATAAGGGAGAAAGGAAGAAAGGGAAGGAAAGAAACAAGAGTAAGAGAGCTGGAGGAAAAGAAGGATTCAGGGAGGGAAGAAAGCTTGCAGGAAGGATCAATCTTGACCAGTGCCACGCATATATCTGTGCAGTGCTATGAATTGGTAGAATTTAATTAGATGGTTTTAATGTCTTCTAGAAAATAAAGAGGCCTTTTCAATGACCACTTCCTTCCTTTTTTTTTTAAACATGTGCAGGCACCAGGACGCGCACCCGGGTCTCCAGCATGGCAGGCAAGAACTCCCCCACTGAGCCACCACCGCACCACCCTCAATGACCTCTTTTAAAGTTCAATCATTCATCATTACCGGATAGTCAATGTTTATCTGCCTTCATTCATACAGAGGATAGTGATGCACCATATATCAGCAATGTTAACCCAATGAGTTAGAAGTCACAGTTATATCACAAGTGATTTGCTATCAATAATAATTAAAATAGCTAAGCATGAGTCACTTACTTTCTAAAAATAAATTAGAGGAGGTTGAAGATTATCCCTTGAGTACATACCATTCTTACTTGCATGCTGATATATTTTCAAGAGAGAAAGGACAGTGCGGAATCATATATAATGTTGGGTTCCTCTGGTGAGAACATCGCACACAGACACTTCGTTTATGTTAGGTACAGTAGAAATAGAAGGTGAGAATCACAGATGTCTCTACTTATGTGCCAGTCAACACTGTAATAGAGCTATTCCAGAGAGAACCTGTAAGATCTCCGTAATGCTCCCGAACTGTCTAATTCATAAAAGTTATGAAAAATATGGAGAAAGAAGTGGGCAATTGCAGATGAATTGGCCAGAGTCCATGGAAGATTTCCATAACTTCATTTAGCTCTGAATTAAAAAGACAAATTTACCTTTGAAATTTATTTCCATCATCTATCTAAGATTTTAATATAAAAACCAGGTACTGGGTGAGGAAGAAGCTGCCCAGGATATTGATATAAAGACCATATCTAGTACAACCAAAAAAAGTCATTAGTTAGTGCCAACCCTAATGTATCTGAGAAGCTATCTCTAGTCCCTACAGGAGAAAGTACAGGAAGAGGTCACACCAACATGTTTTGCACATTTGGTATGTAAAAAAATGTGTTTTGGTCTATGTGTGTAATAGAGATATGGATGGTATAGAATTCGGTTAGAATAGTTAAAGCAAAATAGATTTTCAATTTACAATAAAAAATAGTAGCAAGAGATTTTGATAAACTAAAGTTGGAAAGAGTAAGGAAAGATTTTTTAACCCTTAAGATTAAAATATTTTGAGTGTGTTTATGACTGTCTTCTTTTCCTGAAAGTGGTAAGATTTGTAAATATTAGGCATTCCAAAAATATCATATTAAACAAAATTAAGTATATTGCATATTATTAATGATTAATGTCGTCTGTGCAGAACAAAAAATCCAAATATAATACTTTCACCCAGATATGAATGTATTTCTCTCTCACAAAAAGGAAATCAGTAGGTTGGCAGTTTACGTTTGGAATGGTTCTCAGTGATCTCAGGGAACCAAGAGACTGTTGTTGTTTGTTTTCTTTTTAATTTTTTTTCTCAACATATGGCTTCCACTTCATAACTCCAGTTCATAGTTTCTTGAACTTCAGCCATCATGTCTACATTCTGGCAACAGGAAGAAGAATGAGGCAAAGCAGTATGCAACCCTATTTATGGACATGTTTGAAATCATAAACACCAATTCCACAATAAAGAAATTAATCACATGGCCACATATATTATAGAAGAATCTGAAAACTGAATTCCAATTCTTGGAAGTCATGTGCCCAGTTAAATACCAGACAGAAAATCATCTCCAATGCAGCCTGGATGTCTGTGTACAACTGGCAGCCTTTGACACATACTCTAAGTGGCCCAAAAGTCACATCTGAAAATGTAGCCATTTCCTGTCTCATCAGCATTCTTAGGATCTTCAGTAGTCATTCTATTTTGCATTTCAACAATGTTTCTTATTTTCATTTTGGAAACCTACATTTAAGCAAAACTCTTTATGTGTGTAGCAAAAACTAGATCCCCAAAACTTTTAAATAAACTTTTATTTTGGAATTTTGGATTTACAGAAAAGATGCAAAGACAGTATACAAAGTTCCCATAATCTGCTCACCCAATTTCCTCTAACGTTATCATCATGGTAGATTTATCACAACTACAAAGACTGATAATAATGCATTATTAATAACTAACTCCAGACTTTATTTGAATTTCATTAGCTTTTCCACTAATGTGCTATTTCTATTTCAGGATCCAATCCAGGATATCACATTGTATTTCATCTGATGTTTCCTTAGCCTCATTTGGTCTGGGAATATTTCTCAAACTTCTCATATTTACATGACCTTTAGAACTTTATGGAGTATCGGCCAGGTATTTTGTAGAGCATCCCTCAGTTTCAGTTTGGCTGATAATTAGTCTGGACTTATGGGTTTGGGGAAACACCACCCATAGAGGCAAATGGAACTTCTCATCACATTTTATTACGGAGACTATGCCCTAAAATATTTAAATAATTAAAATACGGGTAAATTTTTTTAAGCACCTCACAAATATTACCTGTCTAGCTTATTAGTAAAATAGTTTAATATTATTAGTCTTGTAGGGCATAATACAGAGAGCCGCTTTTAATCCTGGCATAGAATCCTGATTTTTAACAGTGTTTTCAAGTAGAATTTTTAGGATATTTTTGCATAACAGAAAAGACTAAGTATTAAATTATGGAATTCATTAGCATAGAATAATATAATACCCAAGTGCTTTAAAGAGCGAATGGTTATAAATTGCTTCAATATTTATCCTGTAATTTTTTATTTCTGTTAATTTGCTTAGTAAATCAGCTTTTCAAAATAGCTAAATGTAAAATAATTAGTCTAAGCCGGCTGAAATTATTATGTGTTCTATATTAAAGCTACCAAATTATCTACAAAATTCTCTTCCTCCTCTTCCACCTACTTGTTCTCCTCTTCTTCCTCTTCTTTCTGTCCCTTTTCTTTTCATTATCAGCATCATCATCATCATTCTATGATTGTAATTCACCCAGTCTATCTCTCATAAAGTAAAAAAGTTATCAGATGATAGCCAGAGATTCAGATATACAGTTCCTCGACCAAGTGCTTTTCATCTAGACTCTCAGAAATACATGAATCGGTACAGGCTTTACTATAGACTTGTATTTTGTTGGAAAATTAGTGAAGGATCAAGGCTTTTCTTGATATTAATGAAATGAATAATTTCACAATGGCAACTGGATATAAGCTGAAATGTACTTCAAGGATGCTAGAAGGTGAGTGAAGAGAGAGTGTGATCCTGAGACCCGGGAAGATTCTCTCTCATGCAGTCAGGAGAGCTTGATCCTAAATGAGTCCTATTTCTTATATATAGAAGTTGTTTATCTAAATTATTCTGAATACGCATCTTTAGCTCTTTTTTTCATGTTTAGCTCTTTTTAAAAATATATTTTCATTGAGATATATTCACGCACCATACAGTCCATCAAAATATATGTCTCACAATATCATCACATAGTTGTGCATTCATCATCATGATCATTTTTAGAGCACTTGCATCACTCCACAGAAAAGAAATAAAAAGACAAAAGAAAAAGACCATACATCACATTTACCCCTCCCTCTCATTGACCACTAGTATTGCAATCTACCCAAATCTTTAGCTCTTACCCCCCTATTATTTGCTTATTTAGTTTTGCCCTTTTTTTTCTCATCTGCCCATACCCTGGATAAAGGGAGCATCAGCTACAAGGTTTTCATAATCACACAGTCACACTATAAAAGCTATATAGTCATCTTCAAGAATCAAGGCTGCTGAAGTACAATCCAACATTTACAGGTACTTCCCTCTAGTGACTTCATTACACTATAAACTAAAATGGGATATCTATATAATGCATAAGAATACCCTCCAGGATAACCTTTCAACTCTGTTTGAAAACTCTCAGCCACTGAAATTTTCTTTCACCTCATTTCTCTCTTCTTCCTTTTGGTCAAGATATCTTTATCAGTCTCAAGATGCCAGGTCCTGGCTCATTTCTGGGTGTCCTGTTCCACATTGCCAGGGAGATTTATACCCGGAGTCATAGCTCATGTAGGGGATAGGGCAGTGAGTTCACCTGCCAAGTTGGCTTAGAGAGGGAGGCCATACCTGAGCAGCAAATCAGGTTCTCTGGCGGTGACTCTTAGACATAATTAAAAGTAGGCTTATCTTCTCCTTTGAAGGAATAGATTTCAGAGGGATGAGTTCCAAGATTGAGGGCTCAACCTGTTGTAATGGTCATCCCCACTGCTTGTGAGAATATCAGGAATTCCCCAGATGGGGAAATTGAATATTTCCTCCTTTCTCCCCAGCCCCTCCTAGGGGACTTTAAAAATACTTTTTTATTCTCTGCCTAAAGTACTCTGGGATGTATTGGAGTATCACAATAACATGGACAAACCAACAAAATTTCACTCCCTATTCAAAATCCCTTGTAATTATGGTGTTCAAATAAACTGACCATATAGGTTAAATTAGATAATGCACTACCAAATATATAAATTTTGCACAAAATAAACATCTCTTCCATTAGTTTCACACAGAAGTTGAAGTTTTAAAATATGAATGATACCATCCTTTACCTTGTATTCTGATTTACCTTTGTCCCATCTAGATTGGCTTCATTCATACCTCTAATTGAAATCTGCTCACTTTTTCAACTTTTTTAACAAAAAAAGTTGCTGTATAGGGCAATGCTGACTTTCGTAGCTTCAGAGCTCTAACTTAGCATCTCAGAATTTAGAAATAACAGCTACAACTCCAGAATAGATGTGACTGCTATAAAAACTTACAGTCAAGGAACACTTACAGTAGGTACAACCTAATAAGTCATGCTCTTGACTTCATTTCTCTGAATTTGTATATTATAGTTAGCCCATATGAGTGAGGCATGATAACATTTGGCTTTTGTTTTTTGACATTTCATTCAACTACTGTCCTCAAGCTTCATTCATGCCTAGTTGCATGCCGCATAACTTCATTCTTTCTCGAAGCCACTTAGTAGCCCATTGTATGTATACACCACATTTTTCCCCTACATTCCTCAGGGGATGTACCCGTAGACAACCTCCATCCATTTCAAACTGCGAACACTGCTACCACAAACACCAGTGCACAAATGTCCATTCATGTCCCCAGTCTCAGTTCATTCAAGTGTATAACTAGCAGTGGGATCGCAGGATCATATGGCAACCCCACTTCTAGCCTCCTGTGGTAGCATCACGCTGCCCACTTGATGGGCCATACAACCCTGCTCCCCAACTAACAGGAAATAGGTACATCTCTTTTCCCACATTTTCTCCAGCACTTACCTCTGTTCATTTTTAGTTTTATTTGTACATCATACAATCAACTTTAAGTAAAAATTCAATTACATTTTGCTTCTTCACCACAATCTACATAAGGGCATTTCCTTTTCTTCCACAAAGAATTCAATACCACTCTCACGTATCCCCCCCACCCATTATCGATGTTAAGTTTTGGCATATTGCCTTTGTTACATTCAATAGAAACATATTACAATGTTACTATAGACCTTAGCTTGCATTAATTGTATTTTTTTGCTGTATACCATCTGTGCTGGTTTGAAAGGATGTATGTCCCCTAGAAAAGCCATGTTTTAATCTAAATCCCATTTCATAAAGGCAGAATAATCCCTATTCAGTACTATATGTTTGAAACTATAATCAGATCGTCTCCCTGGAGATGTGATTTAATCAAGAATCATTGTTAAGTTGGATTAGGTAATGAAATGCCTCCATCTATTTGGGTGGATCTTGATAAGTTTCTGGAGTCCTATAAAAGAGGAAACATTTTGAAAAATGAAGGAGATTCAGAGAGAGCAGAGAACGCTGCAACACCATGAAGAAGAGAGTCCATGAGCCAGTGCTTTGGAGATGAAGAAGGAAAATACCTCCCAGAGAGCTTCATGAAACAGGAAGCCAGGAGAGAAAGCTAGCAGATGATGCCGTGTTCGCCATGTGCCCTTCCAGCTGAGAGAGAACCCCTGATTGTGTTCACCGTGTGCCTTCTCAGTTGAGAGAGAGACCCTGATCTTCATCAGCCTTCTTGAACCAAGGTATCTTTCCCTGGATATCTTTGATTGGACATTTCTATAGACTTGTTTTAATTGGACATTTTCTCAACCTTAGAATTGTAAACTAGCAACTTATTAAATTCCCCTTTTTAAAAGTCATTTTGATTCTGGTATATTGCATTCTGGCAGCTAGCAAACTAGAACACCATACCATTTTCAACACCTTGCAATATTGACATTCATTTTTTCTCCCCCGTGCAGAAACGTTTTTATATTTATACACTTAAATGCCATCATTGTCCACTTTAGGCATTTGTAAGTTATACTGTCTCAGTCTTTATCCCCTATCTTTCCTTCTGGTATGTGTTGTGGGTTGTAATGTTCTGTAAATGTCTGTTAAGTCTCATTCATTTTCTTATTCAAAATCTTTGTTTCCTTACTGATTCTTTGTCTAGATGTACTATCCATTGATAAGAGTGGTGAACTGAAGTCTTCAACTATTATTGGAGAGGTGTCTACTTCTCCCTGCAGTGTTGTCAGTATGTGACATATATTTTAGGCACTCTGGCTTCGTGCATAAATATTTATGATTATTGTTTTCTTGATCAACTACTCCTTTATTAATACATAGTGTCCTTCTTTATCTCTTTTAATTGTCTCACATTTGATGTCTAATTAATTGGATATTAATATCTACCCCCACTCTCTTATGGCTGTTGTTTCCATGAAATATCTTTTTCCAACCTTTTATTTTCAATCTATGTTTGCCCTTGGGCCTAAAGTGAGTCTTTTGTAGACAGCATGTAGATATGT
Organism: Tamandua tetradactyla; assembly: GCF_023851605.1. Classification (NCBI taxonomy): domain Eukaryota; kingdom Metazoa; phylum Chordata; class Mammalia; order Pilosa; family Myrmecophagidae; genus Tamandua; species Tamandua tetradactyla. The sequence continues at coordinate 10,510,889 of NC_135348.1, forward strand.
CCTGTTTTTAATCCATTCTGCTAGTCTATATTTTTTAATTGAGGAGTTTATTCCATTAATATTTTATGTTATTACTGTAAAGGCAATACTTTCTTCTAGCAATTTGTCATTTGGATTTATATGTCATCTCTTTTTTATTTTTGTTTTTATCTTTACTGACAGTCTTCATTTCTACACTCTTCTTCAGACCTCTCTGTTCTGTTTTTTTCCATCTGTCTGTAGTGCTCCCTTTAGCATTTCTTGTTAGACCTGTTCTCTTAGTCAAAAACACTCTCAGTGTCAGTTTTTCTGAAAATATTTAAAACAGCCCTTCATTTTTGAAGGACAGTTTTACTGGGTATAGAAATCTTGGTTGGAGATTTTTCTTTATCATAATTCTAAATATATCATACCACGACCTTCTCATCCCATGGCTTTTGTTGAGTAATCCCCACGTGGTCATATCGAAATTCCCTTGCAAGTGATGAGTTGTTTTTCTCTTGCTGCTTTCAGAATTCTCTCCATCTTTGACTTTTGGCAATCTGATTAGTAAGTGTCTTGGAGTAGATCTATTTGGATCTATTCTGTTTGGGGTATGCTGAACTTCTTAGATCTGTAATTTTATGTGTTTCATAAGAGATGGGAACTTTTCAGTGATTATTTCTTCCATTTCTATTTCTGTATCTTTTCCCTTTTCTTCATCTGGACATCCATAACATGCTTATTCTTGTGCTTCATGTTATCATTCAATTCTCTGAGACCCTGTTCATATTTTTCCATTCTTCTCCATTTCTGTTTTTTTGTGTATAAAAGATGTCTTGTCCTCTAGTTTACCAGTCCTTTCTTCTGAGTCTTCAAATCTGCTGCTGTAGGTCTCCACTGGCTTTTACATTTCTTCTATTGTGCATTTTATTCCCATAAATTCTGCCATTTGTTTTTTCAAACTTTCCAGAGTGATTTTGCATGTCTATTAAAACATCCTTAATTAGTTGTTTCAATTCCTGTATCTCATTTGAAATGTTTGTTTGTTCCTTTGACTGGGCCATATCTTTGGTTTTCCTAGAATGACTTATTATTTTTTGCTGGTATCTAGGCATTTGATTTCCTTAATTAGTTTATTCTGGGGGTCCTTTTCTGTCTTTTATCTAGGCTTTACTTGTTGGCTGGCTTTGTTCTCTATTTGGCATTCAATTCAACTTATTATAGGCCTATAGCATAGGTTCTGTTTAACTGACCAGAATTTTTCAGCTCTTGTTTTTCTAGTTCTTGCCCTGCCTATATGGAACCTTTTTTTGAGGGAGGGTCTTCTCAGATATGATCAACCCTAGTTAGATTTTCCCAGACCAGACAGGCCCACATCTCAAGAGGAGGGTATAATGAATGTCAAGTTTCCCTGAGCATGAGACCCAGCAGGTTGTCAGACTTTCCTATGAAACCTTTAGACTCTGTACCTTTCCTATCATCCAGACATGTGGCACTTGTCTTCCTGTAGCTTGCCACCAGTGTAAAGTGTTTCAGTGCTTTTAATTCTCAGCAGTCTCTCACTGCCAATGGTATGGTGAGACAGATGCTGAGGTAGAAAGTGGGCTCAGGTTGCTTCTGTTTTTTTACCAGCTCCTGGGGCCTGACTTTCCTGAAGGAGAGCAGGCCATTGAACTAGGCCCCACCCCAAGAATTCTTGGAGAAAGTACACTTATTAGGGAATTATTTCCACTCACCTAACTAGCCACTTTTTATCTCAGACATGTCTTAATTCTGCCCTTACCTCGGGCAGTGCTGCAGCCTGAGCTGTAAATAAAAAAAGAAGAGGGAAGGAACCTTTTCAGAGTCAGACCCCAACTCCCCTGGATTATCAATCAAAAGCTGGAGTTGGTACATGGCTATATGTGTTCCCAGGCTCTATGTGCCCCCTTTTCTTGGGGTCCAGCCCTTTTCTAATATTTTGTGCTATTCAATTCAATAGCTTCTGTTGGTTTTGTTTGTTTGTTTGTTTCCCATCAGTCCTTCCCCCTCTCACTGGCTCCAACTTCCTTCACTGCTTACTCCAGGCTTATCTTTGCTCAGTTTGCTTTCAGCAATCTGAATTTGTCAATTAATTCTGCAGTTGGAGTTTCATTGAGCTACTTTCCTTGCTCCTAGTGGGATCTGTTACTTATTCCTTTGGCAATCAGCCTGCCATGCCCATGGAAGAAGGATGCCATGTTCTGTGGCTTGGGTGACTTACAGTTCAGTGTGAAATCTCAGCCATTCCATATGTATGGACTGGTGTATGAAGTGTGTCTGGTCACTGATGTACCCTGCAACAGATTTTCTATTCAGTTCCTGTCTATTTACTAGCTGCCCTGCGGAAGAACTAAATATACCACCATCTTGCCCCACCTCTTCTTTAGCTCTTCATCACTTTGCTGCTAATATATTTAGTTTATTACCAATCGTCCTTTACAAATGACATATATTTCCATTGCCAACTATGGGCAAGATATTATGCAACCTAGTAATTTAGTACTTTGCATTTTTTTGTTTTTAAGAAGTGTAATAAATTAATTTAGATTGAGTGCCCACAATATAATATAGGCTTACTACATAAAAGTAAAAAAAAGATTATATAACTATTATGAAGTAAGGAGTATTATCCATATTTACAAAGAGAAAAACTAAGACTCTTAGAAGTTAAGCAAAGTTTTAACCATTTTCTTTGGTCTAAAAATTTTGCCTTGCTTTAGTAGAAAAATCACAGAGTTTACTAAAAAATTATTACTTATATCATCATTTCATACATGATCAAATACTTCTACACTTCTCAGTATTATACATTTTCATCTTCAGTTACTTTTAGACTTCTTTGAGAATTACATAGCTCATACATTTTCTTTATTACATATTGATTTCTCCAGATATTACCATATAGTCACAGGACTTGGGGCAAATGATTGCAGTCATCTCTGTACTTCTAACGACAAAGAACTGGGAACTGGTAGAATGCCTATAGGTACATTAATGATCTCCTGTCTTATTTTTTGCTCATAAAATTATAAATTATTTATATATCCAGCAACTCTTGAGTCTATGAAACATATAATTGCCATAGAAATTTCAATATAAATATATGGGCATGCATTTACCAACATAATATACTTAGGAGTTAAATAACTTTTGAAAAAATTGATGAGTTATTTTACAAAAAAGAATACAAAAAGTCACATGCTAAATAAAATCTTTTCAATGGTGAATATTCAAATATTCCTGGAGATTTCCAAACATCCCCAGATATAAAAATCACTCTCAATATAAACGACTCTATTTTTTTTTGCATGAGCAGGCACTGGGAATTGAACCTGGGTCTCCGGTAAGGTGGACAAGAACTCTGCCTGTTGAGCCACCTGGCCCGCCCATAAACAACTCTTTGATTCTGCTTTGTGTATGTGTACAAGTCTAGCATGTATTCTCTGCACTTGCTATAAACTCCAACTTTTCCCTTAATACATTTGAGATGTACAAAACTAAACAATTTGACATGCAGCTTTTAAAATCAGAAGCTATTTATAAGGACACGAAGATGCAGAGTACCGTAGAGTAGCCAGGTCAGGACTGCATTGGCAGTCAGTCAGTGGGACTCAGACACCTTCCACTTGGTTTCTTATCCTTCAGTGGGCTAGCTTGGGTTTATTCAGGTGATACATGGATTTCAGGAGCAGTAATAGAGGAAGCTTTTCTCTTAAAACTATTAAATTTCAAAAATTATATGACTTTTATCTGTTTAGTCCTTCTTTTAAAAAGTATTATATTAGACTTGTGTCTCCGGAGAATTAGCGAATACATTTAAGGTAGTGTGAATTTTGTTAGGCAGGTTTACTTGCATATAGTGCAATAGTAAAAACATGCAAGTTCTTTGTGTTGTTTTATTTTTCCCAAAACTTAACCACTAAAATAGATTGTGGACAGTGCAAATCAAGGATAAAACAATATCAAAACTGAATATATATGATTAAGGATATTGTATGGTAAAGCCAATCTCATTTTTGTGAGTCTCTAGAAGTCCATAAACATATTTACTTGATAAAAAAAAGGTAGATTTCTGGCAGCCATATCACTTTAATATCAACTTAACTTTTAGAGTATGATTACTTTCCTTTGGAAATAGCCAAGCAAACCAAACACAATAAACCAAAACAAGTCAATAAGCAAATAAAAAAAATGCAAAGGATGCTGATTATATTCCAGGCCATGGCAGAAAGCTGTTTACTATTTAGAGGGCTAACAGACTAAGGCAAACTAATTAAAAGCTAAGGTTTTGGAGTCAAAGAGACCTGTGTTTAAGTCCTACCTAGACAACAAGTCATCTGTAGAGAAGCGTACTCCTTGTTGTCCCAAATTATCTCATTAATTTGTTCATTTACCTCGGTACTCCTTCCACGTGAATGAAAACTCAGTTGACCTTGTTTTCTTCTTTACCTGGCATATAATATGTTTCACTAGAATTTTTCCAATAAAATTATTTTATGGATTACATTTTTAATTTTTAAAACTTGAGGTTTAAGACATCAAAAACAAATTATATGAATGGAAGAGATTAATGTTTCACTCCTCTGTGACGGGTTCATGTTGACAGTTTAAATAAAATTAATTCAGAGCTTGTAGGACATCAAGGAAAGCAAACCGAATTATGTAGAAATCCTTCCTCAATGTAAAAGTTTATACTTTAAACAGTCAAGACTAATTTAACCCTGTTATTTTTCCAAAATGAAGGGACGTGCATGTTCACAAAGGACAGACACGAATCAGGAGGACTTTTCAGGTAGTACGCCATTCTCCACAATCACAGCACCCATTCTTCCAACTAATATTTGAAGCCCAACTCCACTACTGGTGTTGGAGATTTAGGTGTAGAGGGTTGTGGAGATGATGTGGTAGAGGATGGAGAACTAGAGAAGGAGTAGAATTTGAGGCAAAGCAAAAATGAAGGTGCAGAAGAAAACAGAGGACAGAAGCAAGGGAAATAGAGGGAAAGCCTAAGCAAGAGACAGAGATTGAAACAGAATTGATAGAGATACAACACACATAAAGGCATTGGAATATGTTACAAACTGTGATTAATAACATGAGGCCCTGCAAAGCTGCAAAGTTTCCGCTGTGGCCCTCAGATGACCTTAGCACCTACAAGTGTTACTCCCCACCCTTCTTGCAAACCCATATTGCCTATTCAATGGCCATGAAGGTTTAAGAGCAATACTTCCCTCTTCGGAGACCATCTTGGACCAAAATAATTATGAAGTTGCTGAACTTTGTCTTCCTTCTCTTGCTAATGCTCTATAAAACCCATGCCCTCTGTCTCCCAAGTTAGAATATTCTTCTGGGCGTGTGCTCATGCGCCACGTTCTGAATTAAGGCTGATACGTAGCTCTACCTTGGCTGACTTTCTTCCAAAGCATTGAGGCTTAACTAAGTCAAATTATGTTTCTAAATGATTGTCCTTATTAATACAATGATAAAACTTTCAACTTTCTGTCCCAACGTAAGATATTTCAATTCTGATTTTTAAGAAGACAATTTTTATCTGCCATCATCATAAGTGTCTATATTTAATCTTCTTTACCCAACCATTCCATGTGGCAAACCATTCCATGACAGACAATCCACTTATGTCAACCAGTGCTGATAAAACTGTGGCAGAAAATTCTTGTTTCTACTTTACAAGTTCTCAATAAATATTCAAGTGGATGAATCATTTCATTGACTAAAGCACAAATGCTTTAATCTATTTTAATTCCAAGTAGCTCTATAATATATGTAATACATATTATTACAATTTGGGGACATAAATAAATGTGTGCTCTGCAAAAATACCTATAGTTGCCTGTGAGTTGCTGGGAATATCCTGGTCTCTGCCCAGAACAGATCGACTGTCCCAAATTAAATGTGAAGAAATTCCTTCTACGATAATTAGAATGTCAAAGAACCTCCATTACAGGAGACAACCTCTCTTCATGATTTATTCCTGCATTGCACTATCAAACATCCTTTGTAAAAGCCACGGTCTGGATTTTTATTGTCTAATAATTTCATACTCACTTATGTGAGGGTTATATATCTTTCTGTTGTAAAGGAAGGAAGATCTTTGCCTATCTCAGCCCCCTGGCACAGGTTCTTTCTCTCCTGCATGTTCGTGCGTGGAAAATTCACTTTGTAAGTGCTTGAAGATTTGGAGCATGATGAGACAGCAAAGGGAACCCCTTAAAGCATGATCTCTGGCTGCCCTGTTCATCTCTTTCTCTTCCCATTGTTACAGTGTCTGCCCCACCCAAGAGTACAACTAGAAACTTTTGTCTTTATTGCAAAAATAACTGTCATTTAGAAATGTTAACTTAAAAGTGGTGCCTCCTTCCTTTAATTTAATTCATCCCTTCTTTGCCCTGATAATAAATCAAGTCAATACTATAAAAGCTCCTAAGCTACTAAATGCTTTAGCTTTACTTCCCAGTGAACTTTTATGCTTTATTCAGATGCTGAGTGCAAAAGTTTCATATTCACTTCATCAGTGGAAAAACCATTTCTCTTTTCTCCCAAAATATGTCCTTTAAAGTTAAGTAGAAGTTTTGAAGGGTCAGCAAAGATGAGCCAGACAGAGGACTGTGTTTCTGTAGCATCTGTACCATTGCATGCAGAAATTGATTTCAGAAGCTTGCTCAATTTGGAAGAAAAAAAAAAGAACTAAAACTATCTGAGTTTTCATATGAAATAGGCATTTCTCAACTATAAACTAAGACCTAGAAAAGTAGCATTTTATTATAGAGGGAAACTTAGTGAGGTTTGATTTGAATTGTTTAAGTCTTTATCTGTGAAGAATTTAAGATAACTGATTTGTATGTGAAATGAACTGTGAATAGATGACCATACCCTATTTACAAAACATTTGGTGACTCAGTTTCTTTAATTAAAGCAAGAGAAACAGGGCAGTAGAACTGTGTTTTGCAGGTTTTTAACATTAATCATGACAAAGTATTATCTCCTAGAACATGACTTTCCATAAATCATCCAGGTAGAAAATGTTTAGCCTTTGCAGGAGGTGTTCATGGTGATCCTAGGGCAGGCAATGGTGGCACAGTGGCAGAGTTCTCGCCTGCCATGCCAGAGGTCTGGATTTGATTCCCGGTGCCTACCCATGCAAAAAAGGTATCTACATATGGATCCTAATGTCTTACCAGCACAGAAAAGAGAAGTATCAGTCACCATTACCACCAAATATAAGACATGCTTCTCCTTAAATAGACATCTTGTTTTTGAGACTCTCATATCATGGGTTGTACTCTCACTTATTTTATTTTAAGCTACAAAGTGATGAAAGCAACTTGATTTTATGTGAATGGAAAATCTTAGCCTGGTACCGTTTTTCTTGCCTGGAAATATCTATTGCTTGATATTTTAAATTCTTATTGTTTTACATTTTTTTTGTATGATATATATTGCATAGCCAGGGTTCTCTAGGGAAACAGAACCAACAGGAGATATCTGCAAATATTACAAGAATTGTCTCATGTGACTGCGGAGATTGGCAAGCCCAAATTCCGCAGGGCAGACTTGAAGATCAACTCCAATGAAGGTTTTCAATGAATTCCCAGGAGCAGCTGGCTGGTTAATGTAGAGATGGAAATTTTCTTTTCTGACTGCTGAAATCATCACTTTTCCCTAAAAAAATTTTCAGCTGATTGGATGACACTTTTCTTATTGGAAGCAATCTATTCAGTTGATTGTAGGTGTAATCAGCCATAGATGCTATCAACTTGCTGATGATTTAAGTTCATGAAATAGCCTCGCAGTAGCAATCAGGCCAGGACTTGCTTCACCCAACTACTGGGCACCATAAACTGGACAAATTGACACATGCTCTTAGCCATTATAGATATTAATTGTATTCTACCCAGTAGTTTTCCTAGATGGGGTTTCTATGTTAAATCTGTGTGACAGTTATCTCTTTAAAGGAATGAGTGAACCAATAAGAGTATAACTTTTTCCAATTTTTGAGAAACTTGTTAAAAGTCTCATTGAGGCTCTTTTTCATCTGGATATGTGGATATGCATCCTTCTGCTCCTCATTACAGATCTGTACTTCATTTGTGGTTTTACTTTTAGCAGAATTATGTATTTAAATCAATATTTCTTATAATTTTTGGCTCTTGAGACAAGATGTTCCTTGTTCCAACATCATAAAGATACTATCCTATGTATTTTGTCATTAAATTTCTTTAAACTAAGAGTGTTAACTTTCTCATTTAGATTTTAAGTTGTATGGAGTTCACTTTGCTTAGGAAGTGAGATAGAAATTAAACTTTATTTTTCCCCATGGAGAGGCTCAGTCTTCTAAATCCCATCTGCTAGAAAAAAAGAAAACCCTTCGTTTTACAATTGATATCAGCTTTAGCATATATCAAGTTACCATTTGCATACCAGTCTGTCTCTTAGCCCTTTATTCTATATTGCAAGGACTCTTCCTCTGTTTAAAAATATAAATTTATGTGTATTAAAATTGTGGAATTCTGGAGATCATATTATTCTAGCCAAACTCAGAGTAATTACAAATGAATATTAAAGGATGAATCTGAAGATAGATAAGTCATTTTATTATTACATAAATAATAGTATCAGAGTTCAAGGCAAGTTATACTTTGCTGACACTGTTGCTCATATGTGTGATGGGAAGCACTTGAAGTTTGGGGAACAAATGTATTACATTCTCTATTTTCTATATTTTTCTTAATGTTACTGGCTATTATGTTTCTTTGATTTTTGAAATGCTATCTGGACTTAAGTTTCAGTGTTTAAAAGAGGATATATATTTGATTGCCATCTTTGAATTCCTTAAATTTTAGTACAATTATGGTCAGAATGGAGAAGCCACTACATCTGCAAAATATCCTTAATATTTAGACGTATATCATGAAAGCTCATTCTGAAATGAACTTTCAAATTCATTCCCTGTGTCATCTTCACATTTGACAAAATTATCCCTGAGTATATTTGGCTGAAGTGTTAACTATCTTTAATCCTACACACAGTTATGTCTCAGGGATAGGCTTTAGGAGGTGTGCAGCTTCTCTTTCTTTTCCACATGCATTCAAATTAGAGATGGGAACAAATATAAACAGGAGGAAGTTCAGGAAAAACAAATTCAGGGCCAATCATGCCAATGAAAATACAGACCCCAGATATCAGGCTGAATAAAATAATCTTTGCACCAACACCAAAATGTGCAAGGGAAATGGTTATGCTTATCTCACAGCCAAATGAAATAGCACTTTGGTGTTGCTGCTAATGGAAGCTTCAGTATATAATGACATTTGCAGTGAAAAAGTGACCTGCTTGTCCATTTATATTAGCCACTTTCTCACAGGAAGTAATCAAATCAATTGTTTTGGAAAAGGAAACAGTATCAGTAGTGTTGTTTTTTCTTACTGTCAGTTAAAAATTTTAGGTTTTATTTTTTAGGAAGTTCAACTTCACCTGCTGTCTACACATAGGAGTCATAGAATTATATGAGTCAAAGAAGAAAATTACATGAGTCATCTGGAGTTTTATACATCAAGTATATTGCCTTACTTTATTATGAGTTACAAGTGTCTGATTCCAGATTGAAACTGGAAGAATAGGAGAGTATATCATTAAAGGTAAAGCTTCATTTTGAATTTAAAGAAAAATAGAATAACAGGCAGAAGTTAAACATAAATACCTGCAGGGTGTCCTACTTGCTGACTATATTTAGAGGTAATGTTGGTAGAAGACAGCTAAAATCTGATCATTGTTTTTAGATTAAGAAAGAATATACCTTCCAGTAAAAGAAAAATGGGGTATTGCTGCATTATACATTTTTTCCTTCATGATTATATACTAAGTGAAAGTTGAGAAAATGGAAAAACAATAAAACGGATAATATTAGAAATACTTTATATGAAATATTAGAGCTTATGGGAGCTGATAATCCTATCATTTTGAAGTTTTGGTCAAGTATCGTGACCATAGTCTTATGATTTCCAAAGAATATATCCATTAATAGGGTTTAAGACTATTTATCTCTTCCCTAAACTCAACAAGAAATCCAAATCCTGGGTTACTCTTTTGAGCTCTACATTTAAGAATTAACCTATACGAAACTCAACAAAAAGAAATGAGGATGAAAAGCAAGCATGTTTCATTTAAAAATATTTTCTCTTTATATTAAATCATGTATCAGAATATTTTGGTTAGTTATAGACTGATAGAGATGATGCTATGCCTATTTATTTCTCATCATAATTCTTTCCCCTCTGTGGTAATTAGATTCAGTTGTCAACTTGGCCAGGTGAAGGCACCCAGTTCTGTTGCTGTGGACATGAGCCAACGGTACGTGAACCTCATCTGTTGCTGATTGCATCTGCAGCCAGCTAGGAGGCGGGCCTGCTGCAATGAATGATGTTTGATTTAACTTGTTGGTGCTTAAATGAGAGGGCGCAATGTAGCACAGCCTAAGCAGCTCAGCATACCTCATCTCAGCACTCACAGCTCAGCCCAGGCCTTTGGAGATGCAGAAAGGAATCACCCCGGGGAAAGTTGTTGGAGCCCAGAGGCCTGGAGAGAAGGCCAGGAGAGATTACTCTGAGCCTTCCCCTGTAAGAAGGAACCTCAGAAGAAAGTTAGTTGCCTTTCCTCTGAAGAACTAACAAAATAAATCCCATTTTATTAAAAGCCAATCCGTCTCTGGTGTGTTGCATTTTGGTGGCTTGCAAACTATAACACCCTCCTTCACCAACCCTGCTGTAACAGAATGGTAGGCAATTGCCTGAAGGGTCAGTTGGTTCTAGGAAAGAAGGTGGTTTTTCACTCTTACTGAAATTCCATTGAAAACCTTGAGATAATTTGATTATCAAAAACAAACCAAAGGATGGTGCATTGGTGGCTCAGTGGCAGAATTCTTGTCTGCTGTGCCAGAGACCTGGGTTCGATTCTTAGAGCCTGCCCATGCCAAACAAACAAACTAACCAACCAAAACGTGAACATTCATTCTTCTCATATGTTTTAAAGTTGTAAACATTGTCTCATCACAATGATAGCTTTAAAAACTTTTAGGTATGTGTGATGAATACTACTTTATTAATCAGAACTGTGCACAATCAGCCACCAAATACCCCTTACCCATATAAATCCTCCAACCATTTTTCCCTTCCTTTCAATTCTGACCTATCCATCATCTCTTCAAATTCAATTATTTATAAAGAATGTTCCTTATTCACTTCATCTGGCTCCTTATCAATACTTTGCTCTTCTCTCATTCTACTAAAACTGCTTTTACATCAGACTCTGACTTAGAATCAATAAATTCAATGACATATTTTATCTCTGTACCCTGACCAGTCTCTGGAGCCATTTGGTACTGTTTAATCTGGGACACAAGCCATCACCTAAAGCCCATTACTCACATTTAAGCACTGAAAAAGCTCTATCAATTTTACCTTAGCAATATTTCTCCTCCCTTCTTTTCCAAACCCAGTGGAAATAGCTTAGTTCTGAAACTCATCTAAATTACTTAAATAATCTGATTTCCTTCACCTTCTCCTTCTCCTTCAAACAACTCATGAATACTGTAGAGATAGAATAACAAATACTCTTCTGCAATGATTCTCACCCATTGGTTATATTTTAGCTAATTAACTCATGTAATCCAATGTTTTCTTCAAAAGAAATGCTTGATTCAAACTTTATAACTAAATCGTGTTCAATTTATCATTCATATAATTTAACTGCATTTATTCCAGAGAAGTAAAGCAATAGATATTTAAGCACTTCATATTTAGAGGAATCTGAGGTTTATTTTGAACAACGTGTCATTCTCATAGAACACTCAATAGATGGCATAAAATCATTGTTGCTTTCTCCATTACCATGTGGACTACTGCCAGTGTTTGAATAGGTCATATCTACTAGCTTCAAATATCTATTCTCTTTAAATCACAAATTAGAAGCGAGACTTCTAAAGAACTACAACAAATTCTAAAGATTAAAGCTAACAAAAATCAGAAATGCTCTAAGAATTTAATATCTTAAAGTATCTTAATAAAAATAAATTAAAACAAAAATGTAGGACATTATTTTCTATTTAATTTCATTAATTCAATCTCTATGAATTATTGATTAATGATGTTGGTGCCCAAATTAAGATATAAAGATAATATTAAAAGCACAGAAACTTTTTAGGTTTTGTATACAATACTGTCCCTTATATTTAAGATCTCAGCCCCCTCCATTTGTGATATGGATTCCAAATGTCTTCACTATTCAAATAATTTACTCTTGTGGCTATCTTCTCTCTCTCTCTCTCTAGTATCATCATTTTCTTCCTCTCTACTACATAATTCATTTCTTAATAAAATCTCATTTGGCTCTTGTATCTGCTTATCCTATCTCTCCCCATCTTTGTTCTCTTTTACAGGATACCGAGGATAAGAGTAAATATTACCCAAGAACTTGCTTCCTCTTCTGGGAAAAGAGTTAGTGCATTTCCAGTTGTATGCAGGACAGTTGAATAATGTTATGTGAAAGTACAGGTCTGTTATCTTTATTTAGAGCATAGGCATGGCTTAAGGAGATATGCACGGGTGCCAAGTTGACAATGGGTGGACTGTGATGGTAGATTTCCTGTGTCAACCTGGCTAGGTTATATTGTCCGGGTATTTGGCTAAGTAAGCACTGTCCTGATTGTTACTATGAGGATATTTTGAAGATGGATTTAAATTATTAGTCTGTTAATTCCATCTATGGCTTATTACATCTACAATCAACAAAGACAAATGAGATTGCATTAAACAATGAGTCTTCTTATCCAGTCAGTAGGTTCAAAGGGAGAACTGAGGGTTATGGCAGTCAGAAAGAATTTCTATCTCTAGTTCAGTGAACCACCTTCAACTGGGGAATTAATTATCACTTTCTTCGAATGTTCAATTTGCAGCTTGCCCTGTGGAATTCAGACTTGTCAGTCCCCATGGTTGCATGAGGCAATTTCTATAATTAATAATATATGTAATGTATGTGTACATAAATTATATATATACACACATTATACATGCACACACATTCGATGGTTCTGTTTCTCTGGAGAACCTTGACTAATATATTCTCTCTGAATAATTAAATGTAGCTTATGGCTCCGTGCTACTAATTTTGTAGACCTCTAGATTCCAAGGACCTTTACTCGGCCTCTGAACTGTAGCTGTAGTCGTATATTTAATGTATATGTCTGGTTAGTCCCTCTCAAGTCTAAAATTTGATGTTGCCTTCTTTTATCTATACGAGAGAATAGAAACTCTTTTGCGTGGCATATTGGGTTCTTTATACAAAGGCCATTTCAGATTGCTCAGTCTTTTCCCCTCACGTCCCTCCACCTCACAGCTCACCCTAGGCTTCCAAAACACCATGCATTATGTCTTCTTCATGACTTTGAATGTGCACTTCATTTTACTTTTTCTGTTGATAAATGCAAAACTCAAGTCTTTTAGACTCAATGACTCCCTCCTGTAGTAAAAAGCACCCAACAAGTAATTTCTCTCCTGCTCTTCTGGGTACCTAGTTCATATCTTTATACTGAACTCGAGACATCGTTGCCTTTAACAATACTGAAATCTGCTCCTCTCCAGTTGGTGCATGCTTGATTAAGGATTGAGATCTACTCATCTTTACGGCCTCAAAACCTATCACAGTGCCTAAAACATAGCAAGACAATAAAATATTACTTAATGCACGAAGGTGAATGAACAAATATAGTCCAATTATCTTATTTGACAGAGAAGGAAATAAAGTGAAGCTCTAAATTGCACAAATTAATAGAAGAAGAGCCAAGTCGATCAATTCATTCTAATAAACATTATGATTTACTTTTAAATCCAAAGAGCATAATTATAAAAAATAGGAAGTGCAAGCGTAGTTCAGTGGTAGAATTCTCATCTGCCTTGCGGGTGACTGGGTTCAATTTCCACTCCATGAATTTCCTAAAGAACAAACAAACAAACAAGCAAAATTAACAAACTAAAAGCAAAATAAAACAAAAATTCAATAAGTGCTGCTGTAATAACAGGCTACTCACATAGAAAAATAATGAAATGTAATCCTGCCATACAGCGTTCAAAAAAAAAAACCTGAAGTAATAAATGCTTTTTTCTATCATAGTTTAGGCCCAAAACACTAAACAATCTTTAAATATGATAGGCCAAATCCTTTTGAGCCACTACACACTTATGTTTCATGCTCTCTAGGATCAAATGAAAAATGAGCTTATTATCTTAATTCCAACGTAAGGGATATTTGGAAGCCAATGCTTTGGAAACTTTGAGTAGAAGTGTGAAAAAAAAAAAAGCATTCCATTAATTTGGGAAAAAGAGAAAGATGCTTTAAAATGTTATTTCATTTCAGGTTATTTTTTTTTGTCTACTTAATCTGTATTATTACTATTATTTTGGACAAATGAAGGAATTTCCTGCTTGCAGTGATTTTCCAAGCCCTAGGAGATAACCGTGCACAGAGCACATATAAAACTCAGCATATGCAGAAATGAGGGCATGCCCTCACTCACTGACATGCAGAGGCAAGTTTGGTTTGTCTGTTTGAAAAGTGCAGTGGAGTTAAGTTCACCCTGCCTCTTACCCTGGTTTAGGTGGTCTCTGATGGCCAAGCTTTTGGCACAGGTAGCTTGTTTTAAAGTACAGAAGTAATGAAGGTGTGCGTGCATGAGGTAATGATGGGATAAAGACCCAAAAGCAGAAACCTTGCTTTATGATAGAATTGTACAAGTAGAAATTGAATGTTGAGTCTTTGGTTCCTTTTACAATTAATATTTAACAATGTTATAACTTATGCCAGTTATATGAAATATGTATAAAGGAAAAACTAGAAAAATATACATATTTAAGAATTAGAAGACAATTTCAATTTTCCTTTTAACACTATGCACTATATTTTTAAGTTTTCTACAATTATGAATGAATTTTCATAGCCAGGAGTAAAAAAATGCACATTGTTTAGACATTATGATTTAGAAAACCCAATTGTATAAACTGATGTCTTTCTTGAGAGAGAGAGAGAGGGAGAGAGAAAGAGCAATTGGACACTGTACTAATTGAAGATATTTATTACTTTTATGCTTTTTAAATGTGCTTTGTAAGAGCAGAATTTGATTTTGAATTTACAGAACAGTAAATTGAAACTTTCATTAGTATTCAGAGAGACTTTATGAAATTACTGTTAGATAATAATTAAAAACATATTCTGAGGAAAAGAGACATTTAATATATTTCACAGATCACTGATTTTCCTGATATACGCTGTGCTGATTCCTTTATAAATGTATAATTACATTTAGCTAGAGATTTCAAATGCTATTAGAATAGGCGACCTTTTAGTAATGAGAATTTTGGATCTTCCTGATAATCTGTTAACTCTTTTATTACATTTGCTTGACTTCTTATTACCACTGCTGCATTGTCACATTTCAAACATCTTATTTTTCTCCAAATTAAAAAAAAAATTGGTTAGTACTGAAGAAAGGGAGAAAATCTTGAAACTGATCTCTTAGTTATGTGATATTAGAACTGAATTTTGAAAGATAAGCATTCTTCAAGGGATCCAACAATTTTAAGCTTTAAAAAAATGATTGAGACTTCAAGGGTTACCATTATTCATTTATTTAAGAACAAAGTCTTGAAAGTATAAAAACGCAACAGTTCCTATGTGAATTATTGTTATTTTTATTAAGTGTTTATAGTTAAGTTCTATTCTTTTTTTTTCTCCTTTTTAATTCCTATCTTTCTTCACTTTCCCTATTATGTGCATTTGTATAAGCCTTGGAAGTGTTAAGGGTAAAAGATATCCTTTGGGCAATGAACAGCATTGTAAAGAATGGTTATTATTTTTACCTAATTCTTTTTATTTGGGGGGGGGGGTCTTTAGTTTGTTTGTTTGGGAAGTGCATGGGCTGAGAATAGAACCCAGGTCTCCTGCATGGCAGGAGAGAATTCTACCACTGAACTACCCTCACCACCCCCTTAATTATTTTTATAATTTCATCCCATTTATTCAATCTCTTCTATGTGCTTTCAGATTAACTTTGAGTGCTATCTATTCCTTCCTTTAAATGACAGACCACTTTCTTCAGTTTGTTTGCTTTTCTGTCCATGTCTATCCCCTCAGAATGTTATGAATCTTGTTATATTAACAACATGACAATATATAGTTTTGTTTGATCTATTATATGGAGATAAATTTAGTGTCAATAAAAACTATTCTGACCACTCTAATACTCATTCTTTCCTTATGAAGAAACTTCTAGGAACAGTGGAGGAATATTTCAACATTTAACTTACTGAATTTCTTTGTCTACATGCATAAGAACTGGAAATAGACTTTTGAAATTAGCCTGATGTCATTCCCTTCTATTTCTTCAGAAACATAATATTAATACATCTTTGGCAAGCCTTGATATATTGTTTTAGGTATCATTTGCATGAAGCACATACACAAAAATCATAAAGAACAAAGTAACATCTTCTATAGAATTACTGACCTTACCCACAACCAGAGGCTATGTAAGTTTATGCATCCATTACACGTTTTCATATGTAATCCATGTATTAAAAAAACACAAAACACAAAAGCAAACATATTTAATTCCTGCTTAGAAAATGTCACCTAAACTATCATGTTTGCTTATATTAAAAACCACTGAATGATACACTTTAAATGGTTGAATTGTATAGTATGTGAATTATATTTAAATGCATCTGTTCTAAAATGTGTCAACAGGAATGTGAAGACAAGACCAGACCTGACTACTAGACAGTAGAAGTCAAGTTCCATTTCCTGCAGCCCTGGATGCCTTTTGACTTTGTTTTCAATAACAGGAAGCTGGAGATGCTTGATGGTTTAATTATAACCATACTGGGGAGCTCCTAATACTAAATCTTATTAGTAACTGCACTCTGACAATGACATTCATCACTTATTTTTCCATGGGACCCTGTATAATTCCTTAGGAAAAGATACCAAGCACTGGATGAAAGGGTAAAACATTTCTACATTAAAAAATTGCATGCTTGCACATGCAATCTTGCACCTCTTCTCCTCACACATTCCCAGGTGTACTGTGGAATCTAATGGTTCAGCTGCTCACAGAGTTACAATTATTTTATTTGATTTCTCTATGAAACTATTTCCATAGTCTGACTAATTGCAGTCATAGAGATAGAGCTTTGCTAATTCCATTTATTACAGAATGATAATAATAAAGTCAGAATAGGAAGTTGAGACAATATTAACATGGAATTTGTCACATAGATAAGTTAATTCTCAATTCCAAGGCTTTCCAATTGATCTTCATGTGTTATTATTTGGAGCTACTGTTTATTGCATTTCTGATGAACAATAGGTACAGAAGATGTCTATTAAACTCTAACCTCACAACTCTATGGCTGGATTTTATTTTTTCTATTTTACAGTTGACAAACTGGAGTTCAAAGGATCAATAACTTACCCAAGGCAATATAGCCAGTATCAGAGCTACTTTACTATTAAGACCAAACTCTTACCAGAATGCCCTTCCATAACACTTAATTTCGGAATGTTTTATATCACTCTGAAGTGGCAGGACTCTTCGTTTTTCTGCCAAGGACTCAGAGGAGTCCTAGATTCAAATACTCCCTCTTCTCTTCGTGCATTTCATGTATGCTGAAATATAACACTGCCACTACCACTCTCCAAAAAAGAAGAAAAGAAAAACAAAGCAAATTGAAACTGTTACATGTTTGTTTTTTTACAGTAGCCAGATAGGAAAAGTCAAAGACACCTGCTGTTGGAACTGGCATATGGCAATTCCATAGACTCACTCACAATAACAATGGACCTGGCCAAGCATTCCTGGGAGAAAGCATTTGGCAAGTGAGATTTAGAGCGTGGAAGAGCATAATATATTTGGTCTTCTAAAGCAAGCTTTTTTCCCAAAGGAAGACCAAGGTAGAGCAATACATACTAATTCTCACCCCACTGCCAGAGGAAGAATTAGCAAAAAGAAACTGACCAAAAGTATATTTAGAGATGTTCTGAAACCAGAGGACTAAAGAAAAGTGATGCCCCTTAAAAACTATCTTTTTAAGGTTAAATGGTAAAAAAAGAATGATAAATAATTAGATAATCTAATTAATTCAAGTAATTAACTAATAGAGTATTCTAATTGTTTTTTGGTTGCCTTGACATTAATGCAAGGTTATATAAAGTATTTTCCAACTTTCTATGAAGTTATTTTTAATATTCACTCTAAAGAAAATATTGTTTCTAGGAGATAGGAAATAGAATTTTTTAAATCTGTCAGATGAACTGTCAAAGTTGCTAGCTTAGGCATGAACTCAAATATTCTTTCTCTCTGAAGACTTTAAATGTGTCTGGTTTAGGAAATTTTTGAAAATTACTGACAAGATCATACAAAGTAAAACTTTCCCTCAAATAATTTGCTCTGGGATGCTCTAAATACATATTTAGTTGCAACATTATAGTTATAAAGAAAAACTCATGAGGACATAAGAATTTACATGTATAAATAATGGAGTGAGATCATGGAAATCTATAAAAAAACACTTCTATAGAAAGTTAACTTTTTTTTTAAATTGTCACATTGTAAAAAACTATATAGTTATACAGTTTTCCTCAAGAATCAAAGCTACTAGAACACAGCTCAGCAGTTTCAGGTACTTCCCTCTTGCTACTCCAATACACCATAAATGAAAAAGGCATATCCATATAATGCATAAAAATAACCTCTCCAGATAACCTTTCAACTCTGTTGAAATTTCTCAAGCACTGAGACTTTATTTTGTCTCATTTCTCTCCCCCCACTTTGGTCAACAAGGTTTACATTCCTGGGATCATGTCCCACATAGAGGGGAGGGCAGTGAGTTCAAAGAGTTACTGAGTAACCTCTTTGGTTACTCAGATGTGGCCTCGCTCTTTCTAAGAAAGTTTACTTTCGCATAAGGATATTTAAAAAAATTAATCCTGAATCTATTATGCCCAATGATTTTGATTTAGACAATTTTTAAGTTAATTTTCCTAAGATAGATTTGAAAAGAATTTACCAGCATATAAAAACAAGCAAGAAAATCAAGCTAATTGCTTGGTAATGTCAAGATAATTTCAGGAGCTTCTAATATTAGCTATAAATGACCACATCTCAAAGTTAAATGCTCAGTGGCAGTGTGAAAGTTTTAGAGGAATAGGATTAAGCTTGCAAATATCTCAAGACGTGCCATCCTCTCCCACCTGCATTTAGGTGGAACAGCTGTGAAAGATACTTTCCTTCCTTCGGGAAAACATTCCACTGTTTGGAAATGCTTTCTTTATCCCTAGGTGGTATAATTTCATGAATATGTTAATATACAAACCTAGAGAAGGAAAGAAAACATACAAAGAAAATAAATAAGTGAATAATAAGTTATTATAGAATAGTTGTCTTATAAAATTTAGTTTATGATTTCATAGGAAGAATAACATAATGGCAAGTAGGAAAATTTGAAGGAAGGTATTAATTTGACATAACATTTGGTTATATATTGAAGTTTGTCAGTGTTGATGAACAATATAGAGAATTCCACCTAGACTACTATTCAGTGAAATTTAATTGTGCAAGAAAGAAAGAATGTTATGAAAATGGAGAAGGAAAGGAACAATTATTATCTGACAAGGAGGCACTAGTAAAAGTGAGTCTACATTCCACATCAAATTATTTTTCTACAGGAGAAAAATAAACATTAATCAGTTGAAGTAATTTTGTATTCCATTTCTATCCAAAAAGCATATGAATGTTTTCTTTATACCTAATTGAAAACTTTCTAAATGTATTTTATAAATATAATTTCCCTAAAATGCAAAAATAAAAAAACATGTTGATAAAATGATTGTAGCACATAGTCAAAATTGGTTTGTGCATATTATATTCCTTAAAGACGGTTGTAACTGCTATTGACATAGTTAAAAGACAAATAGAAACAATGAAATAAAGGGTTTCTAATCTGGTTATTATTTTCACATAAACAATGTTGGAGAAATCACATCCTTATTAATAAAATAAGGTAATACAGGACTTTAAAGTAGAATTATAAATGCCAATCTGTATGCCCAATAAAAAGTTGCTTTTACCTCTTGCGAGGACAAAAATCAGTGTAACTTTTCAGCATAAGTTTCCAAGTCAATGTGATTCCATGGAAAAAGCAGATGGCAGATTTGTACCATCTCAGTTATTTGGAGAAACTGTTATACCAAAATATTCTGAGTTTATATTGAATGATCTGAATTACAGGCGTTATTCACCCATACAGTGGAAATTCTCAACATAATTTAAAAGCCTGTTTTCTATTTTGTTCTTTGAGGAATCTTCACACTATTTGAGAGTTGTCTATAGAGATTTAGTTCTTCTTCTAGATTAGCCCTCTGGAAGAAGGCATATCCACCCCTGTGCCTTTTTTTGAGGAGAAGCAGAATGGTTTAGATATATTCAGCTTTAGGATCAGAAAAAAAATACTAGTATTTTTTCACAATTCTGTTTATATTAAATCACATAATTATTTAATAATTGTTGAAATTATTTAATTAATTTGATTCTAAATATTAGTAGAAATAGTAGCAAGTAAAACAAAGAACAAAATATCAAAATCAAGAGAACTATAATGCATCCATTGAATTATTCCATGGTCATTGTTGGCCCTTTCCCTCTAAGCTTATTCTCACAAGTAAAATTCCCAATATTTGGTTCATGTCACACTTAAGTGGGTTATCCTTTGAATTTAGTTGTAGAAAAATACAGCATTGAATTCAGTTGCTTTATACTTGCTTGGTTTTCTGGAGAGTTTAAGTTGCTCTCAAGCTTCTTTCTGAAGTGGTTTTTCTTTCTAGTATTATCTGATGTCTTCCTTTTTTTAGCTCCTAATGAAAGAGCATTTATTAACGACCAAAATTTTTTGTTAGAGGGTGAAGGCTTTAAAAGATATGCATCCTTTCCAAAATCTATTTATCTTGCTGGTCCTGTATGATCTTTCAATGTTCATTATGAAGCAGAAAAAATGCATAGTGAATTATGAATGAGTGTTCTCACAAAAGAAGGCATTTGAAGATGTAGAATTTTAAAAGGCAAGTGGCAATGATTTTCCTTTTTAAAAACGGTGAATCCATTCAAAAGAACTCACAAAGACTAGAAACCATATCCAGAGAGAAAAATACTGCAGTGAGGTCACCTTTGTATCTCATTGTCAAACATTTCAAATCAGACCTGGAAGCAGATGCATTCAACAAAACTAGTTTTTTTTTTTTCCTTTATTTAACCTCATTGATCTCCTACATTTTTTATCATATGAGAAAAGAAAGAAGAAAATATAAAGGAGAGATATCACCAACTCTTGAGTCACAATCTGTAGCATAAGCCCCAAATGACAGCTCCAGATTCCTTTTAGATTGCTATTCCAGTAGCAATTTGATCTTAAATTTATTCCGCTTCTCAAGGATACTGGTAAAAAAGGATTCCTCTTATCCAGACACATAATTTCCTGTGTTATGACTCAGAATTATGCATAACCATATCATTAGAATAAGCATAGTTTGATTTGTTTTTATGAAATTGCTTCTTGGGTTAAAAGTCATTCAATAAAATACAAGACATGAAGAATAAGTATTCTAGACTTTAAATGAGTTTTGGAAAATATAATTGAATTTCTTAAGGTTGGAATATTACATCTAAACTTTAGAAACTTTCTCAGACAATTTAATTTCCTTCTATAGCCCACAGAGGCTATTTGATTTCACTAACAATTAGAAGTTAATCATAGGTTTTAAAAAATATGGATACACTTAAGGCAAGAGGAGCAAGGTTTTATATTTGCTTTCCTGTATAATCACCTGCTTTTTCAGATTATATAAAACTATGAGTCCTTAAAAATCACAAGTTTTTAATTTGCTATTAAGTACAACCACAGGAGTGTTAGCGTAATTAATCGTTACTGAAAGGGAATGCTTAGGGAATAATTTTTTAACATATGACTTGAATTCCATCATGTAGTTCACATAAGTGTCATCATTATTAAAAGAAAGAGCAAATATTTATATACCTATTACTGTGTACCAGTGACTAGTCTCAGCACTTCTTACATATTTACTTATGAAAGGCCTATGAGGTAGGTAGGTACTGTGTTACTCTCATTTAATAGATGGGACAACAGAGGTAAAGAGAAGTCAAGTACTTGGTAATAAGTGTCAAACATAAGATTACAAACAAATCTCTAGTTTCAGTACCTCATCTCCTTGGCACCATGCTATGTTTCCTCTCAATTTATTTTTTTTTGTTTCAACAATGATTCTAATAGAACATATTAATAAAATGACAATTAGATCCATAAAGATCATTCATTTGCTCTTTTATAGAAATGTTATTTATGTTTAGTCAGATTCATATATTAGTAATTTTTTCTGCCATGGTTGTTATAGAATTGTTTGCCAAGAGATCCCTAAAATATATGCTCAATGAGTAAATGAAATGCATTAAAATGCTAAATAGTGACAAAAGCAGAGGTTTGGAAGAAGAGTTATAATATAGCTCCACTTCTAAAATGAAGCGGACCAGTTCCTGAGTGGAACAACCATAAAAAACAACCATTACCCTAAGGGCACAAAACAACTGAAGTGACATGTAGTCAAGAATACCTATCAAATCTATCAATTTTTGGCACTCTTTTCCCAAACACACTTCGGTGTAATGGAACTTCTGCAAGGAGCAGGTACGGCCAAAAAAATGGGACACCTTTCACCATTAGCTCCTAATCAAGGGTTACAGTGTATCTCTGGGAGTGGGATGTGCTCAGTATTTCTCACCCCCAACCCCCAGGCTATGTTGCAGAGGTCACATTCCAGGTGAGTGAAGCCAAGAGGTCGGTGGCTCTGTTACCCCACCAGGCCCTGACTCGGAGGCCAGAGGCTTGATCTCAGGTTTGGAAGGCCAAGAAGACTGAGTACCCTACTGCCCTTGCCACAGCTGGCTTGTAGGGTGGAGGTTCCACACTGAGAAAGACAGGCCGAGAGGCACATCAAATTCAAAGGAATACTAACAACACTAAAGCTGACTTCTGATCAGAAGTAATGGAGGATGGAAAGCAATAGGATGACATATTCACAGTGCTGAAAGAATGAAGACAAAGAATCACATCCACTTAAAACTATCTTTCAAAAGTTAAGGCAGTAGTTCCATTACAAATTGTAAAGAACTTTTCGTTGTTTTACTACCAACAGCTAAAAAAAAAGCTAAACATATTGAAAACCAACAATTCTTCTTAGTTTCATGAGAATTGAGGTCACAGGAAAACCACTGCCTCCAAAACTGGGGAGCAGCGAATGCAGAGAATCACAGTTTATGGGGAAGAAGTCACCACTGGACTCAGCAGTTGGCAAGAAAAATTAATGGGTAATGAATCATTGTTGGAAATTTATCCATGAGAAACAAATACTCCTGGGGGCCCAGCCTTAGAGGGGGGCCACAGTTTCATGAGTTTTACTTCCAGGAATCACACCACGTTCTTAAGGTGATGACTGTAGACAA
Source organism: Tamandua tetradactyla (assembly GCF_023851605.1). Classification (NCBI taxonomy): domain Eukaryota; kingdom Metazoa; phylum Chordata; class Mammalia; order Pilosa; family Myrmecophagidae; genus Tamandua; species Tamandua tetradactyla. The sequence continues at coordinate 10,534,500 of NC_135348.1, forward strand.
ATCTCATTCCTCGGTCAAGGGAAGGAAAGAGCCACCATTTTGAATATGCCCAGAATGTCTGGGTCTCCTTATCAAAGTCCTTTCCTCAACAGAAACAATTTTACCAGCACCGAACAGACTTGGGGGACGCAAAATACCCAACTCGAGATCAATCTAACCATCCTGTCTCAACTAAGGAGGGAAAAAGCTGAGAAGCACCTGTGCAGGTCACCATCCAGGCACACAAGCACACAAAATAGTAAGAACTAATCATTGCATCATAAGCTATGTCTTGTCATTCTGAATAATAACAGAGAATTACTGCTGAAATAACTGCATGCCCAGACACTATTTAAAATGAGGTCTTTAGGGAAACCCAAAGATAAATGAGGAAACAAAACAAGGACATTAGAGATCATTTTAGCCTCTGACACTCAAAGCTATAGCAAACGGCAAATACAAGCTAAACTTCTTGCCAGATAAACATAAAACCTCACACAAAAAGGCATGTTTACTAAAGGTCATTTTACCCAAAACATCATTCCAATTTTCAACAAAAATTGTGAGGAAAGCTAAAAGTCAGAAGAGACAAAGCAAGCAAAATATGGTAGAGATTTTGGAATTATCAACTGGAAATTTAAAATAGCTCTCATTCATATGTTGAGTTGTATAGCCATGCAATAATGGATTGCCAACTCTAAGAGAGAATCAAAAGGAAATGTTGGAAATAAAAAACACTGTGGTAGATTTAAATACACTTAGAAGATTTATTTCCCCTGTGTGAGTTTTTGTACAATGCGTCTTTCACGGAATTGGCCTATTTAATTTAGTTATCAAATTTGAGTGTATATTAGCAAATGAGTGAAACACATAAATCATGAAGAAGTGAAATGCTTTTCTGGATATGAAAGGCTGTTTCCACAAATGAAACTCAATGAATGCAATTTTTTTTGTATAAAGAGGTTAAGAAAGAAAAATAATGTGATATGATAAGAGAAATAGATACAGAAAAATATCTGGCAAAATCCAATGCCCTATCATGATGAAAACTTTCAGCAAACTAGGAATAGAGGGGAACTTCCTCAACTTGATAAAGAACATCCACAAAAATACCTACAGTCAAAATAACACCCAATGCTGAGATACTAAATGCTTTCCCTTTGAGACCGCAAATGAGGCAAGGACATCCCTTCTCACCATCCTTACTCAACATGGTGCTGTAAGTCCTCAGAAATGCAGAACACTAGAAGGGAATAGAAGAAATGCAAGTTGGAAAGAAAGAAATAAAACTGTTTTCTTCAGATGACATGATTGTCTATGTCACAAATCACAAAGAATCGACCCCAAATTCTTGGAACTAATAAGTGATTTCATCAATGCTGCAAGATAAAGGCATACCTCATTTTATTGTGCTTTACTTTATTGCACTTCACAGATACTGCATTTTTTAAAAATTAAAGTTTTGTGAAAACCCTGTGTTGAACAAGCCTATCAATGAAAGTTTTCCAACAGTACATTCCCCCTTCATGTCTCTTTGTAGCATTTTGGTAATTCTTTCAACATTTCAAACTTTTTCATTATTAGAAATATGAATTTAAAAAAAAAACATGATTTCGGGGATTGTGAAGGTAGTTCATGATTTGGAGGGTGTGAGGTAGTGAGATAGAATTCTCACCTGCCATGCAGAAGACCCGGGTTCAATTCCCAGCCCATGCACTTCCCCCCAAAATAAACCAAGGAAACAAGCAAACAAAAACCAACCAAACATAAATTCAACAAATGGTACCGCAATAATGGGATACTCACATGGAAAAAGAATGAAATGTGAGCCCCGCCCCCCAAAACAGCATACAAAAATATGTATGACTTATATAAGCACAAATATGAGATACTAAGATGTAAATCTAACAAAATATGCACAAGATCTATATGATAAAAAGTACAAACTCAAAATAAATGAAAGAAAACATAAAAAATGGAGAGATATTTCATGTTCATGGATAGGATAACCCAATATGTTATGATGTCAGTTCTTCACAATTCAATTTACAGGTTCAATGCAATCCCAATCAAAACCTGAGTAAGCTATTTTGTGGATATTGACAAATTTACTCTAAAGTTTATAAGACACAACAAATGACCCAGGATAGCCAACACAGTATTGAAGAAGAAAAAAAATTAAAAGACTGACGCTACCCAACTTCAAAACTTGGGTTTTGAAGCTACAATAATCAAGCAATATTGGTAAAACAAAAGACAAATCAATCAATGGAACAGAATATAGAGCCCAGAAATTGACCAACACAAATATAGTTTGGCAAAATATAAATAAAAAAGCCAAATTAATGGATGAATCATTGTCCTTTGAAATGGTGCTGGAACAATTGGACATCCATCTGCAAAAACAAAAAAACAAAATTAAAGTTAGACCTCAAAACTTTCACAAAAATTAACTAAAACTGGATCATAGAGTAAACACCACACATAAACCTATACAATTTCTAGCAGATAGCATAGAAGAAAATCTAAGTAACCTTGGATTCGGCAATGATATCTTAACACCAAAAGTATGATCTGTGATTATGTATATAAATAAAAAGTAAGCTGAATTTTATTAAGATGTAAACATTCTGCTTTGTAAAAGACACTATTAAGAGAATGAAAAGACAAATCACAGATCTGTGATTATGTAGATAAATAAAAAGTAAGCTGAACTTCATTAAGATGCAAAACTTCTGCTTTGTAAAAGACAATATTAAGAGAATGAAAAGACAAATCACAAACTGTGATTAAATATTTGTAAAACACATTTTAATAAAGACTTGTGTCCAAAATATACAAAGGACATTTAAAATCAACAGTAAAAATGGAATCAATTTAAATTATGGGCAATAATATGAACAGATACCTCACCACAGAAGATATGCATAAGAAAAATAAGCAAATGGAAAGATGTTCAATGTTATGTGTCATTAAAGAACTGTAAATTAAAACAGTAATGAAATACCATTACATACTTATTGGAATGGCTAAAATCCAAAATACTGATAATGCCAAATGTTAGTGAGTATGTGGAGCAACAAATACTCTCCTTTATTATGAATTTGAATGCAAAATGTGCAGAAATTCTTACAAAGATAAGCATAATCTTAACATATGAACCAGCAATTATGCTTCATGCTTTAGATATTTACCAAAATGAGTTGAAAACTCATGTTCACACAAAAATATGTACTTGAAAGTTGACAGCAACTTTATCTATAATTGTAAAAAATTGGAAGCAACTGATGTACCCTTCCAGAGGGCAGAAGATAAAGGAACTCTGGTGCAGCCATTAATGGAATATTATACAGTGATAAGAAGAAATGAGCTATTTCACCATGAAAAGACATGGAGGAGCCTGAACTGCATATTACTAACTGAAAGATGCCAACTGTGAAGATTAAGTTCATGTGTCAACTTGGCCATGGTTTGGTGCTCAATTGTTTGGTTAAGCAAGCTCTGGCTTGACTGTTACCATGAGAACATTTTGTGGATTTGAATATCAGTAGATTGATTACATCTAAGGCTGATTATATCTACAATGAACTGAGTAGATTGTTCAAGGCAATTTTATCCAATCAGTTGAAGGCTTTAAATGGAGAAGTGATAACTTCAGCAGTCAGAAAAGAGAATTGCCATCTCTATTTAGCCAGCCAGTTTTTCCAAGGGAATTCATCAAAGGCCTTCATTGGAGTTCCCAGCTTACAGGAACTAACTGACTTAAGGAATTTGGACTTGCGTATCCTCACATTTGCGTGAGACATCTTATAAAAGTTTCACAATATTTACAGATATCTCCTGTTGGTTCTGTTTCCCTAGAGCTCCCTTGCTAATCCACCAAATATATTGCAGTCTGGAAGAGGGAAAGCTACAGAGACAGTAAAAATATCAGGGAACCAGAAGCTCAGTGAGGGACAGTGTGAATATGTGGAACACAAGGCATTCTTAAGACAGTGAAACTATTTTATATGACATCGTAATGCTGGATACATGACATGACGTGTTTTTCAAAATTTATATAATTGTATAATACAAAGAATATGACCTAACATCAACTGTGTACTCTAATTAATAATACTGTGTCAATACTAGTTCATCAATTGTAACAAATGTACCACACTAAGACAATATACTAATAACATAGTAAATTTTGTGCTGAGGAAGAAGAGACATGCAAGAACTCTCTGTACCTTTTACTCAATTTTTCTATAACCTAAAATGTCTCTTAAAAATAAAAACATTTTTCTTAAATGAAGATGAAAAATCTCCAGCTTAGAACACTGAAGGAGAGCAATTTAAACCCACAACAAGCAAAGGACAGGAAATACTAAATATTAGAATGGGAATTAATGTAGCAAAAATATACAGCAGAGAAAGCCCAAATCAGATAAACCAACAGTTAGTATTTGGAAAGATCAACAAAATTGGCAAATATTTATGTTGACTGACAATAAAAGAGAGCAGACACAAATGACTAAATCATGTACTTAAGGGGATATTACTACTGATCATACAGAAATAATAATAGTGATAATAATAATGTGATGATGGAATATTAAGTACAACTATATGCTCCAAAATTAGATAACTTCAATGAAATAGACAAATTCCTAGAAAGTTGCAATCTACTAATATTGACTCAAGAAGAAATAGAAAAATTTAATATACCCATAACAATGAAAGGAATTGCATTAATAATGTAAAAAACAACAACAGTAGCAGAAATTTCTCATAAAGAAAAGCCCAGGCTTTGCTGGTGAATTCTACCAATCATTTAAACAAGAATTAAATCCAAATCTTCAGGAAATAGCAGATAGAAGAACATTTTCCAATTCATTCTATAAGGATAGGATTACCCTGATACCAAAGCCAGAAAAAAGACATCACAAGAAATGAAAATCTACAGATCAATGCCTCTTTTGATTATAGACATGAAATTCTTCAACAAAATACTAGCAAACCAATTTCATCAACATAAAAAGCATTATACCTTACAAAAGCCAGTTTTTGGAAAGAAAGCATCACCTTGATGATGCTTTGGTTTGGACTTTCTCTTAGCATTAAAACAGTGAGTTAAGCAATTCTGATTGTCTAAGCTAACTCTTTGCATGATATTTGCTTGAGCAGTCAAGAAAACTAAAACAATTACCAAATGTGATTTGTCCCAGGAAAGCAAGGTTGGTTTGACATATAAAAATCAATTAGTGTATTGTGCCATATCAATGGAGTGAAGAACAAGAAAAGAAAACGTATTCATATTAATAGATGTATAAAAAGCACTAGAAAGTCCACCACTTCTTCATGAGGATTGGAAAGGAAATTCCTCCTTCTCATAAAGGACATTTATTAAAAAAAAACAAACAAACAAAAAAAAAAACAACTGACAGCTATTATCATACTTAATCTTTGAGGGCTGTTTTTCCCCTAATATAAGAACCAAGATAAGAATCATGCATCTTCAGTTCTATTAAGCATGGTACAGGAAGTGTAGCCTGGAAAATTAGGCAAGAAAAATAAATATAAGGCAAATGCAATGGAAAGGAAAAGGCAAAACTATCTCTATTTGCAGTTGCCATGATTTTGTATATAGAAAATTATAAGGAATTTATAATTGGAACTAATTATCAAGTTAAGCAAAATTGCAACACACATGAACAATATAGAACAATCAATTGTACTTTTTACACTAGCAATGAACAACATGAAAGAAGAAAATTAAGGAATAATTCCATATACAATAGCATAAAAGTAAACTATTGAAGTATAATTTTAACAAAAGAAGTATAACATGTAATTTGAAAAATGGGAAATCACTTTTGAAAGAAATCTATGTTCATAGAAACCTTGTACATGAATGTTCATTGCAACATTATTTGTAATAGCCATAAAAGAGAAACAAGCCAAATGTCCATAAACTGATGAATGAATAAATAAAACATGGTATAAACAAATAACGGAATGTTATTCAGCACTGCGTTAATATATAATAGTCAGGGTTCTCTAGAGAAACAGAACCAACAGAAGACATTTGCCATTATTATGAGATTTTTATAAAAATTGTCTCATATGACTGTGGGGATGGGCAAGTCCAAATTCCATAGGGTGGGCTGCCAGCTGGAAACTCTGATGAAGCTTTTCATGAATTCCCAGGAGAACCTGTCTGGCTGAAACAGAGATGGAAATTCTCTCTTCTGACTGCTGAAATCATCACTTCTCCTTTTAAAGCCTTCAACTGATTGGATGATGTTCTAATTGCAGAAGGCCATCTCCTCAGCTGATTGTAGTAATCAGCCATAGATGCAATCGATTTACTGATACTTCAAATCCACAAAATATCCTCACAGTAACACTCAGGCCAGTGCTTGTTTGATCAAATGACTTGGCACCATAAACTGGCCAAGCTGACACATGAACTTAACTATCACAAGCAGTAAAAAGAAAATGAAGTGCTGAGACATGCTACAACATGGATGGACCTAGAAAACATTTTGCTAAATGAAAGAATCCAATCACAAAAGAGTGCATGTTGGATTATATGATTTACATGAAATATACAGATAAGCAAATCCATATAGACAGAGAATGGATAAATGGTTGCCTAGAGCTGTAGGTGGAGAAAAAGTTGTTGGGAAATAGGGAATAAATGCTGATGGGTAGTTTCTTTTTGGGTGATAAAAATATTCTAAACCTCTTTGTAGAAATGGCTATACAACTCTGGGACTATACTAAAGTAATTGAATTTAAACTCATACTTTAAAAGGGTGAGTTTTATGGGGTCTGAATTATATCTCAATTAAGCTGTTAATAGTTACATTAATTGCAAAAAGAATCATATATATTTGCTACATTGGCTAAATAACAATATGTTTTTTCTTTTTCTTTTTTTATACTTTCAAATATTTTAAGATGCATTTTTTATTGGCTTTTGGAAGATTTTTGTCTTCTATTCCTTGGCCAGACAGGTTGTAAGCCACTTAGTCCTGGATTTGTTCACCATATTTTGTGGTGTTGTGAGACATATGTTATTTAAATAAAAAACATGTGATTTAGCCACCACAAGATTCTTTGTTATACAGTCCCATGTTTTAATTTCAAACTTTCCTTCTGGTGACATACAATGACTCTAAAGTTCCCCTTTCCACTACAATGACACAACATTCAACACTGTTGGTTATTCTCACAATAACATGCTACCATTGCCTCTGTCCATTTTAAACATAAGTTGAACCTTGTTAAACATTCTGCACATATTTAGCAACTGCTCTCCATTCTTTTTTTATTTTTTTATACATTTATTATTCCCCCAAGGGGGATGGTGCACCATTCCTGAAAGTACTGCAATACCAGGTCGATGCGTAGAGTGGACAGAGCAAGCTCCTATTCCATCTCCGAACTCCAAAACTCCATTTAATATATTTTCCTCAGGTAGAGGACATATCAGATATTAAACTGATAAGAACAAATACTACACTTGATCTTAGCCAAAAAGCCGAGAAGCAATACTCCCCATTCTTTAGTTTCATTCTATATCCTGGAATAAGTTATAAACATCCTGAGAATGCAATCAAATTAGAATGTGTGCAACTGTTTTTGATTTTGGTTTAAAAAGAAACTCCTTATAAGACATTTAGAGAGCAACTGAATAATTGCATATGTAGACTGGGGATTAGATGATATTAGAAAGTTATTGTTAATTATCTTAGGTGTGATAGTGGTATTGTTATTTCTATATTCTAACAATATTTGGTTGATAACAAATGCTCATTTTTTTTGTAATAACCGCATAGATTCTTTTAATTTCTCCCTTCTTTTGTTTCTCTCCTGCTTTCTTTGATCTGTTTGAACTTGCTGGCCTCCTTCTTCTCTTGCTTTTTAGTGATCTTATATGAGGCTATTAGAAGAACAGCTGCCTGTGGAAGGAAAGGAGTTTTGTTAGAGAGACTCCAAAGGCTAGTACAGAGAAAACAGGCTGGGGATGGGCAGTGGATATGAGGCCCGAGAAAGATGCTTCTTTGCGTCCCATGCCCTATAACATTAAACAGAACTGACTGAATCCAAATAAAAGTTTGTGTGTTATACCATTGTTTCAGAGGGTGAGGAGAAGTTAAGTAGTAGAAGCACTTAGATAAAAGACAAATTCATGAACTCATCTAATCCTTTCTTTCAGCAGTGATGCAATAATTCTTCTATAATAAAATATCTTTTCCAGCACTACCAACCAAACTTTTCTTGCTTAACATGTATTCCAACTTTTGATTTCAGGGTTATATACACGTTATATTGCACATGAACAATACTGATAATAGTTGCACATGGTGGCTGAGGAATATTTTACACTTAAACATTTCTATTATGTTTAAAATATATGTTAGTTTATGTGTAATACGCATGAAGAGTGATAGATATTCTTTATCTATCTATGGATGCTATGCATTAAAATGAAGCCAGCATTACAGATACTTAATTAGAATTTGTATTTTACCAATTAACTTTTTAATTTGGAAATGATTTTAAACTTACAGAAAATTTGCAAGAAGAATTATTCAAAGAACACTTGTATACCTTTTGTTCAAATTTGCATCTTGTTACAATTTCCAGCCATTTGCTTTATTTTTACATAACTCTTCGTGGGCATATGTGTACATATAACCATACTTATACATATATGCATATATATTCTTTTATAAACCATCTGAGAGTAAGTCACACATATCATAGATCTTTAACCTTCAATATTTTTGAATATATTCTAAAAATAATGATATATAAATATATATTTTTTGCATATAGCAGTATAGTTACTTCATTCATTAAATTTACCATTGATATCTTACTTCTTTCTAATCTAACCCATAATGCAGTTTTTTCTATTTACCAGATAATGTCCCTGATAGCATTTTTTCCATATATTATGATATCCGTTTTAGAAGCACGCGCATTTCATTGCCGTGCCTCTTTTGTCTCTTTGAATCTAATACACTTCCATAGCCTCTTTGTCTTTCATATCTTGAACAATTTTTAAGAAGAAGATCCCCTCCACCTGTGTTTTTAAAATAGAACATTCTTCAATTTGAGTTTTTCTGGTGTGGCCTCATGATGAGATTCAAGTTGTTTATTAGAGGGACGTCCCCACAAGGAATGATGTGTGCTTCTCAGTGCATCACCTCTGGTGGCAGGTGGGGTCCACCTGATTCTCAGTGGTGATGTTGATTCTAGTTTCTCCATTGTGAAGTTACTATTTTTCCCCCTTGCAAAAGTTAAGCAATCTGGACCGGCCATGGTGGCAGTGGCAGAGTTCTCGCCTGCCATGTTGGAGACCCGGGTTTGCTTCCCGGAGCCTGCCCACGCCAAAAAAAACAAAAAAACAAAAAAAAAACCCAGCAATTTATGATCTAAGATGATGTGAAAATCTTTATCCTCATCTAAGTTTCCTCTAGATTCAACATCAATCGAAGATTCTTCCTTGAACCAATGTTCCCTATGATAGTTGATAGTTTTACTTTGTACTTAATATTTCACATTTTCAAAAATTATGAAAAGTTTTTAAATGTAAAATTAAAAGTAAAGTAAATAAGGCTCACAGTGGAAGTGAATATTACACCAATAACTTATTCTGCCAAGTAATGGGTATTTAAATTTTGATATGTATTATCTAGAACTTGTATTTTGCAATATAATTTTGATAGGTTATATTTCATATTTTAGAAAAAAATACCCTTTTTGAAAACAAATAAGAAAAACTGCATTTTTTAAAAAACTTTGTTTAAATTAAAATTTCACTGAATTATGTCTTCATTATATGTTATTTTGAATCCTCAGATTATGGGTAATCATGTAAAACATTTTACTATAACATTATAATGATTTTGTCTGAATAAGGGTAATAGAAATAACATGAAATAAAAATATTGTGGATTATGCGTACTGTTATTTTATTCATATCCCAAATAGTCTTGATTCAATAGTATAACCAGAGACATGCAATAATGCTTTAATTTAGTCTTTGATAAACAACTGCAGTTTATACAGCATGTGGGGATGGAGTTGTCTTTAGGAAGACATTTGTCAAAGTGGCAGTATATTTAATTCAGCAGTTTATTATCCTGATTTACAATATCTAAGTATTTAGACATTATCTGTGTGAATTTCCATGATTTTATTCCAGGCCCAGTGACCCAGCTGTCCTGTCTGAGAAAAGATCTTGGCTAAGAGGCGAAGGGAATATCTTGGGTAGCGCTGAATGTCCTCACCGAGATTTTATCCAAAGCAGGAGGGAGGAAATTTTGTCTAAAGTAAATGATTTGGGTGCAGTCACTCAATGAATGTCTACAGAGTTGGAATATTTGGGCCTTTTAGAAAAGACATCATGGTGAGAGGGGATCAGCAGGACCAATGGCTAGAACCACACAGCTTCACCTTTGTGCTAGAAAACAGGAATTTCCTCAGGGTTTCACAAGAACATACAAGACAGATTATTTCTACACATAAATATTACCTTTTATTTTAGCTCTGAAGGTTTTAGATGGGAAAATGTTCCTCGTTGGATCACATGGCACCACCCCATTTTACGTGCGGAAAATCTGTAAATATTTCTGCCCAATTGAGGTTCGCAAAACATATATTTAAATCTTTGCAATGTTGTCTGAAGTAATCAACAGTCCTTCAAAACACAAGTTGTTCTAGTTTTAAAGGGACTGGAATGTGATATACCAGAAATGGAACAGCTTCTAAAAAAGGGAATTTGGTAAGTTGCAAGTTTACAGTTCTAAGGCTGTGACAATGCCCAAATTAAAGCAAAGCTACAGAAAAGTTCAATTTAAGGCATCTAAGGAAAGATACCTTGATTCAAGAAGGCAGATGATATTCAGGATTTCTCTTTCAGGTGGACAGGCACATGGCAAATATGGCAACATCTGCTAGCTTTCTCTCCAGGCTTCCTGTTTCACGAAGCTCCCCAGGAGGCATTTTCCTCCTTCATCTCCAAAGGTCTCCGGCTGTGAGGGCTCTTAAGCTTTTTCCAAAATGGTTCCCTCTTAAAGAGCTCCAGTAAGCAACCCCACCTATTCAAGGTAGAGACACATTTCCATGGAAGCCATCTAATCAAAAGTTACCACCCACAGTTGGGTGGGTCACATCTCTATGGAAATGATCAAAAAGCTCCCACCCAGCAATATTGAATGAGGATTAAAGGAGTGGCTTTTCTGGAGCACACAACAGATTCAAACTGGCACACAAGTCTTTTAAATATTGCTCATCTCACTGGCAAACTGTAGAGGAGTTTTGGAGAATTCTTGGGCCCAGGTAATAGTCAACCATGGACTTTGTTCTTTTGTCCCTCTCAGTTCTGTCCATTCTTCCCCTTGGTTTACACTGATATAACCACCACAAAGATCCTTTATTTGTTTTCCCAGCATCACTGTGTCCATTTCTTTCCCTTAACAAGAGAATCTTCCCACTATCTTCCTTTGAGTTGCCTTGGTTTTCTTTTTCTCACATTTTCAAAAAACAGGAAAAAAAAGAAAAACAAGCAAATCACTCTTCACAGAGGCAGCCAAAAAAAAAAAAAATCCTGCAAATCATTTATTACATTCCTTCCTGCCCCTCATCATTTGGATGCTCAGAAATCTGCTGAAAGGCTATTACTTAAAAGAAGCTCCTTCCCCTTTTTTTTGCTTGCGAATATTCTATACCTACCTAATTCATTCTTGTAGGCTGTAATTTATTTCCTCTGTGGGTTTAGTTCAGTCTAATATCTGACCTAAAGAATGAAATTAGTCTCATGCTATGTCAAGCATAGGAAATTCTGAAATAACTTGTATACATCTAAGATGAGGAGAAGCAAAAAACAAAACAAAGCAAAACAAAACATATTTTGTGTTTTTTTTTCATGTAACCAGTCAGCAAAAGTTCACATTCTTTTATTTCTACTGCTTTGCCCCTACTTTTCTCTTACTATCACTGCTGAGAATTTCTCAAGAATTTCACCGAAGCATAGTCAAAGGTCCCAAAGAACCAACAAAACAAGCAAACACACCCCAATCTGCTCTTGACTTCTAGGACCTACTACTCTTTGTATATCTGTGTGAAGTTAAGTCTGTCATATAACTTTACTGTCAACATGTAATGCTAAATAGTGGGCGTTCAAAAATGGGGGCAAGGTTGTTGATTGAATATTTTTAATGGTATGCCTAAATCTGTTTCTTTTTTCCCCTGAGATTCATTAGAACTTTGAAAGTAAATTAAATTTGGATGCATCCACAGTATAGATTTATTATTCTATTGTCAGTTAAAATAACATGACAACTCATTAATTACAAGGAATATGTTCCCCCTTTGAATAGAGGATAGCAACAGTACTCATTCTTTTAAAGTTTACAATATTTTGACTTCAAGGGCCTACTATTTCCTCAAACAGGTCTTGATGTCCAAGCATATACATTCAAATACAGAATCATTTCCTAAGATCTACTAATGTCCTTTCCCATCATTTAACATTGTGATGTTTTCTCCTTGCTTCTTGAGTGGGATTCTGATATTTCCTTTTTCCTCCATTATGCTATCAATCTGTATTCATTAAGAATACAGATTATTAGTCTCATCTGAGCAAAACAGACTGCAGTGACAATAAAAAAATGCTTCTCATTAACATTCCTGGAGTCACTAAGAAAGTTGAAATGCTCATGAAAATCTCTTTTGGATAGGCTAAAGAAGATTTTTTCTTTCCCCTGTATTTCTGAGAAAAAGCAGACTGGGTCCACTTCTGTTGTCTTTTCTTCTATATTTGCACAATGTCAACCTCATATTACAGGAATCCTTATTATATGGAACTTCAAACTGGCAAGTGTTTATAAACAAGGGCATGTCCATATTCCGAATGAAACTTTATTTACAAAATTGAACAGTGGGTTGCATTTGGCCTGGAGGCTGTATTTTGTCTATTCCTAAGAAAAAACACTTTGCTAGATATTAGAGACTATGTAAATAAATACATACGGATAATATGCCATAGAAGACATTTATAATGAGTGTCAAATGAATGATGGGAAAACATTAAAAGCAAGAATTATTAGCTGAGAGAATGTATGTGGCAGAGCATTTTGAATTAAGAAACAGTAAAAATACAATGCTATTATTGTTTAGCCACGTCACCATCCTCACATAATACTAAAAAATATAACTATATTGCTAAATTTCTAAAAATACAACAGAAAAACTTTTGAGGCTAACTTTATGTTAATTACTTAATTATCATTCACTTTAAATCTACTGTACTTACTTAAGTATTTTAGTTTCTCAGATGCTAAAATAAATGCCATTTAATGGGTTGGCTTAGACAATGGGAACTTATTGGCTCATAGTTTTGAAGCTTAGAAATGTCCAAAATAAAGGCATCAACAAGGCAATGCTTTCTTACTGAAGATTGTAGTATTCCAGGGTTGACTGCTAGCTAATGTTGGCCTTTGGCTTTTCTGTCACATGCTTATGGCAGTGTCTTCTCCCTTCTCTTCCAGATTCCATTGATTTCCAGTTTTTGGTTGCTCCCTTTGACTCCCTCTGTGCTGCTTTGAAGCTCTTATGTACTCCAGAAAAGCCTTGTGGGGTGAGATCATTTAGGTTAAGTTGTTTCCATGAAGATGTGACCCACTCAAATGTAGGTGGGACCTTTGGTTGTTTCCATGGGGATGTGTGTCTTCCAGTTCAAGGTGGGTCTTAATCCATTTACTGGAGTCTGTTAAGAAGGAGCCATTTTGGAAAAAAGCTCAGAGGTACACAGAGACTTTGGGAAGGCCAAATGAAAATGCCCCTGGGGTAGCTGTTTGATGCCAGAAGTCAAAAGACCAGCAGATGCTAGCCACATGCCTTCCCAGCTGACAGAGGTGTTCCAGAGGCCATTGGCCTTTCTTTAGTCAAGGTATCTCTCTCTGGATGCCTTAGTTCGGACATTTTATGACTTCAGAATTGTAAACTTATAACTTAATAAATCCCCTTTATAAAAGCCAACCCATGTTGGTATATTGCATTCCAGTAGTTTTAGCAAACTTAAACACATTTTATGTCCAATTTTGTATATTTATAAGGACTTCATCAGTATTGGATTAAGGCCCACCCTCATTCATTTTGATATACTTTAATATCACCATCACAGGTCCTATTTACAAATAGGGTCAACCCCACAGGACTAGAGTTGAGACCGGAACTTGCCTTACGTGGGGGATGTAATTCAATCTCCAACATCATGTCATTTGACTCTGTTTAATTTTGTGCCTTCTTGGTAATCATGTTTCTATTTTAGAATTGTGCTTTTTATTTATATACTTTCCTTGGCACAAACATTTATGATCATTTCAAAGTAACTCTTCTGTGCTTTAACCTTTCTTTCCTTTCATGCGTTTGGCACATCTGATAATGTCTGCCAGAAAAGAAATGATTTTGTATTTTACTTTTACCTCACTAAATTATTTATGCCTGCACTAAAATAAACTAGGTACTTCACCCACACAGTACATAAGTAAGAGAATTAAGATAATTTTCAGAATAACTTATGAACATTTGTCTGAACTACCATACTATTCAATTTCCTGAATCTTCTGTAGTACTGCATGTATAGGGTAAAAGGTAGATAAAAATATATTTTAATTACTGCAGGATGAATAGCCATAACCCAGTATAGTTTACATTTGAAGGTGACTAATCCTTTGGGGACCAGAACAGTGTAAGGTCACAGAACAATGTGCTGAGAGAACGACAGAGAAGACAAAGAGAGCTTGTCTCACATCTTATCTCAGGAGATGTACATTTAATGGCTTTTCAGATATAAAAAAGAAAAGAGAACAGTGTATTCTTAGATTGTAATAAATTGGTTTGCTCCAATCTATACTTCGATAATAAAGCTGAGACAGAAGATTCTATTTATTTTTAAAACATTCCTTACAATTTTTCAATTAATAAATGCAAACATTCCCTTTATCACAGAGGAGTAAAACTTCTTTGGAAAATAAATGTAAAGGAGAGAATTTATCTGACACTGTCAAATATGTCTTTTCTTCAATCATGTTTGTATCACAAGAAGTTTGAGGGAATGAAAGGAAGAAGATCTGTCCGACATATTCTGAACTAGAGTCATTTTATGTCCCTAATAGAAGGAAAGCAATGCATTAAGCAAAAGCACAGATATGGAATAAATTCTCAAGTATCTGAGACACATTAACTATTACCGTTTTTCTTCTCTTTCCCTTTCATATTTCACACACTTCCATTATAAGTAATGTGATAAAAAAAAAACCAACTACCTGTTAAAATTGCAGCTCCTTATTTTTAAAGAAATGGAACCCTAAGCAAATTATCATTTGCAACTCAGCCATGAAGAAATGTCTCAATCCTACATGATCAAAAAGAGAGACTGTTATCACTTTCTGGGCTATTTTTAATGCTGTGAGGAGTTTATTCTTTGGTGTACAATATCTTTGCTTGAATGCATCTACCCTAAACATCACAACTTGATTATATTTACCAGAACTAATACAAATGACATTTGCTCTTCTCCAAGAGGAAGTTTAACCAAAAATCCTTTCCTTGTCTACAGTTTTCCCAAGGCTCAAGTTATTCAAATTTAATATAAACACAGAGCTGGATAAATAATCTAAGTTTGTTCTCCTGCAGTATGACTATTGACTCAGCTAGGAGCCTGTCACCCTTGTGTAATTGAATGGGATGGTTGCCTTTGAAAGTTGACAAGGATGCTTCATTACCTTCTTGTGTTCTAGGCACTGCCTGCAGAACTAACTGCATTTTTGGCAAGTAAGCACATTTAATTTGGCTCATAATTCCTCTATCATTATCAAAAGTATTTATAGAACACCAGTGATGGATGGTTTGCTTCTTCTTCACCTGGTGTGTTATCAGGACTCTATAGGAAAGTTAAGCCCCAAAGGGAAAAATCCAAATGTAGTGTACTTGCTGTTTGCACTGGTTCTTAGTATTTTGTTAAAATACTGAATCTCAGTTGAGAGATTATCAGTTTGTATTATTGTATATTGACACTTCCACCATGGAGGAAATTATTCCATATTTCTCTCTACATTACATATAAATAGCTTGGGAAAATTAGGACTTTATTAAAGATGTCCAATAAATCATATGATAATTTACAGTTCAATTATTGGGCAAGACTACGATAAGTTGAACGTGCTAAAATTATGTTTCTGAATAACCTGATAAGTCAAACTTCATAAAATATTTAAATAGTAAACAGGAAGAAGTCCTAAACAAAATCTTTGTCTTTCCACATGGATTCATGTAAACATCCATCACAGCATGTTCGTTTGCCACAATGAGGACTGTATCAACAGCTGCATTTCGATTTATTCTTACAGCCATACTGTTTCTTCAAATCTGAAGCTAGAATTAGGAAGAAATATTTAGAACAATAATTTTTCATTATTCTATTAAGTGTTAGTTAATAATTCACAAGTAAAAAGTATTCCCTTTGTTAAATCTCTCAATAAATGTGAAAGAAGCACTAACTCTGAAGTTAACTTATGGATCAGTTGAATGCCAACAAGCTTGTATCGGTTGAGTTTGCATAATGTATTCAGATTTGTTCGCACATAATTTCAGAACATATATCCTCGATAAAGACTAAATAATTATGACAATATAATAAAGATATCTTATTCACAGCTCGGTAATCATGGTGATCATATATCTACGTCTGCTATTCAGGTTCTTAGAGATTTCTCAAGGATACTTCAGGACGTTCTCTACCAATTTGTTCTGAAGAACAGAAACTTCTTTAGAAATTTAGTTATATTATTATTATTATACCTAAAGAGATATTTTGGAAATGCATAATTTTATAACAGATAAGAATATATGTGGTAAACCATCAAGAACAAATATTATATAAAAGATTGTGTAATTTGGTTGGGTGCTTTTAATTACATATAATTTTCTCATATATTTCATTACATGTTAAGAAATAAGTGATTGTGTAATTCCCTTCAGATTAAGAAAAAGATAATGCCGTGAATTCTGTTAGGTGTCAGTTTAGAATATGTTAACTAAATACCTATAAATGAAAGATATTTCATTGAATGAATACCAGATTTGAAGTCAAAGAAAAGTTATAAAGTTGCCACTCATTGGTTTGGTGTCCTTCAGAAAATCTCGTTTTTTTTTCAATTTCATCATCTATATAGCATGGATAGTGTTAATACTTAAGTCAGCTGTGAAAAAAATTGAAAATAATGTTCTCAAAGTATTTTATAAACATTAATTGCCAATTAGTTGCATTTCAGGGTAAACAAATTCAAAACATAGCGAACTAGGACCTTCAGTACGTAAAACCAGAACACCTTTTTGACATGATCTTCACCACAATTCCTGCTTTTGTTATTCTAGTTATAATAATTTGTCTTCAGTATTCTCAATATGATTTTATTTTTAAATCCTATTTTACTATGATATATAGCATACACATAGAAAATGATCCTCTTTAGTGAATAGTTGTGAAATGAACACACATATAAACCATCAGCCTTCCCAAAAACATAATTGTGTTGTGTCAGAATCCCACAACCATGTGCCCTACTCTGTGCACACACAGGTAAATCCTTCTTCCCAGAACTATTCTATTGTAGTAACTTCATGATAACCCGCCTATTGTTTTCCTTTCAATTTATACATCCTTAACAATATAATTTGCATTTGCCCATTTTTAGAACTTTAGATAAATGGGCTCATATTGTGTACATTCTCTGAGTCTTTCTGTTTCACTCAATATTTTATTATACTTTTCATCTGTTTTTTTTATGTAACTACAGTTTGCTAATTTCAATCCTATACAGCACTTGACTGAAGAGAACACTGTTATTTATCTATACAAGTGTTGATGGAAATGTGAACTATTTCCAGTTTGGAATGGTGCCACCATCTTTTTATTCATTTCCTGGTGCACATAGACATGAATCACTAGAGTGCATATCTACCAGTAGAATTGATGGGGCATAAGGTGTGGATATCTACTTGTTTAGCACATATGAACTTTTCTCTTTTCTTATTTTCATATCATGTTGTAGATTAAAAAGTTATAAACTAAATAGTTAAAAGTAAATGTGCTAACTTAAAACTCTAAGGTTTTTCTTTAATGTTATTAACCCTGCCCACATAAAACAATGAAAATAATTGTGAATTTCAAAGCACGAGGGAATGTGGATAAGTGCAAAGTTCCATCAGGGGGCCAAATTATATAACTATAATAAGCCAATTGCCCAAATCTTGTGCAGTGTATACAAATATTATAATTTCCTAAATATTTATACATAAGGACAAGCCATAGATCATAAATTTGTGTAATTCTTAAATAAATAAATTCCTCTTCAGCTTTACATTTTATGTATTTGTTTCTTGTCCTTAGAGATTTTTGAAGTGGAAAGTCTTTGTTTACTGAATGACAAATATTTAATAGTCTGAGGGCAAGTGTATCACATTAGAAAAATTTGTGGTTTTGCATGAATCAATTCGCAGATAGAGAGTGATAATAGCATGGCCTTTTGAATGATGCGTTTGATTCCTCATGCTAGCCAGAAGTAATCTACCCGAGTACAAATCAAGAGGCACCAGAATTTTTTCTTATTAACCCATCATTGGCATTTTTCTTTTTCAGTTTTAAGCATGAAAATGCTGCTAAACTCTATTTAAGTAGCTGTTTCCACATATGAATGTTGTGCTGGTTTATTTATTCCAGTAAAGTTTGCTTGACTAAGGTATCTTGAATATTGATGCAAAAAAATCTACATCTTTGGACCTATGATACCACAGCCCAAGAATTTCATGAAACAGACTTTAACCAAGGAATCCCAATATAGCAAATTCTCAGTCATTGACTTGGTCTAGTTTGGCAAGCATTGTCTGGTATTTTCTGGAAACTGTAATGGTGTTTAAAAAAATATTTAATCAGGTGGGCCATGGTAGCTCAGTAGGCAGAGTTCTCACCTGCCATACTGGAAACCTGGGTTCATTTTCTGGTGCCTGCCCATGTAAAAAAAAAATTATTTAATGAATAATAATGAAATCACTACTGATAAAAAAATTAGGAATAAAAAAATGCGTTGAGTTATGATTGCAATTAGATGGAGTGCTTTTTAAACTCACAGAACTGATTATTCACCAGAAGTAACTAAAGGAATAATATACTCTACACACCCATTTTCCATGTGAGAAAACTGAGATTCAGGTTAAGAGACAAATCCAAAGCACACTTGTTCACTGGCTCATGAGTGCCATGCTTAGACTGGAACCCCAGGTAATGATTTCTCTTGCCCCTCTCTCCCTTTCTCCTCTCTTTCTCTATTACAAAGCTTTGTTGAAATGTAATTCACACGCCATGCAATTCATTCATTTAAAGTGTGCAGTCATCTTTTTTTTTGTATATTCACAGGTTCTGCAATCATCACCACAAATTAATTTTAGTACATTTCTGTCCTTCTTAAAACAAAACAAAACAAAGCAGCTTGCACTTGCTTTTACTTATCACATTAAGAATTCCTCTGTTTACAGTTATGGATATTCCCTCTACTCCTTTTTTTGAATCTACTTTCACCCCTTCCTGGGTCTTCTCTTTTGTGACTTAATGCAGATAGTCTTTTGGCTCAGACCATGCTGATTTAATTGTTTCTTATTCTGTTTAGCTGTCTGCAAGCTGCTTCTCCTCCTTCAGGACAAATTTGGGGAGGCTGAGCTTGAGACAAATTTCCTGGTTCAGTTTTTCAGACTTCCACCTAATACACTGGCATTGTTTGACATACTGCACCCCAGTATATGCACAGGGGTGACTCTCCCCCCTCAATAACAGGGTCAGAGGCCCACAACGGGAGTGCCAGCTGCCTCCACTCTTCATTGGGCACCAGGAGCTTCTAACGTTTTATGAGGCTGCATTTTCTTGATTTGGCATTTGCCCAGTTATACAGTTTAACAGTTTATAGCAATAAACTGTTTATTGCAATAAAGTTATTGCAGCCCTTTAACTGTTTTCAGTGGTACTGAGGAAAAGGATTTTCATTAAGACTCTTCTACCACTTTTCCTGAGGGGTTTAGAACAATGGTTGTCCTTAGAACTAGGCCTGAGAGATCTGAAGCACCTGATGAAAACAGTAATTGGGGATCAGGTCGTACACCCAGAGTTCGGAGGACTACGTCTTTAAATCCTACCTTGACACCAGGAAGCCGCACCAGGAGACTGGGCTTCAGTCCACAGTAATGCCTGCCATGAGGCTGGGGCTAGAGTATGGGAGCCACTGCAGGGAGCATGAAGTTCTCTGATGTTTACTGCAGTTTACCAGCCTCTTCCCCAAGCTCTTCATTGGCTGCTGCACAGTGTTCCAATAGACTCTGAAGTTTCAACATATTTGGTTCTGTCAGTTCCTGCCAATTCTATTGTTTGGTGAAGGGACTGATTCCTGAAGCTTACTTCTCTGCCATCTTCCTTCAAACTCCTACATACATTGAATTTGGACAAAGTATTGTAGCAGGCAGGCCCCTGGCAGCAAGCAAGCTCCTTGTTTACTCCAGCTCCTCCCTCTTTGGAAAGTCTCCCAGCCCCAAGGACAGTTGATAGTGCACATAAGCAAAGATAAGAGGCTTCCGTAGGAGTCCCCTTCCCCATAACCACTCATCCGCTTCTGTAAAGTCTGCTTTGCAATCCTTCTGGGTCTGACGGTCGTCATGCAGCCGATCATCTCCCTTGAGCATCACCATTACTATATTGGGGAAAACCCTGTCTCAAATGAACCTTATGGCTTACAAAATCTTCTATCAGTCCCTACTCAGGGTTCAGACTTTCAGAGATGACTTGGCTAAGCCCTATGGCCATAGACTAATACAACCTACTTCGTGAAACTTCGGAGCCTCGATCCGATTTGTTCTGTTTCTGTGTAACGTTCCCGGAGGCTTGCAGCCTTGTTCCTGGTTACATGCTCCAGTCCTGTTTCCACATAATGCTCCTGGAGGCTCTTGCAGAGCCTCATCCTTGATTTCATGCTACATTACTGGGGGCTCGTGTAGGATCGAGAGGCTGGTGATATTCTTACCTCCCTCGTGCGTGGCGGTGGCATCACCCAGACCGAAGACCTGATGGGGTCCAGCGCTAACACAGGGGCTTTCCCCATCTTTTCGCTCCCAAACCTCTCCAGGCAGAGCACTCATCACTGCTGCAGTAGTAACAGATCCAGGACAGGTTCCTGGGGGCACCACCCGTCTGACTGGTAAGTCAGTTTCAGCCCATTCATAAAAGTCTAGGGGAGCCTGAGTGGAAGGGAAGCCTCATCACCTCCCAAGACTGCCTGAGTAACCTTGGTCTCCACCCAGATGACCAGGTGAAACAGGAGTCTTCAAGGCTGGTTGCGGAAGGGTGTGTCAGTTGAAGGGTGTGTGTGAAAGTGTGAGTGAAAGGACGTCTTGGGCCATAGAGCCATGTACCAGGCTGTGGCTGGGTTCAGATCCTGCAATTCCTGTGACCCTGCTAAGGGCCAGGCCAGACCAAATGAAGTGACTGCTTGTCCAGAACCTCTGTTGTCTGTCTGCAAGCCTTCTCCCTAATCATTGGTGCCACAGCTACAGGACGAAAGTCAGTAAGACCCCGCTGTGTGCATGATGTCCAACCTTAAGGAAGCTTTTGCTGGTGAATGGGGAGTCAAGTTGACCCCCAGCCAACTTAGGAGACTGTGTGAATTAGAGTAGACCACTTTTGGGGAGGATAAAAAGAAATTTTTCTGTATTATGTCTTATCATTACTCTGTCTTATGAATTTAAATTTTCACATTTCAGAGTAAAAGAACATCTGTGTAGAGGTTTTAAAATTTAAAAGCTTGTAACAGTGTTGATACAAGATTTTGCTACACACAATAACAATTGCATAGTCTACCAAGGAAGCATTAAGACTACCCTGTTACACAACCATTCTTTAATTTCATTATATGATATTATATGTAAATGGTATATGGTAAAAAGTATGAAGCATTATATATATGCATCATTTCATTCATGCATGCATTTGGAAAACTATGTACCTACTATATGCAAGGTACTGCTTAAACACTAATAAGAAAACAAAGATTAATAAGCCATCATTCCTGCCTTAAGGAAACTATAGTTCATAGTGGTGAAGGTTAATAAGATAAGCTTTAGAAAATTTGTGCAGAAAATATAGAATGTGCTCTTCTGAATATTATAATGCTTTATTAGGATCACTCTTGATAAATCTGAAGTTACCAATTTCTTATCCATTTTGTATGTAAAATACTTTGGATTTGAACATTTTGTCTCCCTGGTTTGTACTTTCTAATGTTATAAGACATTTGGAAAGTTTTACATCAGTAACACCTCTGCAAGATTTACCTGAGATAGATTAATTGTGGGCCATAAGCTTTGGACATAGATTAGGAGAAAATGTTATTTTTTAAAAAGTCCTCTAAGCTCAAAGTAAAGAAACAAGAAATCCCAGGATGGGATGATTTAACTTACTCCACACTTGCAAAAGAATGGACAAAATGCACAGGACCCTGTGAAGGTGAGGAGAATAGAACCAAACAGAGAGAGCCTATTCAAGTTACTCTGTGTCTAGAAAACATTTCATTAGAAAAAGGAAAAGAAATGATTAGAGTGTGTAGAAGAGGATGGGTTTTGTTAACAGCATATAGAAAAATGTGAACAGAGAGATCGAGAGCAAGCAATCTCTGAAAAAATGAATCATGAAAAGGAATTGGCAGAATTATAGGAAAAACTGTCAGTGCTGCAGAATCAAAACTTTAGTTTGGAAAATCAAACTTGCAATTATTGGTCAGTAACCGAAAAAGTATCCATGTGGCCTGATATAAATATAAGAAGAGACAAGATAAAGTGAACAAAAAGAAAGTACATATGGTACTAGCCACTGTCACTGCTGATTCGGACCCTGATAAGTGGGATGATGACATGTGGGATGAGGCAAATGATGAAAAAAATGGGAATATTTTAGAATGGAAAGTTTGTAAGAAAGAAAAGAGTAATTATCCTCCAGAAATAGGAGTTTGCCCAATACAAAGGCAAAAAGAAGAGAAACAGGGCAATCAGATTACTTTCAAAACCATTATAAAAGAACAAGAAATAGCTGACATGCTTAAATATTTTACTCAAAAAACTGGTGAGCCATTAATTACTTGGATGGTCAGAATTGCTGATGCAGGGGCTGGACGAGCTGTGCCGGACTATGCTGATTGCATGAAACTTGTAGGATATAGCACCAATCCCTATATAGACTGCTTTTCAGGAGTTTAGTTGGTGGATATGAGAAAGTTCTAACTTGTTGGCATTGGCTGTACAGGGGTGTAATGAGCAAAGCCCCACTGACACTATGTGGCCGTGAAATGATCGACTCTAGGACACTTTGCAAGATGCTTGCAGAGATTGAAAAGGGAAGCATGAAGTCAGTAACTGTATTAGGAGAAGCTGACACATATCACCTCCTCTCTGTCAATGATTCACAAAGAAATGCTATCATTAAGGTTCCACATCCAGCATATAAACACTTGACAATGACTTTATTATTAGGAGAAACAGGCAGTCTACTTAACAATGTCTTAAATAAAATGGCAGAGCCTGGCGATATAGGAGACTGGAATACAGGGGAAAGAAAGACCAAAAGATATAATGGGAGATGGCTTCCCAACCAGCAACAGGATTTCCCTCAGAGACATGTTCCAAGCCCTGCTGGAAGCTGGGGTCAACCAAAAAAGTATTAATGTTTTGTCAGATAATGAGATAAGGAGAATGTATTAAGAAAAATGTAGAACAAGTTATAATCATAAAGTGACTAGTGCTCCTACTCTTGGCAAGGCAGAAGGCCTCCGTCCAGCTCCCTTGGCACCTCTGTACCTTCATTTAGTCCCTTTCTTCCAGACAAAGGGATTAGGCCAAAACCCATTATCTTTGACTCCAAATTTGTGGCTCCCTTTTGGTTTTATGCTTCATATTTTTGAATTGGAGAAGGTGTTTAATATTGAGAAATTCCTTTCTTGCAAGTTTTATTCATACAGCTTTTTTTTAAGTCCTGATATGTGCCATTAATTCTTATTAAAAAAATGTATATTGATTTTTCAACTATGCATTGACTAAAGCATTTTAAGCATTTAACGTTATTCTGACAAATTCCATTGTGATGATAATTGTATGTGGTGAAATGTTTGCTTGAAGTAATGGCTTAAGTATGAAGGATATAAAGGATGTGTTTTACTAAAAAGAATAAAGAGAGTACTTTTGCCCTAAGATAAAATTGTTACAGAATGAGGAAAATGTAAGACAAAGCCTGAACAAATATAGTAAGTTGCCAAAGGTTTGTGGAAAAGGAAATTATGGTCAAAGTTAGGAAATGTTTTAGGTGAACCAAAAAGGGAAGGTGTTGGAAGCAGTACCTGAACCCTTTAGCATCTACCCTCCCTTACATGAGTTTGAGCCAGGGAACTTGGTGTGGGTAAAAGACGGGAAAAAGGGCTCCCTCCAGCCTCAATGGAGAGGTCCTTACCGTGTTGTTTTAGTAACCCCAACAGCTGTCAGAGTCTCAGAGATCATCCTGTGGATTCACCACTCTTGGGTCAAGAGGACCATGACAGATGACCCCTGACTCTTCCTGAACACCCAGTGCACATCATTTTACAGAAGCCACTGCACCCTTCTCCATCACAGCCAAGATCAGCTGACCAGCAACTGAGGCCTGAATGACCATCATTGCCCTACTCTAGCTCACCCGAAGAAGCTAGTCAAAACACAGATGAAGCCTGAAGAGACCTCTGAGCTCTGCTTCGGTCACCCCAGAAGCTGACTGATCTATGCATGGCCGTAGATTGAGGAATCAATGCATGGACATCCCAGCCTTCTGGGTCTGTGGAATAATTGTCTTTTCTTGCTCTTTGCAAGGAAAGAGACATTTTAGCCTTCCTAGAAATAGATCACCTGGAGTTCTTCCTGAAAACCAACTTTAATTTGGTGGATCTCTCTTACCCAGGTAACTTCCCCCTTCCTAGCCACTGCCCAGAGTGTGTGTCTCCAGTCCTTCCCTGAGGCTAATCGTACGTTCATGTGGTGGCACTCCCCATAGCCAGCACCATGCACCTCACTCCTCTGTTTCTGCTCGGCATGGTCATAAACACTTCCACGGGGAATGACGCATGCCAGGCATGCCTCAAGACCACCTATGTTGGGAAAAAGGTGGAACCTACCATAGCTTTCTATAACCAGTATTCATGTCAAGGCAGCTCTCAGACCTGCATTCCATACACACCCTAAAGGAAGGTCCCCCAGTATGCTGTAATCCCACCTCACCAGGATCAGTAGTGCTGTTTTTGCTACTCTAGGGCAGCAAGGCTATCACTATAACCCCTAGAAAGGGAGACAGTTCCCAAGTCCACCTGATTTCAACACATGTACAGTTTAACCCCCCACCGAATCTGACCTTTTCTGCTTCAGTCCTCTTGGTAGTGCAATGTGTATGAGATCAGGGGGAGCTCTTAGCTGTGCTGAGTTGGAGGCCTCCTGGGAGCTGGTGCCATGCAGTTTGTCTCTTTTCCAAAGCTATGAGCTGTGCCCTCACTGGAGAAAAAATTTGGGTTCCCTAAAACATGTGACCAGAGCTGGGGCCCCAGCAGCAGGTGAGGGAATCCCAAAGTAGATGCTGGGCATGGAGGCCAGGGGACATAGGCTGTCAAGAAGACAGATCAGACCCTCTCAGGAGGCATTGCCCCTCCCTCACTTGCACACCCCACATCACCTTGCTTGCCCAGAGGATGGTTGGTTAGCCAAAGACAGCTAAGATTCGTTGGGGAAGGAACAACCTAAGACAAGCACAGATGCGAAGGGACCATCAGGAGAAAACCTGGGGCCAACAGAGGTGGGGCACAGACCCTCACCCCCCTCCCCCACCAACTTTGCAGGGGCCTAAACCCTGCCTGGCTACCTTTTTTCCCACGCCCAGCTCAGATCGGGACATATCAATACCTGCAACAAGAAAAGGATGAGATATAGGTGATGCTGTTGCCTACCGGTATGGCAAGCTTCAAAGGGGAGAATGTAGCACACAGGCCCCTGGCAGCAAGCAGGCTCCTTGTTTACGCAAGCTGCTCCCTCTTTGGAAAGTCTCCCAGTTCCAAAGACAGCTGAAAGCACATGTAAGCAAAGATAAAAGGATTCCATAGGAGTCTCATTTCCCACAACCACTCATCTGCTTCTGTAATCTCAGTTTTTTAATTCTGCTGGGTCTGATCGCCAGCATGCAGCCAATCATCTCCTTCAAGCATTGCCAGTTACCATATTGGGAAAAATCCTGTCCCAAATGAGCCATTTTGTCTATAAAATCTAGCATCAGCCTGTGCTCAGGGCTCAGACTTTCAGAGGCTACTGGGCTAAGTCTTATGGCCATAGACTAATAAAACCTACTTCCTGAAACTTTGGAGCCTTGGTCCCAGTTTTTTCTGTTTCCACATAATGTTCCTGAAGGCTTGCAGCCCTGTTCCTGGTTACATGCTCCAGTCATGTCTCTGCATAATATTCCTGGAGACTCTTGCAGAGCCTCGTTCCTGGTTTCACGCTGCAGTACAAATCTCTGTTTTGTCTTCTGTCACTTGTGCTTTTTGCTGTTTTATCCATGAAACCACGCCCAATCCAAGTTCCCAAAGATTTACTCATCAATGTTGGCCTTGGTTTAGACAATGCTTTCTTAGAAACAATACCACTACCTAAATTGGCATTTTGGAGAAAAACAAATCAAAACTGGATTGAATGAAGCATGTACATCTTGCTACCTATTTGCAGAAGGAATGTGATGAGTTAGGAATGATATGGAAGAGAGAAACATGCTAACTAATATTAGGAGTATGTAGTATGCATGATCTAGGCTGTGGGAAACTATTCTTCAATTTAACAATTGCAAGAAGAAAGTGGAGATGCAAAGGTTTAGATTAAAGAGATTTAAAATGTATTAACCAATTATACTGTGTGACCCTTACTTGGATCTTGATTCAAACAAACTGTGTTTGTGTGTGTGTGGATGGGAGGAGAAAGAGAGAGAATGTGACTACATATACATTCACATGCAAAACAATTACAGAAATGCAAAGACCGACAGGATATTAAATAATATTAAGAAATTACTGTTCATTTTGTTTAGTTATGATAATAGTGGAATATGACTAAGTGTATCTATTTAAGATATCAACTGGATACATACGTACATGAAATGTGATGGTATCTAGGACTTGCTTCAAAATATTCTGGTGAGTATGTGATTGAGTGATTGAGGATGATAAATTAAACAGGATGGGTCATGAATTCAAAAATTTTGAGGCTGGTGGTATTTACATGACGTTTCATTAAACTATGCTCTATTTTTGTTTATGTTTCAAAGATGCAATGGTAATCTTTTAATGCTGGTTTTAATCATTTGTCTATGTAATAATTATTGTATGTCATAAGGAACTTAGAAACACTTTCTTGGAATAACTTCAAATTAGGAATTCATTGTGAAAATGAATAATCAGGTAGAACACAAAGAAGAGTGCTGTGTACAATTCCCTGTCGCTATCTACCAACTGTAGTGTCATGAAATTGGAGAGCCTATGGTTTACGGAACTTGATCATCGGTTTGGGTCAGTAAACTTGGAAGTAGGGAGGTCAGTCATATACAGAATTACACTGTGTAAAGTGTTACAAAATTTGGAGGTCCAATGGTTAAAGAAAAGAAACAGCAAAGTTGGGTGCTCAATAGGGAAATAGAGAACATTGGACCCAGCCCCCTTGTTTGGGTTTAGGAAAGCGTTGCATTTAGGAGAGAGAGAGTTTACTCAGGAGATGTGGCAAGACAAGGAAGGATTTTAATCAGCTTGCTGGGGGGTACATGATGCAAACTATTTCCTCTCCTCTGCTGTGAAATCTTACCTTTCTCACCAATGCTTTGTGCATTTCTTTAAATGTAGAAACTAGCATTGTGAGAGCTACAAGAGAGATATCTTCTGTTTTATACATAAATATTCAAAGCAAATTCTAAATTGTGTTTATTATAACTGAGCAGTAGCTACTGTGAAAGCATATCATGGTTGGGGGTTGGAGGGAAACTTCCAAGTGATTAGTGATTATTTGCTTTAAAGTGTAAATTTTATGGCTCTAGGCTTAACAAAATTTTCCTATTTTTTAAAAGAAATAAAAACTTCATAAAAAGTAAAAATAAAGGAAGTCTTTATAAGACCTTTTATGACTTTGGAAACATTTCGTGTTGCCTCATTTTAATGTGTGATCATCTTTTTTTATTTCATGGATTTTAGCTGATGAAACTCAGAAAACCTTGCCAAATTATTAAAAATTATGGATTTTATGGAATGGTCTTGTTGGCATTCTTTCAACTTAATTTGTTGAATTTCAGTTCTGCAGGTTAAGTGGATAATTTCTATAATGTCCCTCTAAGTTTTATCAACACAGTGGGAAAAGCATATTGTCAAATTGTGAATATGAGAGAACTAGAACATGGAAGAGCACCTACGCCAGACCTAAATTGGCATAGAAATTTCTCCCAAGCTTTTATGCTCAGGTTACCATGATTCACTTTCCACTGTTTATTTTCTCAAACTCAAACGACCCAGATACAAATTGCTCTTAACATCTTCCAATGCCAGGCTTGTCTTGACTTTCTCTTGATCTCATGTTCCCCCTGGATCCAGAATGCCTTCTCCCTCTGCTCCATATTAAACCCACCTCCTTCTCAGCAGATTATCCCATTTCTCCTTTGAGACTTTTGTAAAAGATACCTGTAATAATACCATAGTCACGAAATTATGAAGGGAAATTCCAAAGAGAAAATATTGGATTTTTTTCTAACCCCCATTTCTCTTTGCTGAACCATCTAGGGAAAAGTTAATATTAGTTATTCTCCTCTATGCCTCTATGTCAAAGCATTTATTAGATAGAATTATAATTGGCTTTTGTCTGTTTTAATAAATTAGATTGCATATTTCTCTAGGACAAGAATTATAGTTTCCATGTGTACACCTTCGAAGTCTCATACAGTTCCTAAACATATACTGAAATCTCAATAAAATGCTTTACAAAGGAGTGTTATTATCATTATGATATAGAAGGAAAAAAAACGAGACTATGATATCTTTGGGTTGAAAGCATATCTGGTTGACATTGTTACTTTCAACATATTTTTACTATGAAAATTTTGCCACTACAAAATTGGCTGTTCTAGGTATTTATTATGTAGATAAATTTGACCCAGTTAGTTTGAGAAATGAAAAAAAAATTGATGTTTTATCCAGCAAGGAATAGATATGAGAGAAAAAAAAATCTATACATTTAAAATATATTTTGGACTTACAGCTTTTCTCAATATTTTTTGTGCCACTATCAATATTATATCTCACTGACTTCATTTACATAGAAATAATCATGTGATCCATGTTTATCATAGTTATATATTACCTTTGTGAAAAGATTATGAAAGCTAGTAATCTCTATTTTATAAATGGAGGAATTATTGACTTATTAACATACTATATTTGCAATTATTTCTTTTTTAATTTGGAATCAAATTAAACCATAGTCTGATAATAAATATACATATTTCTTTATATTAGTATAGTACATTTGATGTAGTCTGCATCATATTAAACAGAGAGGGAAACTGAAAAATTATTAAACCACAGAATCTGAAGGTACCAGTTTTCAAAAACATGTACAAAATGCTTTTTCCCATAGGTTCGAAAAGATTGACATTGCGGGGTTTTTGCAGTGGCTTCTGGGAAATTATTTTGCAGCCTGAACCAAAGTAATTGTCAAACATTCATTTTATAATGGTGATTCCTAAATATTCCTTTCTTTAATAAGCCACATATTATTTCCATTGACCATTCTTTCCCATGAAGTGGATTATTTCACACAAAAACAGATATTACTAAACTTATTTGTAATATGTCCACATTAATCAATTCCCAAATAATTTTTTCAAAGGCAGTATTTAAAGGAGTGGCAAGTAATTGTCTAAACAATGAGGGCTTGGTCCCTTCTGGATGCAGTTAATACTAAGGGCAGCAGACAAGTTCAGCTTGGCTGTTTTTCTTCTTGGCCAATAATTTGGTGCATTTTGTATGTTGCACATGTGTCACCTCTTTACACGTAATGGCATTCAAATGAAGTCATTATTTTCTTTGAACTAAATTAGACCTGACTTCGAACTTCACTTGGGCAGAGAGTGAACAGAACTCACCTCAATCAATCTACTTTGGTACAAAGGGGTTGGTATTTATCTAAAACAGAAAGAAAACTTCAGGTGTTACTGCTTCTAACCTGATAGTTCATGTTCCAAGCACACCTAAAATTCACAGGCTCAGCTACTACCACGCCAGGTGCCCTTACCGCAACCTCCACCTCCCACCTTCCACATACCCTGCCATGTCCTATTGACACTCCCCAAATCGGGACACCAACTATTTCCTAAGTATTGGTCTATGTTTGCTCCTGCCTACTTATCCCAAAGTACATGTCTCTTCACTCTCTCTCTTCTACCCAGAAACCCTATAAATATCGCTCTAATTTTTAAAGTTTCCTTCCATTTCATACCAGACGAGGCACTGTCTTTACCCAACAAATGCTTTTGGTACTGCAAAATCGCTAAACCATGGGACCAGAAAAGAACTTTCTACAATCTTGGAATAGAAGAGTAAAAAAAAAAAAAAAAAAACAGAGAAACAAATACAAATAGCTCTCAATCATTCAGGCAAACTAACATTCCAATAAATAAGCCTACATCATAACTGACTTCCCTGACTTAGAATGGCAAAACTGTCAGGAGAAATAATTCTTACTGATCCACCTCAAGCAAGCCCCTAGAGCAGAGAGTTTGAGAAGTTAATCTTCATTAATTCGGAACCATGAACTTACTACTCTCCCACTCACTTAATATTTTTAAAGATGTAATTGTTCTTCTAAGAATGGTTAATAATAATTGTTCTCTTAAAATAGTTTTATTGTAAGCAATAAATATAAGTGATGTATGGACCAAAATACTTTCTCTCTCTCTTTGCGTGTGTATGTATATATATATATATATATATATATATATATATATATATATACACACACACATATATTTAATATATGTGGTTAATAATGACTGTATATATTATTATATATGTGGTCATTAGCTACACACGGAATTAATAAAGCAAGTGGTTAGAGGCAGTTTGCCATGGACCTTTTGTGCTCTTACATATCTTGCAGAGTGTACACAAATCACAATGCTTTGATTGTTCTTTTACACAGACCACTTCTCAGGATTGTTTATGCAGCTGACTACCTTGAGAAGTGAAGAAATTCATTACAGGAATGCAGTATGTAGTCCTAAGATGCACCTGATACCTCTCCAGGAAAAAGAATAGGCTCACTAATAAGCAAATACAAAAGTAAACCATTCCCACTAAGTTTGGGTTTCTTTTTGCATTGCACACGTAGATTGCACCTGGCCTTCTGTGTTCCCCTAAGAGATTTGGGGCGCAGACGTCCAGTGCGATAATGCTGGTGCTCCTGCTACAGCTTTTGCTGTGTATATTACAGCCCTTTGTCTCTGACCCAGGAGTGCCATGGCATCAGTCAGCATACATGGAGCTGTGATAGAAAAACTTGCTAGCTTCCATTGTTATTTTGCTGGGAATTCTATCTCTCCCCCACATTGTCAAACATATTTAAGGAGGAGAAAATCCCCTTAACTATACCATAGTACTCCTCAGAAGGGAAATTAGAGATTCTGATGATTGAAGAAAGAAAAAAGGCTACAACTAAGCAATATTGTATATTCACTTGATTAAAAAAAATTAACTCTTGTATTGGCCAAAAGGATTGATTTGTTATGCAATATCTCACTGGTTTTTAATCTTACTGAAAAAAGGAAATAAATTGATTTATAGCTGATGGTAAAGTAAGTGCTGACTGTAATTAGTACAAGTTTTCCTTGGAAACATAGTTTTATACAGAACAACTATTTCATTATTGTGTTGAAGTATCTCTAAGATATTGATAGATGATACATTCTGTCAGAATATGTTTGATTTTCTTAAACCTTTTAATATCTTCTTGTATATTATTTTGTACATGCTGTATCATTTTACGGTATCAAGGCTAAGGATAAAATTACATGCAATGTTCATATCATAGAGTAAAATAGTAGAAAATTAATGAAGAAAATTTGTTTTGCACCTGTTAGCAAGGCTCGTCATTTATATTCAAAAGTATACTTGGATTGCAAGATTCGCAGCCCTTGTTACTCTATACACCAATTTCAAATTAACAAAAATGTTAACTTGGCGCAAACAAACAAAACAAAACACACACAGGCTTTCATTTCACAGAGTTTATTTTTTGACTTTGATATAAATTATCAGTTGTTTTACCATGTAAAAACATAACTTATGTGTCAAAAATGTAAGGATTTTGAACAACGTTAATTCAACTTGTGTTGTCATATCGTTTTATTAAAGTGATGCCAAATGAAAAGGGAAACATTCTGGTAACAAATCTGCTTTGAAACGTTTGCCAGATTTTTGGCAGCATCTTTAATGAAGATGTTGTGTGCAGCATACAAAAATAAATTAATTAATAACCTTGTTATGTATCACTGTAAATCAGAAAATGTTGATATTTGGAAAATCTGAGAGAGTGTTTAGATTAAGTTTTCTCTTTGGAACATTGACTTGAAAATTAGATCATATAGGAACAGTATACAAGACTGAACAAGATGCTTTGCACTGCAACTCTTTAAGGTTATGCAGATAAAAATTTGATTTCTATGCAGCAAGGACTTCCTAGAGATTTCTGTTATTTTTGGAAATAAAGACCCTGGTGCGCCTCCTTTTATCTCAGAATTGGTACAATCATTATTAAATGGTAGTTGATTTCAAACTTTCAGTGGAAAAAGACAGAAAGAGAAATTTAATTGGGGATGAATTTTGTCCACACATTACTATGATGAAGTCTCCTGAGGGGGTTGTCTGTAATAATGACCTCATTGGTATATTTTCTTGCACTGCTTGGCTTTTTAATCAAAGACTATTTCCTGCTATTTGTTATGAGCAAATGTTTCTCTGAAGCAAGTTACTTGGTAGACTTGCATCACATGAATCAGAATCTCTGGACATGGGCCCAGGTATCTGCCTTTTCATAAATATCATCAAGGATACTTGCAAGATAAAATCTGAGGACCACTGGCTTGGATATAGCTCTAAACGTTCAGGTCTCTAAATCTTGAGCTGAAGTTCTACTATTGACTTTTTGCTTTTGTTAAACACCATTCCTGTCAGCAGATGCAAATCATTTTTCCCTTCTTCATGATGTGGGGCAGCCTCTCAACATTTCAATTCCAATTCTTATTTCAGAATCTGTTTACAAGCAGTCCTTGCAGTTGGTTCATTGTTAGCCCTTGATGCTCCCACCCACCTCCCTCAGCACATCTTCTCATTTAGAAGTTGGGTAACAATGGAATAGGGATACTTTGTGGAAATCCAGCATTGCATACCTATAGAACTGGCCACTTACCTGTAAAAGCCTTAATGTAGATGTTTGTTACATACATTGGGCAGATTCTTGCAAAATTGTATCTATCAGTTGCAGATTTGAGAATTGTAAATGTTTATTGAATTCGAGTCCTATATGTAAAGTACATGATTTACTAGATGCAAACATATCTTAAAGCAATGACCATCAAAAAGCTTGAGGTAAAAACAAGTCATACTTAAAATTGGTCTGTATAACAAAGTACCCATATTTATAACCCATATTTATTAACGTGAACAACTTTAATCTTTATTCTAGGTATTGTGTTTTCTTAAATCTTTAACTGTGATGTATATTGGCCATAAATTTAAAACTAGAGTTCATCTTCAATGTAAGATGAACAATTTAATTCTTCTTTATCCTAAAGTCAGTGCTTATATTTTCTATTATGTATCACATATTTCCTTATAGTACATATAAATTTATTTGATACTTATTATATTGTATATTAAATTCCATACATTCACTTATCATAAAGTTGTATGTATAAATTAATATCTAGTCACTTTCTGAATGCCTATTTTATTATCTGCTGTTTATCCTTATATAGGATCTTCTTTTGATTATTTTTTATTTCAAGTATTTGTTCATTAGTTCATCTTAAAGTTTACATAAGTGAAAAGATTATTTCGAATATTTCTTTATGTTCTTGAAATAGTGCCGCTTCTACCTTGATTATTTTTGTTTTATGAATTTGTTCCTATTTAGAGGCCCATATAGGGAAAGAACATTTTAAATACTCTATCATCTTGGAAGAGTAGTGCACGCATCCTTATGGAATTAATTCCTACCATGGGACACTCTCTACTGGAAGTCAAAGCAACAATGATTTCCATCAACATGAATCGTTTGAGATTTCATTTAGTGGAGAACTGTTTGCACAATCAGTATTTCTGATGGGTAATTTAATCAGAGATAAATAGTTTTTGGCAAAGAATCAACTAGCATAATGGTTTTTAGATACTGAGGTCTTATAGCCTACATTTATATTGGAGTCACACAGTTATTCAGGATGGCTCATCATTTATAGATGGCTTGTTTGGCAATTTCGGAGAGAAACGTCATAGTTAAGATCAAAGGCTTTATTTTATGGATCCCAGCACTGCCTCTGGAAAAGGGATTAAATACTAAAGGTCAGGTACACCTGGTGGATTCAGCGTCCTGGTAAAATATTCAGTTCAAGATCCAAGGCCTCTTTCTGGAGTCTTTTTCCATATTGTGCCAACCCTACTTATGACCACGTCTGAGAGGCTTTTTTAAAAGGCTGACTGTGAGTAGGCCCTCTTGGATATTAAATAGCTGTTGCTTCCATCTCTGTTTGGTGCTCTGTTTTCCACTTATGTATGTGTACATGTATGTATGCAAGCATGTATGGACTGATTCTTCCATTAGCCTATCATTTTGTCCCCTCCTTTGTCTTGCCTTCCCTGATCGTGCACATGAGAGAGTTTTGCTCTTGCACAATTAAATAAAACTATTCTAGCCCCTCATTTTAAATTCTGCACTGACCTTGTTCTGACTTGCTAACATATGCTCGGTACATTGTTTTTCAGAAATCATTTGAAAATGTGAGAACACATTTCATTCAGTGCAGTTTACATAGCTTCTTACCATGTAAAATAACTCTTCTAATAACTCTAAGTACACACCCAATAGGACTATCCTTGAGGTGCTGATTGATAACACTTATCAAATTCATCCATGAGAATCATCTTTGCCCTTTTGTGTCTTTTTAAGGCATGATTGCAGAAAAATAGATAATATTCTGGACTTTACCTTTTGTTGGAGTAACTTAGGTGGGTATTTTGTCTGTGTGTGTGTGCGTGCGTGTGTGTGTGTGTACAGGTGGAAGAGCTCTGAATATATCACAGTGAAGGAAAATGTCAAGATGGGTATGGTAGACATTTCCCAAGATGGATACCATCAAGCCCTCCCATCTCTGTGCATACATGCTACTTCTTATGTGAAGAGTGGAGAATATTTTTCCTTGTCTTGAATCTGATCTGTTTTTTTTTTTTTTCATTTGTTATGATGAATAGACTGTGGCAGAAGTATGTCCTGGTGCTTCCAAAATCAGGCCTTAAAAGGTCAGTAGCTTCCTTTCTTCTTAATGGGAAGCCAGCTGCCATGTGTTAAGAAATTCACCTTAGCTTAGCTGATGATGAGATCCCACATAGAGAGAGACAGACCACAGAGAAGACATTGAGGTGCTGGACACGTAGTGAAATATTTTTGGACTCCCAGTCGCCAGTTGAATGCAGTGAGTAAATAATCCCAGACAATGCATGTGGATCGGAAGAAACACCTAGCAGAGTCCTACCTGAATTCCAAACCACAGTCATAGGAAATGCTCATTGTTATTTTAAGAAATTATGTTTGGGGGTGCTTTGTTGTATAGTAATAGTTACATGAAACAGCTGCTATTGACTCAGATTAAATTAATTCTTGATTAGTCAAAGATAGATTACAGAAGCAAAACAATGCTTAGCCTATATTTTCCTTTATCTAAGTTATAACTTTATCAAAAGTAATAACACTCTTCTGACAAACTAAGGTTATTAGTATTCTATTTCACTGGGCCAACAAAAGTTGGGGGATCCCTAGAATTTCTTTGGAGAGCACATATTTCTAATAAAATCTCACACTATAAAGGGATGATGTGTAATATGGAAAATCAAACTCAGCATAGGCCCGACAGCTTTTCTCCATATTGTGCATGTTGTCAGCTTTAAAACCAATTGTGTCCAATGAAATATCTTGTGTGAAATATTATAAGGAAAAGAAGAGTCATTTAAAGGATCTGTTACCATTCTATATATTAGTTATGCTAAACTGCTTCATTTAAGTGAAAAATAATGCTATTTATATTGTTAACAAAGTAAAAAGAAATCTAAGAATGTGTATGGAGTATCAGTATGCTAAAAATTATAAAATACTGTTGAAAGAAATCAAGAACACTCAAATAAATGGAAAGATATACTCTGCTTATAGATTGAAAGTTTCAATATTGTTAAGATGTCAATTTTGTCCAAACTGATTCTATGAATTAATGCAATCCAAGCAAAATCCCTGCAGATT
Source organism: Tamandua tetradactyla (assembly GCF_023851605.1). Lineage (NCBI taxonomy): Eukaryota > Metazoa > Chordata > Mammalia > Pilosa > Myrmecophagidae > Tamandua > Tamandua tetradactyla. The sequence goes on from NC_135348.1 coordinate 10,571,217, forward strand.
GTTTTTCATAGAAATCAACAGCTGATGCTGTTCCAATTTATTTGGAAAAGCAAAGGATATAGATTAGTCAAAACAATTTTGAAAAAGTAGAGCTAAATTGATGGAGTCAGACTACCTCGTTTCAACCTAACCTTGAAATTATACTAATGGAGACAGTGTGATATTGATTTAAGACTGGGCAGAGAGAGCAATGAAACAGAATAGAGAATCTAGAAATATATCCACATATACATGGTCAATTAATTTCCCAAAAATGACAATGGAGTGACAATCTAAAAATGATGCTGGAAGAATTGACTATCCTTATATAAATAAAACACATGCATACATACCACAGACACATATATCTTGCACAATACACAAATATTAACTCAAAAAGAATCATAGAACTAAATTTAAAACCTAAATTTATAAAACTTCCAGGAAAAAAGACATAAACAAAATTCTTGTGATCTTGGCTTAAGCAAAGATTTCTTAGCTACATATCAAAAACACAAGCAATAAAAGAAAATATTGATAAATTGACTTGAATAAAACTTTACAATTCTGCTCTTCAAAAGTCATTATAAAGAGAATGAAAAAACAGACCGCATACTGGTAGAAAATCTTTGCAAAGCACATTTCTAATGTCCAGTATATGGTACATTCTCAAAACTTAATAATAAAACAATTTTTTTAAATGGGAAAAAAATTTGAATAGACACTTCACCAAAGCAGATATGTCTACCAGTGCAAATAACCACATGAAAAGAGGCTCAACATCATTGATCACTAAGGAAATGCAGATCAAAAACCACGAAGAGATACCACTAGTCGCATATTAGAATTTCAATAAAACAAGCAAAAAAGTAAAAACAAAAACAAGTAAGCAGAAAGACTGACAATACGAAATCTGGCAAGCCTTAGGAGCAAGTGGAACTCTCTCACACTGCTGGTGAAAATGCAAAACAATACAGCCACTTTGAGAAAGTTTGGCTATTCTTAGTAAGTTAAACATACACTGTCCATATGACCCAGGAATCCCGCCTGTAATATTTTCCCCAAGTGGAATGAAAACTTCTGTTCACACTGCAACTTTATATGAATGTTTATAGAACATTTATTCATAGTTGCCCCAAACTGAAACAACCTCAAATAGTAAATTACCCTCAACTAGTGAATGGATAACTCTATTGCATCCATGTAATGATAATCTACACAGCAATAGAAAGGAACAAACTATTGTTACTTTGAAAAACATGATGATTCCAAAATACATTATGCTAAGTGAAACAGGACAAATTCAAAAGTTTACATACAATATAATTCCTTTTATATTACATTCTAGAACAGGGAAACTATAAGGACAGAAAAGAGACTGTGATTGCCAGGGTATAGGGTAAAGGGGAGGGGCTGACCAGGAGGGGCACGCGGAATTTTGGGGGTGAAGGAACTATATACTTATCAAAATTCATAGACCTGTTCACCAAGAAGGGGAATGTAAATTATACCTCAATAATTTAAAATTTGATATTAAATCTAACATTATTTCATGCACCTCTCCTGCCAATAAATTAAATATAAAATTGTAGCCTAGAGCCTGACGAGAGAAATTTACGAAGAATGTAACTTTCATTCATAAATCGAAGAGATTCAAAATATCCAACCAACCAATGACGGAATTAGTTGCAACTGGTGGGAGCGTAGAATTCTAAGTTTGTAACTTCTCTAGGACTCTGCCAAAAATTCCCCTGATGAATTTTCAGTATACCTGCTGGGGAGCCAGTTTCCCCACTTTGGTTTGACTTTTGGTGCATTATTTTAGCTCTAGTATGGTTTTCATTAAATTCTCAAAATCTCTGTTTTGATAAAGATTCCTTTTCTCAACTCTTAGATATGGCTTTTGAAGCATCAGTATTACCAATGGAAATGGAGCTTTGAATGGAGGACCAGTGAACTTACCTTAGCAATCAAGCTGCAGGCTAAATAAAAGGATCAAATTACTTTTAACTTTTTATAAGGCAGTTTAAGTATGAAATATCTAAGAGTTTCTTTACAAGTGGTGGCTATAATTCTGGAATCTTCTAAATTCCTGTATACACTGTTCTATTTACACGATTTTAAAGATATTTTGCCTTTTAAAATTTTAATGTTATATTTAAAAACCAAACCACTGAAAGACAGGAAAACAAATAAATCTACGAATTATATAAGAGAGTTGCCGATCACTCAAAATCCATCTTCCGCCACTACCAATTAGTTCACACTACCATCATCTTTGGCCAAGACTACTGTTAGAGCATTTTTGGAAAATTTTATTTATATTTACTTGGAAGTATAACACACCCAAATGCTAAAAAGAATAAGTTCAAATAGTACTAATATACAGTCAAATAATAGTAAATAACCCTCTTATTCCAGAGACCCAATGTCCTTCCCCACAAGCAAAGCTTTTGCCCAACTCCTTATTTATTCATTTATTTATTTGTATGCTATATGCCCTGGGTCACATTTCATTCTTTTTCCATGGAGTATCCTGTTATTACAGCATTGTTGTAATATTGTTGAATTTTTGTTTGTTTGTTTTTTCTTTCTTTGCTGGTTTGTTTGTTGTTTGGGGGAAGTCTATGGGCTGGGAATTGAAGCTGGGTGTCCCACATGGCAGGTGAGAATTCTACCCCTGAACTACCCTTGCATCCCCCTGCACAACTTCTTTCAGAAAGTTTTAGAGCTTGTGAGAATCGTGGTAGCATGATGGGTAAGAGAGCAACCTCTCAAGATAGATCACTGAATTTGAAATCAACTCTTACACTTATTACCTGGGTAACATTAAACAATTTATTTATCTTATATATGGTGTTTCCTTCATTTGCAAAATGGGATTAATGATATCTAATTCATATGGTTGCAAGCATTAAATGTGTTAATAAATGTAAAGCACTTAGTGCCTAGCACAGAGTAAGTGCTGTATATTTCTGTTATACTTTTATATACATAGAGGGATGCCAAGTATACACATTGTTCAAGAAATGGACATATATAATTTTTTAATCAAACAAATACATACTTTTTAAGTCTTTATATGTCAATATTTATGCAGCCATGTGATCCACACAAGTTTTCAGAAATTCTGTAAAAATAACAAGATAAAGAAAACCCAATCAGAAAATGTCCACATAGAGATACACATAAGTAAACTCTTTCTATAATGAAATTTTCAAGGAGATATTAAAGTTTAGATATTAAATAATTCACATAAGTTAATGTTCTAATGTGTGAAGACTAAAGGAATGAAACTCTCAATCGAATTCTCTTATCCTTGTGATTTAGTACAAAGAAATTAAAGACCCAAATTCACCTTCTCCATATTTATTCTGTCTTAACTAGGGAGTTTCTTGGTGGCTGGATAGAGTTAGTTTTTTGGGCAACCACCACTTTGTGGTGGTGTCAATTTCATGGGTTTTATAGCTTCAATCAGTTCTGATTGGTTGTCCAGAATCAAATACATGGGTTTCATATTAAATTCAAGTGAGAGAACCCCCCTTTCAAGAGTTTAATCACCTTTACTTAATATTCTTGGGAGAAATTCTACATGCACAAATTTTCTCTTCTTTCAAGAAGAGGCCTTTGGGACACTGTCTTTTGCAGAATGCAAATGTGCCAGCCATTTACCCAAAGTTTTATTTCAGATAATTTAATTTCTTTTATAGCATGTATCAAAGCACTTAATCCATTAAATTTATCTAATTTCCATTTACCATCCAGCCTTATGTTTCTGTATAGAGAAGCTTTTCTAAAAGATTTCTTTCAAGCTCTCTTGGGCCTATGCTACAGAACCTGATTCCATTATCTCTTGCTTAAAACAAACAAACAAACAACTAAGTAAAAACAAAAAAAAAGATTAAGAATGAGACCACCTTTTATGGACCTTTTATGGACATTACTCTCTCAGATGAAATTAACCAACCCAGGGCAACTGGGAGATCATGTAGAGGGGGTTAAATCCTTGTTCCTACGGCAAGCACATGTGTCTATATGTAATCTTGACATACTTTCTTCTTTGGACTCTGAATGCAGTGTGGGATTTAAGGCAGCCAATCTGCTGCTGCTTTCCTGGATTAGAAACTAATAATATAATATATATCCTACTGAACCCAGCAAATATTATGCATACTCCTGTACAGTTATTAGTCAAGCTGCAGCAGCCCCCACACTTGACCACTCACCTGTTCAGTTCTCTGAGGCTGTAACTTTGCTAAGGCCAGAAATAGCCAGGCAAGTGTATGGAGGGCAGAAACTTTGTAGTTCAAGATCCAACTGAAGTATTCTGCACCCTCAGACCAAGCCATTTGGCTTTGATCATAAATGGTCAAATGGTTTTGCTGACAGCTGCATTGTTTGTTAAAGGGCTGGTGATGAGGAGTTATATCAAGTGGTAAGCACTAAGGTAAAAATACTTTTGACTATGGTAGAGAATACTAATGCTTCTCTTCTGGTCACATAGGAAGACAAAACTTCCCAAATCCTTTTTCTGTTAGGTGAGACTGTAAGACTAGGTCTAAGCCATCATGTTAGCAAAAGTGATGTGTGTCCCTTCTGGCCAAGGAATTTAAGAACTGTGTGCTACCCTCCCTGTGCTTGTTTTGGATGTTATGTGAAAATTCTTCAGGTGATGAGATGCAGATATAGGTAGGCTGCCAGTAGAGAAGGTCTGAAGGGTCGTCTTTGTTAGATCAAAGGCTCTGGAGAGGGAGAGGGGAGACTGAGGGCCAGGGAAGGGCTTGGGGCTCACGTAACCAAGGCTCCTGCCAAGGTCCATGGAGGAGCTGGAGAAGAAGCACAGGTGGGTCCAAGGCCCTTGCCTTTATTGTCACCCAGAGGGAAAGAGTAGGGCTTCCTCATTTTAGGGGGATTGGCAGTTTGAAGCTATATGCCATAACAAGCAGAGGCAACAAGGGTGGTTTGGAGAAGCTGATAGAATCTTCTTATCACCCAAGTCATATGGAGATACAGGTCTTGTTGGCAAATTACATGGCACAAAAGGGTAAGGGGCCATTCAGAGAAGCAGAGGGCAGCTCCGATCATCCAAACCTTATGGAGGTGCACACCCTGCTAGTTATGGCTACTGGGGTGGTCACTGCAAAGGAAACTTACCACTAAAACCTGAAGGACAATGAGGCACCAAATATAATCTTCTGTATCCCATTACAACGCTCTCTCTTTCCTTGCTGCAGTCATCTTGGAAGCCACAGGATGAGACAGCCTTTTCCTAAGATGGACATAAAAAGTTACATGTGCCGATTTCTAGAACAGTGCATCTAATGGGCATCCCTTTTCAATCCATTTTTTTTTTTACATGGGCAGGCACCAGGAAATGAACCCAGGTCACCAGCATTACAAGCGAGAACTCTGCCACTGAGCCACTGTTGCACCACCCTCAATCCATTTTTAATAATAGAAATACACAGCACTTACTCCATGATAAGCACTGCCCTAAGAACTTCAGGTATATTGACCCATTTAGTACTTATTACAACTGTGTGGGTTACTAGATAGAGAATTTCTCAGAAGGGTGGATGTATTACTTAGGGTTCTCTAGAGAAACAGAATCAACACGGAAACACTCGCAAATATAAAATTTATAATAGTGTCTCACGTGACCACAGGAACACAGAATCCAAAATCCACAGGGCAAGCTGTGAAGCTGACAATTCTGATGGAGGGTCTGGATGAACTCCACAGGAGAGGCTCGCCAGCAGAAACAGGAAGAGCCTGTCGCTTCTGAATTCTCCTTAAAAGACTTCCAGTGATTGAGCATCACTCATTGCAGAAGACATTCTCTTTGGCTGATTACAAATGGAATCAGCTGTGGATGCAGCTGACGTGATCTTGATTTAATTCTATGAAATGTCCTCATAGCAACAGACAGGCCAGCACTTTGCCCAACCAGACAAACAGGTACCACCACCTGGCCAAGCTGACACATGAACCTGACCATGACAGTGGATCTATCCACTTAGGCAAGCTTTTGTCTGCTTAGTCACTGAGAATTGAATTTGATTAGTTTCCTGTTATACTCACCCATGACATTGATTTTGTGCTTGTTAATTTTATCCTCAATGAAAAAATGATGGCTCTATACTAGCAGGGTTTTAACTATTCAGTTCTGTTTATCATTAGTATATATGCATCATATTTGAAAAATCCAAGGAAAAGTTATACTGCACTTAATTTATGAAACTTATAGAATTTATTCCTGTACAGTTTCAACTGCGTGCACACATTTTTCCTTTGCTTGTAAAATTACTGTTGACTGTGTGGTGAATAAATCTTTCTTAACAAGCTGTGGGACTAAATTTTGTGAATGTAAAGTCTCACATGAAAAAGAAATCCATGATTAACATAACAAATGCCACTGAGGAAAATAAATAGTATGTAAATAATAAGCAGTGATTATCTGGTCCAGGAAAATGACTTAACCCAATTAAATATACATTACTCAAAGTTTTAACTTCAATAATGAAAAGCACTTTGGGATTTTCAATTGAGAAATAACTCATGCTTTATTAGGGCTTTATGTTCTATTTCCACAACATAAATTTCCTTTTATTTCTGAAGTCTAGTATAAAACCATATATTCATGCATATAAAAATGGAGGAAAAAAGCTGCATTAAGGAAAAAAGAGAGGTATAGTTTAAGTGAATGAAAGTTCAATTATAAAAAATTGTCAGGTTGACTTAAAATTTTAGCTTTAAATATAAAAAAGAAAGATCTTCCATCTTTTTGTAAAATTTGAGGGTTGAAGTGGCTACTGCAACTAGGCAAGAGTCCAGTACATGTGAAGGAAGTGGTTTGTTTTTATTTTTGTTTTATTTTTAATGGCCTGGACCTTGGAAGCATGAGACAGAAAGGAAATGAAAAATAAAGACCTAGAATTGTGTTTCATTGAGTTTAAAATGAGAATTAAGAAACTATTTATTCATCAAGCAGTCAAAAGCTAAAATATGAGTATGCAATTAGAACTTTATACAGGACTTGTTGAATACATTTCACAAATTGGATGATGTGTAGCAGCACTTTATATAACTATGTTAACCCTTTCAGACATCTTATGAACTAACTGTTATTCCAATTTTCAGTTGAGAAAATTGACCTGGAGAGGTAAAACATTCCAAAGTTTACTGAGATAAAAGTGGGGCTTAGATTTAAAACTTCACGTATCTGATTGCAAGGTTCATAATATTTCCACGGCACCTCATTCATTTCCATAGTGATCAACACTGCTAACTTTTAAGAGACACAACTGGTAGCTCAGTTAGTTATGGATGGAAGGATGGCAGAAATCAGTTATCATGCCCCCTATTCTGAGAGTCCTACCAAACCAAGGCTCTGCTAATAATAATAGACTGACCACATTTTAAGGAAGTAAAATGATGAAACTGTTGAGGTCTTCAAGGCGCATCCTTGCTATAGCATGTATCAGAACCTCATTCCTTTTTACTGCTGAATAAACATGCTATGTATATACCACATTTTTGGACACAAAAGGGAAAATATTTTATGATCTCACTGATATGAAATAATTAGAATATACAAATTCAGAGAGTCAGAAATTAAAATACAGGATCCCAGAAACCAATGTGGGGGTAGAGATGGGGGTGGTGATGCCTAATTGATACAGATTTTCTGTTTGGAATGATGGATGCATTTTGGTAATGCATGGTGGTAGTAGTAGTAGTTCGATATTAAGAATGTGATTAACACTAATAAATTGTATATTTGAACCTGGTTAAAATGGGAAATTTTAGACTGTATATATGTTACCAAAATAAAAAAAAATTTTAAAGTAAAATGGTGCAATGCAAATATCGAACTCTAATAGAAACTGTAGACTATAGCTAACAGTATAATTATAATAATATTGTTTCATCATTTGTAATAAAATTATACCACATTATTGCAAAGTGCTAATAATAGGGAAAGTTGAGTGTGTAAGGGAATACATGCACTTTCTTTATGATTTTTCTATAAACCTGTAACTTTTTTATTAAAAAAAAACAAGCTATTAAGTGAAGTGTGGCTGCTACAGAGGATACAGGTATTAGAGTTCTATAGAGATGAGCTTAGTTTTCACATTTATAAAATGGAAAATAATACTTCCCCATGGTTTTTAGGCCCAAGTGATAATGTATTAAGTACTCTGGACAATGTCTGGCTCATTTTAAGAGATCAACATACAATACTTATCATTTTCATGTAGTTTGTATGCTGCTGCTTGGACTGAATGCAACCCAGACTACAGAGATGTGCACATAGAAAGTGACAATAACCAAGATAAAGTAAATAGCATTCAAATAATTTGGGTAATAGCAAGGCAGGAGACAAAAGAAGTTTTTGCATTTTCCCATTAAAAGAAAACCAGACTGGGATGTCATCAACATGGCAATGTAAAACATCCCCTGGAAAAGTCTTCCTACAAAATCAACTAATAAAAGGACAAATCCTACTTAGGACTTTGGAGGACAATAGAGACTGGAGGACTCCACAAACACTGAAATGAGGAAAAAGAAAAATAATCACCGTGTTCAGTTTGTTAGCTGCTGTAATGCAATATACCAGAAATGGAAGACCTTTAAAAAGGGGAATTTAATAAGTTGCAAGTTAACAGTTCTTAGGCCGTGGAAATGTCCCAATTAAAGCAAGTCTAAGAAATGTCCAATCTAAGGCATCCAGGGAAAGATACCTTGGTTCAAGAAGGCCTATAAAGTTCAGTGTTTCTCTTTCAAGTGGAAAGGCGCATGGCGAACACAGTCACGGTTTCTCTCTCGGCCGGAAGGGCACATGGTGAACACAGCATCATTTTCTAGCTTCCCCTCCAGCTCCCTGGGAGCCATTTTCCTTCTTCATCTCGAAAAGTCACTGACTAGCCTCTGCTTCGTGGTTCTGCAGCGTTCTGTGCTGTGATTGATTCTCTTGGGGCTCTGTCATTCCTCTCTGCTCTCTCTGCGCCTCCCTTTTCTGGGATTCCAGTAGACTAATCAAGACCCACCTAGAATGAGTGGAGACACATCTTGGAATCTTAAGAGATCAACATACAATACTTATCATTTTCATGTAGTTTGTATGCTGCTACTTGGACTGAATGCAACCAGTAGAATGCAACCCAGACTACAGAGATGTGCACATAGAAAGTGACAATAACCAAGATAAAGTAAATAGCATTCAAATAATTTGGGTAATAGCAAATTATTACTATTAATAATTTAGTAGTAATAAATTATTGGGATATTTATATATTATATATATAATTAATAATTATATGTTGGGATCCAACCCCTGATCCAGTTAACCACCACTCTTGATTGAGTCTCATCTCCAGGGAGATGATCTAATTACAGTTTCCAACATACAGTACTGAATAGGGATTAGAAGAAATGGCTACTTGTACAAAATGGGATTAGGATGAAAACATGGCTTTTCTAGGATCCGTACATCCTTTCGAACAAACCATGCCAAGATCCCTCCTCCTCACTCAGTCTTTTGCAATTTGGGAGTCATGCACAGGGTAAACCCGGCTTGGTGTGTCCAGTCACAGATGCAGACTGAAGAGTCACTCACAGAATTGAGTTAGAACCCCACAAACCTCCGGGACAGGGACACAAGTCAGCAGAGATCCAGGGCAGAACAGAAACTGCTGAGTCTTGTTGCCTACTGCATACAAAAGGGCTCCCAGGGTGCGGGGTGGGGTGGGGGAGAAACTAGGTATAACTGTTGGCAAGAGGTGCATGGGCTCAATCCAGTTTCTGTTGGCTCGTCCACTTAAAGGCTAAGTGGACATTTCTAGAGTGACTGACCTTTCTGGATTGACCCATTCTGGCCCCCTGAGGGGGGGACTCCCTAATGCAGAAAAAGCCAGAGGCAGAAAAGCCTCACGGGAAAGGAAACTGAGAGGAGTTCAACTGAACTGCTGTGAGACCGGACATGTCCCTGAACTGAAAATTGTAATTAAACACCAGATTCAGGTGTTGGCCCAGAAAGTTATTAACTATAGGGATTTGCAGGAATCTCTTTACCTCTCCAAGCCTCAGTTTCCTCATTTGCAAAATGACTCACCAAACCGTCAAGTTGTGTATATATTAAATGAGTTTGTATGCATATAGTGCTTAGTTTATATACTACTGTTACTTCTGTTTGAGATAACTGCAACCATTTTTTACTATCCTTTCTAACTCTACCATGTAATATTTTAGAAACATCTAAATTTAAGAATTAGACCAACTAAGAAATAACTTACATTGTAAAGAAACACTTTCATAAAACACATGCATGCCCTATTAGTCCCATGTCTTTCAAGATAAAATACGTTCCTTTTTTTTCCTCTCTGGTGAAATGATTCAAAACCCTACCAAAGGGGTGATTCATCATCATTCTTTTGTTAAATGAATAGGTTATTGACATTATACTCAATTATGATAATGATAGACAAAAATAATAAGGAAATGTTGGCATTTAATGTGCAATGAATCTACAACTAGGTTCCTAGAGCAAAGCAGAGCTACAGGTGATACCATGGGTTAAGACAAACAAGTTTCTATTTATTTTTCAAATTACAAGTGTATGGGAATCATTAAATCTTTTAAATTAGAAATCATTGTTTTGGCCAATACTTCATTTACTACTACACACACTTAAGATCATTTTTTTATAATGCCTACATTTTCTAATTTTAATTTCATATATTATTAGAATCTCTGAGTATTCAGAGTTAATTAAGATTAAATCCATACTAAAGAAAATGTATACCGAGAAATCTTAAATAACAGGTTATCCAAAGCATCCTTTTTTTTCTTCTAAATCGGTAGCCAAACTTTGAAAGAATATGCTACTGCTACAGGGTTTAAGAAAACATTCCAGGATGCCAAGACCAACTGCCAAAAAAAGAAATCAAATAATAATATCAAACATTGAAAGCCACTTTTTACAGCTCGACTCTGAAACAGAATTATAAAAACATTACATGCTATAGTTATAATCAGAAACCAAAGTGTTATGTCACAGCAGAAATAATTCTGAAACTTTTTAAATTCCAAGTCAAATGGGATCCCTGATTAAAATATTAAAAAGAGAAAAGTAGCATGTTTGAGGTGTTAGGAGGGGGATAATTGCTACTGAAAATCCCACATTTGAACCATAATTCAAAAAAACAAGTTTATTATACTAGCTTTAAGGTGTTATTTCTGGTGAATTTTATAGAGCATAATATTTAGCTTAATGTTCCCGAAGTAATTGCCTCTGCATTTAAGATATGAATAAAAGAATTGTTTTCAATCATCACTAACTTCCATTTTCTGCTCAGAATATTGAGAGAAAAGATGTGGATTTTATTAACAGGTCAACGTATCTTTCTTTCAGCTTTTTTGACCAAATAATTTAATCATTTGAGAATCATTCTTTGTTTAATCTGTAATTTAAGAATAAAAAATACTAGCCCTGACCATTATGTGCACTGAGAATAGATTAGAAATATAGTGCGTGTACATAAGTACGTTGCTAACAGTAAGTTTCTATAATATGTAAGACATTGCTTTTATTAATGTTGTTGTATGTTTGTGATTAGAATTGAGCCCAAAAAAGGGTCCATGTGTTGTGAATAGTTTGATCCCTGATATTTTTGTAACTAGTCTAGCACAGCTACTAACAGACAAATCAATAAACTAGAGCAATAAAGCAATACTGTTAGAGACCCACAGTCTTCTAGAGGAAAATTCCTTTAAAATATTACCCAATTAACACTTGGATTGTAAAGGGATTTGTTATATAAACTAGTAATTTTCAATAAGTAATATTTGACAATATAATTCAGGGTAGGAAGCTTTGTTTATACTTTTAAAAAAATTTTAAATAACAATTCATCCACATATTTTACTTTGATATACTTGGAGCTACTTATAGAAAATTCATTCAGATTAAGTACTTAAATATTCTTAATTATGGGACTTTGAATTTTGTTTCTCCTTTACTTGACACAATCTTAATTGATATTTTCATAAATAAGAGTATCTGTTTAAGGAGATATAATTTCTACATTTTCACCAGTATGTGTGATATTAACAGATTAAATGATAGCTATGTAATAAATCTGAATGTAAGTTGCTTATTAGTCTTATGAATGGCAAGTAAACAGGTATTGTTGAAGTCACTGGCAAGGAAAACATGTCTAATTCCATAGTTTAATACTGGTGAGTCAAGAGCTATTTCTATTATAGACCTATTGCTTAATCATTATATGATATATTTTATTGAATACCATTATTCTCTAGGCACTGTGTTACATATGGGGAGTGCATAGATGGATAAAACTGGTTCTGAACCTGAAAGAAGGGCCCAGACTCCTAGTGGAGAGATGTAAACCTTCATTGCCTTATGTTATATTATGTTAAATATCTATGTATTGTGCCATGGAAGCCTAAAGAAGCAGCAGTTGATTCAGACTTGAAAAGTAAGGAAGGTTTTTGAGAAGTAATGTCTGAGCTGTTGTCCATAGGACAGGGGACATTTAGCCAGGAAGGGCCCTAAGATATGTTAACATGGCATGTAAGGACGCCACTTTATCACTGTTTCAACATACTTGCTTTTATGTACTCTGAGAATAAGTCTCTAAATTCTCACCTATTTTTATTACCAAAAAAAAGATTTTAAACGTTTATTCTTACCCCATACTTTAATTTTACCCCATCTGTGACCTGACCTTGAAATCTGGGGTTATGGATATCAGATGAGGAGAGGCCTGTACCAGTTTGGAAGTAGAGTCAGAGCAAGGCTTAGGAATTGGAGAGGGGTTAGGTTGTGCATTAACAGTGTCTGATAAACTGCAGATGACCTGGGGCTACATATTTATGACATTTATTCACCACAAAAGGGACCATCAATCTTCTAAAAGTAGAGTTTCTGCTCATCTTGATGTGAAAGTTCCCCTCTATCTTGATGTGATTCTCATATTCTCTGATTCTTTCTTGAGGTACAGTGATCACAATCATTTATTTTTAAGATTATTGAATAAATTTGGCTACTTAGCAAGTATCCTCAAATTTCAATATATTTGTCTAGAAGAGATTGCATCTATTTTTGATGGGCTGTGTGAGCTAGATAATTATATAAAGAAAGGATATATTATCATTGGATATATGGTGGACCATTATAAATGTTAAAGCAATGGAATGAAATAGTCAGAAAATGGAAGACTACAAAAGCTTTGTACTTTCCCTTTTTTGTTTTTTTGTCTTTCTCCTTTATGTCTGGCTAACTAATGTTCCTGAGCTGCGCCCTAACAGTGCAAGCTCCTCCATGGTTCTGCTCCAGGAAAACCTGTTTGCTCTTCTCATTTATTTCTAAGAAATACTGCTAAAGAATTTGTTCCATTCATCAGATCCATCTTTATACATCCTCAGATTTTAATTGTCCTATATTATCTGTAAGTTCAAGTTACACAAAAGTAAATACGTCTTCAAAGATCATTGCAGGTGATGCACGTTACTGCACTAACAGCAGATCTTAAGGGTGCTTCACAGTACATTAGTCAATATTAATATTTAGCATATTAAGAGGGTGGAGCAAGAGAGAGAGAGTCAGAGAGAAATCCTAAAGTCTGTGGTTGCATACGTTTGGAAATATGCTAAAGTTAAGCAATTCTCTTTACAATAACATTCACCCAAGAGGATGAATCCATGAATCCACAGATAATCTGAAAAAGAAATCCAAGAAAGCTACAAGGTACTGCAGAATTTAAAAGCATTTTTGACTACATAAGATGAAATCATCTGACATAAGATGAAATCATCTGACATAATAGGACAAGGAGTTTCAACAGGTGTATTTTTGCAGTATAGAATACTTGGGATTCTATTTAGATCTTCGGTATTTTTTTTTAAAAGTTATGCTCTCAGTTACAAGGTGAGTGTTCTACAGCACATCTCTAGAACCTAGGAGGTAAGGGGAAAAAAATAAAGGCAGGAAAATCTGAATGTTTTTGACCGATTCTTTATTCCATTGTTTTGTTTTTGCTTTTTGTTTTGCATGGGCAGACACTGGGAATGCATTGATTTTTGAAGATTTTTTTAATGAATAGAGCTGTCTTTATTTAAAGGTAAAGAAGGTCTAAATTGTGTCATCTGAAAGGTAGAGGTAAAGAAAGGCTAGATTGTATCATCTGTATAGCTCAAATCCAATATTTAGAAACGTGGGCAAAATTAAAGTTTTAAAATAATTATGAAAAGATGGTAAAAAGTAATTTACCTTTCCTGGCAGTTTGATTTAAATGGTAATTCAAAGCAAAGGTCATATGGAGGAAAGTAGCCAGTTGAAGATGGTTCTGGGAACAAAGATACTGATGTGATTTTTATTTAATTGGAAGATGTTGGAAGGAAAGGGTAGTATTAGAACCAGACTATGAATTTCATCATGTCTAGAACTGTTATTTATATATAATGAATATCTTCAATAAGGATAAAATTAAAGTTTTTCGTTCATTTTAATAGGCTCTTTTGATAAATGGTGAATATTCCATTAAAACTCAACACTGTGTGAGAAATAGCAATTGGAGCTTAGGGGAGGTAAGATTCCTTCCTCGCTCATTACTTTTGCAACAGGTTAATGATTTTTTAATTAATTTCCTGTACATCTGCGATTTCTGATAATTCTTTTCACATAGCACTTTCTAGAATTGAGACTGAACAGGGGCGTCAATTTTGAACTTACGTGTTGAAAACTACAAAAGAAATTTATAAATCTATATGATTCTTATGAAATGTCAAACTCTAAAGATGATTGAGAGGACTAAGGATTAATCATTACCCACAGAATAGACAAGATGCAAGATACAATGTAAGGGAAGTTCTTTTCACATAGGGAAGAAGAAAACACTCCATTGGAGATTTGGATGGAGTGAGATTAGGTTTAAGGTGTCACCTGGTTCCCTTAAATGGGCTCAGTATTGTCATCCTCTGGGCTTTGATGAAGAGTGACAGGGGTAGATAAAAACTACAAGATTATGGGAAATATAACAGCAGAGGGAACTTGTTCTCTCTTTCTCACTTGTAGCTGTGAGAGGCCGTCACCACATGGCCCCATTGGGTAGCCTTATTAGAATGGAAGCAGTGGCATTGTATGACTAGACAGAGAAAGAGCCTGGCTTAATGCTCCTAATCCTCACGTCCTGCTCATGTCATGTAGAAAATTCATTTTTTTCTGAAGACCCAATCAATGAACACAGTGGTGCTGAGAGAGATGGTGAGCGGAATACACCTGAGGTCTGGAGAAAGGGGGTGCAAGTTTTGTGGACATGCCCTGTGTAAATTGTAGAAACCATAGATATTTGTATGGATTTTAATACATGTCCAAAGGCCAAGAGGGACTAGGCACAGAGGCCAACTGGAAAGACAGTATTGAGATCTGAGGTTATTCTTTTCTCTATCATAATGCTACATAAGTTTCCACACATACGCAGATGCCGAAAGCACAAAAGAGAAGGACAAAGAGAAGAAAAACAAAATCCTACATTGACTGGGATTTGAATCTATCCACTACTTTGAGACAAAGTGGAATCAAAATATTCATGAACAATTGAGTCCCAGAACAGGAAAATAAAGAGCGATATTTCTGTCCAACATAAAAGTAATCACAGAAAACATTTATTCATGCGAGGCATAATTTCTAATTATTATAAATATATGAACACATTTAATCATCTAAAGACCCTTTGAGATAGTGTGGTGATTTGCAGCTGTATGTACCCCAGAATAACATGTTCAAAATCTAATTGATTCCTGTGGGTGTGGCTTGATTGCAAGTAGAGCTTTTTGATGAGGCTACTTCAATTAAGGTGTGGCCCAGCTCTTCCAAGATGGGTCTTAATCCTAGGACTGGAGTCCCCCAAAAAGGGAAGCAAGACAAAGAAAGCAATGAAAGTAAGAAGTTGAAAGCAAGGAAGCCCTGAAGAGAAAGGAGAGACCAGCAGATGACACCAAGTGGCAGAAGAAACAAGGATCACCAGCAACCAGCTTTGAGAAGAAAGCATCACCTTTGATGATCCCTTGATTTGGATATTTCTTAGCTTCACTTTGTAAGCTAATAAAATCCCATTGTATAAGCCAACCCATTTCATGGTATTGATTTTAAACAGCCTAGGGCAGTAAAGCAGGTAGTTATTATTTTTTTTAACATGAATTTAAAAATGAGGAACTGCACTTGGTTAGTGGAGAAGCATTTATCTACCTAACTAGTGCACATGCACTTGTCCTACACCTCATACTGGGAACATTTTCCATCTGCTTAATTTTTTGCACTTTATTTTTCTCTTCTTATTCACTATCTCCACTCTTCATCATACATAATCTTGTTGAACATAGTTACTATATCTTGCTTGTTTTGTTTTTAACTTGGCCTCTTGGAATCTTTACCTTTTTGTTCTCTCCTCAACCATTTTGCCCTTTTATATTGCATAATTTTCTTTACTGGTGATTTTGTGTTTTCAGACAATTTAAGCTAATAAAAGATTTCATTCCATGGATTTCACGTCAAAATAGCTGACAGATTTTCACAGGATAATCATAGGACTTAATTTACAGTTTTGTAAAATGAAGATAAATGGGATAAATGAGTTATGAGTTCCAGTACCTGAATAGCAGAATGTCCAAAAATCTAATGGATTAAATGATATGTATATCATCCATATAAAATTAGTGCATTTTTTCATAGTTTAGAAGTCAAAGCAAGTATGAAATTAACTTACTTTCATTATAATATATAGGAAATATGGTGTAGTATAGTAAAGAGCATAGAACATGGAATCTAAGCGATAAAGGTTCAAATCCAAGTTCCACTAGCTTGTGGTTGTGTAATTTAGGGCAAGCTCCTAAACTTCTTAAGCCATAATTTTCTCTTTGATACATGAGAATCATCAAATCTATGTGCCATAGGGTTTGGAAAGGTTACAGTCAATTCTGAAAATAAAGTAGTTAGCGTGATACAGATAAACGAATAAACACTCTACAACACCCTCTGGTCGTGATCTCATTCCTATTCAAATCGACAGATATTTATTGAATACCTAGTATCAGCCAATCTTTGTTTTAGATGCCTTGATACTCATAAAATGGACAAAAAGAAGATGAGCATTCCCCCTTTGCCATGTTTACCTCCTATCAGGATATAGACAGACATCAAGCAATAAATAGAATAAATAAGTAAATCACATAGTATTTTCCTAGGATATTCAATTGTCATGGAAACCAGATAAAACAGAGCAGGATAAACTAAACCATGATTTTTTAGTTGAGGAAGCTGGTGTATGAATACTTGTAGGTGTTGAGAGTGAGCCATCAGAATATGTTGGGAAATGGGATTCAGGCAGAAGAAAAGATCCAATTCAAATGCCCTAAGAAAAAGGTATGTGTGAAATTTGAGGAATTACAATGATATCAATATGACTGGAATTGAGTGAGTGTTTGGGATAGAAGTAAATGAAGCCAGAGTTAACAGTGCAAAAAAATCATGCAGGTGTTTGTAGTTTTAGTTCATTATTATATCTGTACAGAACTGAGATTTTTTTTAAACATGTGCTCAAATATATATTACAGCAGGTATATAATGTTTGCATGCTTGGATGCAAAGGAGTTAAAAATACACAAAAATATGTGCAGCTTCATCTTATTACACAACTGGATTAAGGCAGTGATGGGCAGCATTGAGTACAAAACTATTTTGTATTTGATTTTCTTGTCCTTTTTTCTTTCCCATTAAGAAATTTATTTGGCTTAGACACATATTGGCACATTCAATTTCCTATATTAGCTTTGCCATATACCTCAAAGTGTTAATCATAAATCAGTGACTACTCGAAAACTCCACGTAATCTAAATTTAGACAATCCACTACATTTTAAAACATGAGTGTCATCAATTTTTATTTTTCAGATAATATCCACTCAACTTCCCTTAGCATTTAGTTTTCTAAACTCATAGTGTTGCTGGGGATTTCAGAGGTTGTCTGACCATGTTCTTCATTTGAAATAAAGACACTCAGACAGAGACTCTAAAAGATACACCTACAATCTCAAAACTAGTCAATGGAGTTTGTTTTCAGGTGAAGGGAGGATATGGTTGTAGCATTTGTGTTTGCTTTGTGTTTGCATGTTCTCAAGCAGTGGAAAACCACTGTGCTTGTCTGTCTGTTTGTTAAGCTGAAAACAGCTTAAGATGTTGTCTGCTTTGTCTATCTGTGCCATTTGCATGCCCATCTGCTTTGCATTTGCTGTCTGGAACATATCCTCCTAATCATGAGGAAATTTCTACTTTCTTCTTAAAAATTAAAGATAGCTCCTCAAGGCAAACAGGATCCCCCCCTGGTGTTCAATGGATAACTTAACTCCAAACAGCTCCTTTTATCTGTTAAAGAGCTAGCAAAAAATAAACTCGGAGCTCTGGCTCTCTCTTGAGTCAGGGACTTCCTTGCTTTCTGACTTTGTGCCATAGGTTTTTTCTTCCTGAGCCAATTCTTTGCTGGACAAAAAAGAATAACTGCCGTAGGTGGTGTCACCCACATTCAGGCTTTAGACATATCATTACAGGAGATTTCTCTTGATCCAGTGCAAGAAAGCAATGGATATTTTAGTTACTGAATGAATGAAGCAGGTTTTTGTTATAAAACCGATGCTTCATGATTCTGAAAGAACATAGCATTCATAAAAGAGTACCTTAGAAGTGGTTAAAGCTTGTAACAAACTGGAAATTTTTTTGATGATTCAAAGCCTGGGAGATATGAGTAGAGAATCGGAGCTTGCCTCAGACAGGAAATTGGAATTTAGTGGGTAGTTAAGTAGTATAGGAGAGCTTTGCACGAGGAAAAATTAAAAAGAAATCATCATGACAGGAAGCTGACATGAAGCCTTTAGTCTCTGAGAATAAGAAAGCATATTGCCATGCATGTGAAGTTGAGATGATAGCCTAGAAAACTGAAAAATTTGTCATAAAACAGTTTTAAGTTAGAGTTTCTTCTATGCCAGTTATATTAACAGAGGAAATTTAATACAAAGTATTATTATCTAAATGTGGAAGAACTAAGAAAGAGGGAAAATAATATTAAGGTGTGGGGAAAAGAATATTGAGGTGTGTTGGGGATCCCTAAGACCATCCCCAGGATTTCTGGGAGAACTCACAGTTCTCAACACATAGTAGGACCCTTGGCTCTGATTTCTTATAGCACAAGGATACAAAGCAAAATCAGGAAAAGAAAAAAGGTGGATGGGACAAAGTCTGGAGAAAATCGGGTGCAAGCTTTCATGAGTATTCTCCCAGTGGAGTCAAACAGGATACATTCAATTCCCCCAGTAACAAGTTGTGACAATATGTGTGAAATGTTGTCCAACCAGTAAAGCTCATTACAGACTCAGAGCACAGGGTTTTTAACAGGTGTTGGTAACATAGGCTCACTCTGCCTAACACCCATCAAAATTCCAGATTCCCAGAAGGAAAGCAGGTATTCAGAATAAATCTTTTTTATTTTTCTTTTTCACAGTTTGTGGGGGAAAATGAGCTCTGAGTAGGGAGGTTTTGCTAAACCGGCTTTGGTGTCTGAGTCAGAAGAATGGCTCTAGGGGGCTGGAACCAGAAAGACATCTGAAGACAAGGGAACCAGATGCCTCCTGATGCCAGTGTCTATGAGGAGACTCTGTGAGCTGGCTCTGCAAGAGATGAAGAACATTCACTATCTGGGAAAACCTTCTGCACTGGTGCAAATAGCATTGCCAAGAGGTTGAAAGGGTATTCCTGTGGCAATGCTGACAGGACAGGAAATCAACAGGATGCAAGCAAAAAGGACAAATTCCTTTCTCCAATCTTCTGGTTTGTCTCTCAAGCCCTTTTAGCAGATGGCAAAGCAGAAATCTGTCTCAGTCACAACATCACTAAACAGGGTATAGGGCAATGGATTTGGAGATGAGAAACAACAGCTTAGTAACTGGCTCAAGATTGTATGCCATTTTATCAGACCACCGTGCTAAAACCTAGAACGTTTTGCAAGGTATTTATACATTACAAAATTGAAGTCAGAGCATTTGGACTGGCTCTTTGGGAGCACTTCAATGGTAACATACATAATGATGCATAAAAAGTAAGTGACGTGAAAAGTAACCTGTCAGTGTACCGAAGAGTTGCCTGTTTCCATCAGGTAGCTCCTATCCTATTTCTATGAGATGTTAATTGAGAATAACGAGATTCATAATTGTATCACATTACCCTAAATAGTTATTCCTTTTCCTCTCCTTTGCATTTTCCTGCCGCTGTGACATGGGTATGGTATTCAGTGGCCAAAGCCACGTCCAGCAAAATTTTTAACCTTTAATGTCTTATCTGATACTGTTGTGTTGTTGAATATGTCTTCCTTTCTTCTAAAAAATTTGCTTTAAGTAGAGTAGTTTTAGGTTAATGGAAAAATATTTCCCCCTATAACTACACTGAAATATAGAATTCAATGCTGTTAATTACACTTCCAGTAATGTGCTACCATCAACACCATCCTTTTCCAAAACTTTACAACCAGCCTAAATAGAAGTTCTGTATAACTTAAGTATTCATTCTCCATTCTTTATCCCAAATCCAGTCCCTGGTAATTTATATTCTAGGTTATAACTAAAGTTTGCTTATTCTATTTTATATCAGTGAGATCATATAATATTGTCCTTTTGTATCTGGCTTATTTCACTTAGCATAATGTCTTCAAAGTTCATCCATATTGTTGCATGCATCAAGATTCACTCCTTTTTCCATTTGAATAATATTCTGTTTTATACATATACCACATTTTGTTCATCCATTTATTAGTTGGTGGACATTTGGCTTGCTTTGATCTTTTGGCAATTGTAAACAATGCTGCTATGAGCATCAGTGTACAAGCTTTTGGGTACATACCTAGTAGCAGCATTGTGGGGTCATATGGTTATTCAATACTTAGCTCTCTGAAGAGTTGCCAAACTGTTTTTCACAGACTCTGCAATATTTTTACATTGCCATTCACAATGAATGAGTTTTCTTCTACATCTTCCCCAAAGCTTGTCATTTCTTTTTTTTTTTAAATACTGAGCATTCAAGTGTGTGTGAAATGACATTTCATTGTGGTTTTGATTTGCATCTTCATGATGGCTAATGATGTCAAGCCTCTTTTCAGGTACTTTTTTGGCCATTACTGTATCTTCATTGGAGAAATGTCTATTCTTTTGCCCATTTTTAATTGGATTGTTTGCCTTTTTATTACTGAGCTGTAGAATTTCTTTATATATTATGGATATTAAACCTTTATCAGATATGTAATTTCCAAACATTTTCTCTCATTGAGTAGTTTGCTTCTTATTTTCCTGATAAAGTTCACTGATGCACAAAAGTTTTTTAAATTTTGATGAGCCATTTTTCTATATTTTCTTTTACTGCTTGCGCTTTTGGTGTAAAGTCTAAGAGACCATTACCTAACACAAGCTCCAGAAGATGCTTTTCTACATATTCTTCTAGTTTTGTAGTTCTGGTTCTTATATTTAGGTCTTTGATACATTTTGAATTAATTTCTGTATATGGTGTGAGATAGGATCACCTTTCATTCTTTTGTATCAAAAAAAAATTAGCTATTGGAAAATTTCTGTGTCTACCTAAGGGTTTGTCAATTTTATTAATCTTTTCAAAGAACCAATTTTGGTTTTGTTAATGCTATTTTTTTTATTCTCAATTTCATTTGTTTCTGCTCTATTCTTTGTTGTTTCTTACTGTCTGTTTATTTTGGGTTTAATTTTTACTTTCTCCAGGTGTACAGTTAGGTCTTTGACTTTATCTTTTCTTTTTTAATTAAAGCATTTATGGCAATAAATTTCCCGCTCACCTTTGCCTTCACAGCATCATGTAAGTTTTGATCTTTGGTTTCTCATTTTCATTCATCTTAAAATATTTATTGATTTTCCTTGCGATTTCTTCTTTGAGCCTCTGATTGTTTAGGACTATGTTATTTACCTTCCATATGTAACGTATTTTCCAATTCTCTGCCTGTTATTTATTTCCAGCTCCATTTGTTTATGTCAGAGATGATGCTTTGTATCATTTCAATCTTTTAAAATTTGTTAAAATTTGTTTTTTGATCCAATATGTGGTCTATCCTAGAGAATAATCCATGTGCGTTTTAGAAGAATGCATATCATGCTGTTTTAGGTTGTAATTTAATATGTATCTGTTACTTCATGTATCATATTATTCAAATTATCTTTTTACTTATTAATCTTACATCTAGATATTCTATCTCTTGATGAAAGTGATGCATTGAAGTCTCCTATATTTATTGTGATAGAGCTGTCCATTTGTCCCTTTAGTTCTGCTTGCATTTCCCTCATGTATTTTGAGGCACTGTGGTTAGGTGCATGCATATTTATGATTATTTCTTTTGGCTGATTTGTCCATCTCCTTGGTATATAGTGTCATTCTTTGTCTCATAACAGCTTTGATTTTAAGCCTATTTTGTCCAACATAACGACCTCAGCTCTTCTTTGCTTACTACTTGTATGAATACCTGTTTCCTCCCTTTCATTTTCAACCTATTGGTGTCTTTGGGTCTAAGGTGATTCTCTTGTAAATACCATGTAGTTGGATTATACTTTTTTTTAATCTACTCTTCCAATCTGTATCTTTTGAACTAAGGACTTTAATGCATTCAAATTCAGTGTTATATCTGTAAAGGCAGTTCTTCAGCCATTTTGTCTTTTGTTATGTCATTAGTTTTTTTTGCCTCTCTTTTCCTTTATTGCAACCTCCTTTTTTGTATAGGTTATCTTTTTTGATGTATCTGACTGATCCTTTTTTCATATATGTTTCTACATATTTTTAAATAGTATCTTTGTGGTTACCTGGGTTTTATATTACACAATCTACATCTACAATGACTAATTTGAAAAGAAACCGATTTGGCTTCAATAGCATATATGTTCGTTGCTCCCACATCCCTCTTCATGTTTTTTTTGTCTCACTTACCTCTTTATACTTTGCATGCCTATCATCAGGAAACATGCCTTTAACTTGCTCAAATGTATTTTGACTCTTTTATATTGAGGATACAGTACTATTGGGTTTTTCATTTACCCTTTAAGTTACCATCACTGAGGATCTTCATTGCTTCAAACTACTCCAAGCCTCTCTTGCTGTCTTTTCCTTTCAACCTGCAGAAATCACTTTACTAAATTTTGTAGGGCAGATCTTTTGTTGACAAACCCTCTCAGTTTCTGTTTATCTGTGAATATTTTAAGCGCTCCTTCATTTTTGCAGGAAAGTTTTACCAAATACGTAATATTTGTCTGGCAGTTTTTCTTTGTTCGGTGCGTTAAATATATCATATCACTGCCTTCTGCCCTTCATGGTCTCTGATGAGAAATCAACACTTAAGTCTTACTGAAGATCCCTTGGATGTGATGAATTGCTTTTGTCTTGCTGCTTTCAGAATTCTCTCTTTATCTTTAAAATTTGGCATTCTGATTATTATGTGACTCAAAGTAAGCCTATTAAGATATATTCTGTTCAGAGTATTTTTCACCACACATTTATGCTTTCATAAATAAGCCATTATTTCCTCAAATATTCTAACTGGTCTTTTTCCCTTCTCTCCTCATTTTAGAATACCCTTGACAAATATGTTTGAGTATTTCATGCTGTCACTCAGTTCCCTGGGATACTGCTCAATATTTTTCTATTCATTTCCCTGTCTTTTTCTTCGGACTGCATGATTTTGATTGTCCTGCCTTTTGGTTTACTGATATTTTCTTTTGACTGCATGAATTTGCCCTTATATGCCTCTAGTGTATTTTAACTCTCTGTTATTGTGCCTTTCATCCCCATAATTTCTGTTATGTTTTCTTCTAAATGTTCACATTCTTTTCTGTGCTTATACATTCTCTTCTTAATATCTTTTAGCACTGTATCCATATTTCCTTCATCCCCTTGAATTGATTTAGGATGTTTGTTTGAATTTATTTGACTAGTTGTTTCAAATTCCGTGTTTCCTTTGAAGTTTTAATTTTTTTCATATCTTCCAGTTTCTTAGTACAGTTCATAAATTCGTACTGATCTCAGGGCATCCAATTATCTTGATGGACTAACTCTGAAAGTCACCTTCTCCCTCTTGTCTAGGGTTTTGTTGTTTTTTGCTTTGTGTTGAGGCTCTCATATGGTTTTTGCACCAAATTACTCTAGGTCTTTAGAATAGCTCATGTATATCTGTTCATATTTTCTCAGGTCTTCTTTATCTGATTTTTGCCCTAGATATGCAGTACAATTTTTAAGATTGCACCTTTTCTGCAAGTTTCACCTATAAGAGAAAGCTTCCTGTCCTCTGTTCCTTCTCTGAGAACCTTTATCTGTTCTGTTTGATTTTGGTGCAGAATTTTCTCCCCAACACCTATGATTTAAATTCTCTATCACTCAGTGCCCACACTTTTTTCTTTACTGAAACAAAAAATCACATTTAAGTAAACAACATGTGGCAACAAAAATAATTCATACAGATGAACAACTAAACATTTTCATGTTTCAGAACTCTGTTAGTACTTGTACATCAATACCCTGTCACTTATGAATTACTGCAACATGCAAATGTGGGACCACAAAATCCTTCAGAAGACAAAACAAGAACATATTTGAGTAATATTAAAGGAAAAGCAAACCTTATGTTCTTCAGTATGCAAGAAAATGTTCACTTTTAAAGTAGTCATATAATCTGCATAAATTTGATCAGTTTCTATGGCAGCTGAATTTCTAATCACATTGGCATAAAATCAATTATATTTTATTGCAAAAGAAAAAATAACTCATTACCATAGTGTCAAAATCTTCATAGTCCTTGGAACTTATGATAAGGATGATGGTATATGCACGCCAACACTGTTTATCTGGATTCCAGCTCCCTTTGGAACTTTCCCTTCACTTCTGCAACTATCACCCAAACTTCTGGTGTATCCTGCTCCCTCCAAACTGCTTCCCAAACATAAACAAAACTCCTTCAATGGATTTCCAACATCCTCTAAAATATCTAGAGACATAATTTTCTTAAAATATTTTTCTAAATATACTGGATTAAAGAAATTCATAAATATAGCTTGAAAGCATAAAAAATTACAAGCATGAAATATAAAAATGAGACAGAAATTTAGTAAACTTCTAAAACACTAATTTCTTTCTGTAAATGAAAAATAAACACTTCAGAAATGCATTGGCTTTCATGTGAAATAGAAATGTTAGGAAAACATTCTAAATATACTGAAAATTAGTAGCAAAGAGTCATACTTGGTCATAGTTGGCAGGAAGACAAAAGAAATGGGTGAGACATGCTGGCTAAGGAATTAGAGGTTTGGAAAGCCAAACGAAGTAAAAAACTAAGGGATATCATTTAGGTCATAATTCTAATAATCTATTTTTGTTTCAATTGTCTAGGATAAAAAATAACCATATGCATGAACATATTTTTATTATCATGAAAGCACTAACTGAGGTGAAAGCTTTATCTTGGGAGTAGCTATGGGTTCTAACATTGGGAATTAGAACAGCAGCAGTGTTTGACTTATTTATTTAAATGCTATTTATTGAATTCCTCTGTATGCAAGGCCCCATATGGTAAACAAAAGGGTTAGGCTCTACACTTATGCCAATTACTTTTTAGAAAACCAAAAAGAAAATATTAGATAGTATAAAGTGTTATATAAATTTTATATAACAGACCTGAAAAACAAATAGGCAATAGATTGGTCTAAAGACGGAATACTCCAAAGGACAGGATTCTCCAACTGAGGTTAAAA
The DNA here is from genome assembly GCF_023851605.1 of Tamandua tetradactyla. Lineage (NCBI taxonomy): Eukaryota > Metazoa > Chordata > Mammalia > Pilosa > Myrmecophagidae > Tamandua > Tamandua tetradactyla. Next base: position 10,597,058 of record NC_135348.1, read on the forward strand.
ATCAGAGAGCCTAGGAAAGGGCCTAGGAAAGGAATGACCTTAATTAACAAATGGCCTTTTTTCAAAGAAGGGAGGGCAGGGTGTGGCTGGATCCTAATGCACTTAGGTGAGAAAGCTGTGAAATGAAGTCAAGAAGCAGGGCTTAGTTCAACTGCGGTCATTGATGATTCAATGTTTTTCATTTTGTTTAACTTCCATGGCCCAGGAGATGGTCAACATTAGTAAATGTTGAAAGTGAGCTTAGAAGAATTATGTATTCTTTCGTACTTAGGGGAGCTTTTCCTTTATATGTTAATTACACCTGATTATTATGATATTCAAACCTTCCACATCTTTACTAATTATGCTTGTTCTCTCAGTTGGAAGTAGTATGTTAAAACCTCCAAAACTGAATGATTTTTTTTCTATTTTTCTTTTATTTATGTCAGTTTTTGCTTTGTTAATTATGAATAATGATATCAGGTACACACATATTTAGATTACGGAGAACAGTTGTTACATCTTTCTGGTGGAACATTTTCTCATTATGAAAATTCCTTCTTTATTTTTAGTAATGCTAGATGCAAATTGATTTTTCTGATATTAATATCTGTACTGGCATTCATTTGACTTGCCTAAAATTATTTTGCATCTTCTTATTTTACCCTCTGTATGTTCTTAGATTTCATGTTTTGTATGTACGTGACATTTTTATTTTATCCAACATGATAATATTTGTCTTTTAATTGGAATATTCAACCATTTGCATTGAATGCAATTGAAGAATTGTAGGTTTATATTGACATACTGCTATTTGCTTTCTATTTGTCCCATTTCTACCATATTTCTTGTTCTGTTTTCCTTTGCCTTATTTTTAATCAAGTATTTTTCAAAATTTTAATTGATGTATTACACATATATTCAATGTGCACAAATAAAAATGTTCACAAATTGAATACTCCCCTTTAGTCAGGCCCAAACACAGGTCAAGAAAAAAATATCAGCCTCTAAGAACTTCCACCTTGTGACCCCTTGCCCACCATGTGCAACCACTATATTGATATCTAAAAGCACTTTCTGCACTTCATATACACGGATATATATAGAAACACTTTTTTGATTGACTTCTTTCACTCAAGAGCATGTTTATGAAATTCATGTGTTTTTGTGTGCTGTGGTTTGTTCATTTTTAAACAATGGTTAGTATACAATCGTTGGAATGGGCCACAACTATTCTATCTATTCTGTGATTCTGCATAGTACTTAGGGTTCTTCAGAGAAATAGAACCATAGAGATGAGAATAAAGAGATTTATTTTAAGAATTGGCTCATGTGACCAGGGGGATTGGCAAGTTCAGATTCTGTAGGGTAGGTTGCAAATTGGAAACTCTAATGAAGGTGACATTGAATCCCAGGAGAAGGGGTCAGGCTGAAGTAGAGATAGAAATTTTTCTTTCTGACTACTAAAATTCTTAATTCTTGCCTTAAAGCTTCCAACTGATTGCATGAATAGATTCTTCTCATTGCTGAAGGCAATCACCTTTCATGGTTTTAGATGTAATCAGCTTTAGATGCAATCAACTTGCTTATTATTTTGATCTATCTACAAAATACCCTCACAATAAATCAGCCCAGTGCTCCTTTGACTCAACAACTGGACATTATAACCTATATAAATTGGCAAGTGAAATTAATGATCACAGGTGACATTTGACTAAAGGCCAGTTTTTGACAAACTATTGTGCTTGTAGATACTCTTTATCAGGTTAAGAAATATCCTATCTGTTTCTTATTTGTTGAGAGTTTTTTTCATGAATGGGTATTGACTTAAATCAAGTATTTTCATCTCTATTGAGGTCATCATATAATTTTCTTCCATTTTCTGTTAATGCAATGAATTATATTTATTGATTTGTAAATGTTAAATCCAGTTTACATAATATGCCTCACATGCCTTTTTAAATATGGCTAAAATTGTTTTGCTAATACTTAGCATTTTAGTTTGCTGAAGCTGCCAGAATGAAATGTACCAGAACTGAATTTGCTTTAATAAAGGGGATTTATTAAGCTACAAGTTTACAGTTCTAAGACCAAAAAAAATGTCCAAACTAATGTTTTACTAGATATGGGCTAATAAAATTTTCTATTACTTATGCTGTAAATTTTGGTAAAATGTTATGTGTTAAATACATTTGCTTATTTAATTGAAATTATGATATTAATTGTACATTTGCTTATTTAATTCAAATTACAATATTAATTACACAATTTCCATTTATTATCTTTGTAATGTTAGTAATATCTGTAATCATGTCACTTTCTCATTCTTCTAAATCAGCTAAGGGTATGTTGATTTTATTAAGCTCATCAAATAACTAGCTTTTACCTTTTCTCTGTTTCACTTACTATTCTATGTCAGTTTCCTTTAATATTTTCTTCTTTTACATGTTTAATTTTCTGGTGTTTTGCCATCTTCTTTAGATAGAAGTTCAGATCATTGCAGATCATGGCAGAATTTCAAATATTCTTCTTTTCTAACATATGAATTTGAGCCAATAAATTTCCCTCTTTCACAGATTTAGCTGATCACTTATTTTCGTGTCTTATACTCATTATAATGCAGTTTGAAATATTCTATGGTTTAGTTTTTTATTCCATTTTTAATAAAATGGTATTTTTCAATTTTCAGGAAGTTAAGATTTTCTAGTTGTTATTTTTGTTGTTGTTTTTCTTGTTCTTATTAAAAATGTTTTACCTTACCTCCACAGCTGTCATAAATATATTCTTGATAATTTAAGTGTTCTATAATTTGTTGAAACTCTATATCACACAACAAGATTAGTTTCTATACATATTTACTTTACACAAAAAATGTGATTTTTTTCAACTTTAGGTATTTGGTAAAGGTCAATTAAGTAAAAATTGTTAATATATGATTCAGATTTTACCTTAATTTTTTGTTTCTTTCTATTACCAGCTATTGAGGAACACACCACGGTATTGAATTTCTTTGTCTCTACTTTAAATTTATCCATTTTTCTGTTTTATTGAAGTAATATTATTTGATGTATGCATATTTGTAATTTTAATATTTTACTTTATTCTTATGAAATGAATTTCTTCAGACCATAAAGAATGTGTTGCTCAATATCAGTACAATTTTACCATTTTTTGGCCAATGATTGTATTATACTTTTTTTGTATTCTTTAATTTTTCATCTTCTGTATCTCTGTGTTTAAAATGGATTTCCTTTAAGCTGCTCAGAGTTTAATTTAATTTTCTGTGAGAATTGAAATTCTCATTTTTTATTTAGAATATTTATTCAAATTATATTTAATATATTACTGATGTTAAGTTTATATTTCACATCTTACTGTTTATTTTTTAGTTCACTCTCATGTATTATCTTCCTTTTATTTTCCTTAAATTGTTGTTTTGATTTATAAATACTTTTATTCTTCTATTTTTCCTTTTACTAACTTGTTAGTTGTATGTTCTACTAGAGATTATTTTTTACAGTATAATAAAATTAAATTTCCTACTTTCCTGATAATGGTAGAAATACAGAACACTTTAACTATTTAACTGTATTGTTGTATTTCAACATTTAGTGTTATCATTCTTATGCATTTTAAATTCCACAGGACATCACAGAAATTGTTATGCACAATACATATTCATTCATATTTATATATATGAATTTTGTGATGCTTTTCATTCCTTCCTACTTGTTTTTTTTCTCTGGGATAATTTCCTTCTGACTGAGAACTTCCCTTCTGAATTTTTTGTAAGACAAGGCTGTTGATGTCTTACACCTAATTATTTATTATCAATGAACTTTTCTTTGCATTCACTTTTTTTTAACTTTTTAAATTGTATAATATAAATATGTAGTAGTTAGGGTTTTCTAGAGAAACAGAATCAACAGGGAACACTCGTAAATATAAAATTTATAAAAGTGCCTCACATGACCGCAGGAACGCAGAGTCCAGAATCTGCAGGGCAGGCTGTGAAGCCAACTATTCCGATGGAGGGTCTGGATGAACTCCACAGGAGAGGCTCACCAGCTGAGACAGGAAGAGCCTGTCTCTTCTGAATCCTGCTTAAAAGGCTTCCAGAGATCAGATTAAGCACTTCTTATTGCAGAAGAGACTCCCCTTTGGATGATTACAAATGTAATCAGCTGTGGAGGTAGCTGACATGATCGTGATTTAATTCTATGAAATATCCTCATTGCAACAGACAGGCCAGCACCTGCCCAACCAGACAAACAGGTACCACCACTTGGCCAAGTTGACACATGAACCTAACCATGACACATACACAAAGCCAAGAAATAAAAAAACAATAGTTTTCAAAACACTCTTCAACAAGTGGTTGCAGGATAGATCCCAGAGTTTGTCATGGGCCACCATATGATCGCCTCATAATTTTCCTTCTAGCTGCTCCAGAATATAGGAGGCTAAAGGGCTTAAATACTTTTTTTTATCATGACAATCAACTTTTTTTGCTTCATTTTTTGTGAACAATGACATATATACAAAAACCCTATAAATTTCAAAACACAACACCACAATTAGTTGTAGAACATATTTCAGACTTTGACATGGATTACAATTTCACAATTTTAAGTTTTTACTTTTGCTGCTCTAAAATACTGGAGACTAAAAGAGGTATCAGTTTAATGATCCAGCATTCAGAGTCATTTGTTAAGTTCTATCTTCTATGTATAATTCCACCATCACCTTTGATCTTTCCATACCTCTGTTTGGGGTTGTTTGGGCTATGACAATTCTAAATTTTTGCTATTGGAAGTGTCTGTCACTAATATGGGGTAGGTATAAAGAACTATCTGATGTTCTGGAGAGGCTGGGCTAGATTGCAGGAATTATCTGGACCAGGGACCCATCTGGAGGTTGCAAGTTTCTGGAAAGTTACTCTAGTGCCTGGAACCCTTGAGGAATCTTATATATTGCCCTAGGTGTTATTTAGGATTGGCTGGAATGGTCCTGGTTGGAGGCTGGCAGGTTATGATAGGTAACAAGGTCTACCTAAAGCTTGCATAAGAGTAACCTCCAGAGCAGCCTCTCAACTCTATTTGAACTCTGTCTGCCACTGATACTTTATTAATTACACTAATTTCCCCCCTTTTGGTCAGGATGTAATTGCTGATCCCACAGTGTCAAGTCTGGATTCATCCCTGGGAGTCATCTCCCATGTCGCTAGAGAGACTTTCACCCCTGGATGTCATGTTCCATGTAGCGGGGAGCGCAATGATTTCACTTGCAGATTTGGGCTTAGAGAGAGTGAAGACACATCTGAGCAACAATGGAGGTCCTCCACAAGTAACTCTTAGGCATGCCTACAGGTGATTTAAGCTTCTCTGCTACCTACATAAGCTTCACAAGACTAAGCCTCACGATCAAAGGCATGGCCTATTGATTTGGGTATCCTTAAAGTTTGACACAGTTTCAGGGGATTCCTTGATGGTAAAGTTTAATAGTTCTATATTCTTTCTCCCCTCCCTCAGAGGACTTTGCCAATACTTTTTAATTATCTGCTTAATATACTCTAGGAAGTTTCCAGGCTGCATTTGCTTTTTTTTTTTGGCATAGGCTGGCTCAGGGAATCAAATCTTGCATTCACTTTTTTTTGCATGGGCAGACTCCAGGAATCTAACCAGAGTCAGAGTCTCTGGCATGGGAGCCGAGAATTCTGCCACTGAGCCTACGTTGCCTGCCCCCTGCATTCACTTTTTTTTTTTTTTTTTTTGCATGGGCAGGCACCAGGAATCGAATCCAGGTCTCCAGCATGGCAGGCAAGAACTCTGCCTGCTGAGCCACCGTGGCCCACCCACTACCCCCGCATTCATTTTAGGAAGATATTTTGTATGAGTAAATAATTCTAGATTAATAGATATTTTCTGAAAGCATTTTTATTATTCTCTTATTTTTATTCTTTTTAAAACTTGCTAATTATTGATTTTTTTCTGTTCTCTTTCTTTTTTGTTTTAGTGATTACTATAGAAAAAAGTTGCAGCAAGTTACAAATCTGAATGTCAGCCCTGTACTCTCTAATATTCTCTCTATTATAGACAGTAATAGTTATTATTACAACTTGAACTATTTGTATGACAGTTTTTTCAGTTATCTGTTGCCCTGTTTCAAATTACTGCTCAAAAATTAATGTGTAAAAAAGTACAGTGTGACAGTGGCTCAGGGGCAGAATTCTCACATGCCATGCCAGAGAACTGGTGTTCTAGTTTGCTAGCTGCCAGAACGCAATTATCAGAACAAAATGGCTTCTAAAAAGGGGAATTTAATCAGATGCTAGTTTACAGTTCTAAGGCCAAGAAAATGTCCCAATTAAAGCAAGTCTATAGAAATGTCCAATCTAAGGCATCCAGGGAGAGATACCTTGGTTCAAGAAGGCCAATGAAGTTCAGGGTTTCTCTCTTTAGTGGAAGGGCACATGGTGAGCATAGTCAGAGTTCCTCTCTCATCTGGAAGGACACATGGTGAACACGGTATCATCTGCTAGCTTCTTCTTTCTTGGCTTCCAGTTTCATGAAGCTCCCTGGGAGGTGTTTCCCTTCTTCATCTCCAAAGGTCTCTGGCTCGTGGACTCTCTGCTTCGTGGTGCTGCAGCATTTCTCTACTCTGTCTGAATCTCTCTCATTCTCCAAAGTGTTTCCTCTTTTATAGGACTCCAGAAACTTATCAAGATCTACCAAAATGGGTGGAGACATGTCACAACCTAATCCAGTTTAGCAGCCACTCTTGAGTAAATCACATCTCCAGACCTGATTACAGTTTCAAACATACAGTATTGAATAGGGATTATTCTGCCTTTATGAAATGGGAATTAGATCAAAACATGGCTTTTCTAGGGGAAATACATCCTTTCAAACCAGCACACCTGGGTTAGATTCCCAGTGCCTGCTCATGCAAAAAATAGATATTAATATGTAAAAAAGGATTTCTTATATCTCAGTTATATGTGTTGCCTGGGACACTCCTGTTTTCACTCATACAACTACATACAATTGGTGCATTGACTGCATGACTAGCTGGAATAGCTCTATGGTTGGGTCTCTTCTAAGAGGATAGACTGGGCTTCTCCAATATGGTGACAACAGTGTTCCAACAAGACAGGCCCCATGTGCAAGCATTTATGAATCATCTGCTCACATCATATTTACTGATGAATAATTAACCAAGCAATTCACATGGTCAAGCTCAAATCAATGTGAGTGAGAATTATCCAAAAGAGTTTGATTTAGTAGATGCTTCTAGTATAAAATCTACTAGACCAGTGGAGATAGAGAACTGGAGTACATACAATGCATTTTGGAGATAAAGCTGGTGAGATTCTGATGGATTGGGTCTGGAAAGAGTAAGGTAAATCATCTGAGACAATGGTGCAAAAATTCACTTCATTTTGTATTGTTATAATTAATTTTAGTTAAATACACATTTGATTACAGTTTTTGTTTTTAAAATTTTACATATGAGTTATTGATTATTTGGAGATTTAATCTCCATCTTTCAAACTTCACTGTTCATAATTCAATAATTAGATAGTAATGTGTAATAAAGATATGCAAATTTCAAGTTTTCTTCTATTTTTGTCAATTTCTTTTAGCTGAGAAAGCCAAATGATTTCTTTTTTCTTCCACCCCTTTCAGTACATCTTCAATTGAACATTAACATTTCCTAAAAATAAAGCGTTTCTGCATCTTAAAATTCAAAGGTAGAAAAAATAGGAATTTATGCATTATATTCTGTTAAAAATAATTTTTAATAAAAGAATAAAACTTTAATATAGAATAGTATCTATAAAATGATGCTAGAGGAGTGCATATATTTATGAATGTATAAGCTATGAATGTATATGATTCTTAATTTATATGTTATATGCTATATATTTTTTAATAAAATTGGATTGACCCAGACTAGTTAAATTCAAACATCCTGAATTTTGAATCATGCCATCATTCAAGGATGCAATCTCTGCTTCTTCTGCTTCTTATTCTATTTCTTCATGGTCTTTGTACCAAGAATACTTGCATTTCTCTCAAAAAAAAATTTACTTTTATCTTATGAGTGTTTGAACTGTGTGATTGTTTTACTTTGTAAAATGCTAGAATGCAATATGCCAGAAATGGAACAGAAATTAAAAAGGGAATTTAATAAATTTCAAGTTTACACTTGTACAACCCTATAAAAATGTCCAAGCTAAGGCTTCCAGGAAAAGATACCTTACCTCAAGGAAGGCCAGTGGGTCTGGAACATCTAAGTCATGTGCCTTGCATCTATTGGTTACTTGCTCCTGGCCTCTGTTCCTGTGGGGGTTCCTCTCTGGGGCTGTACTTCATCTCTTGGCTTCCTTTGGCTCTTTCCAAGTTTTAGCTTGCTTAATATCTCATTGGAAGGCATATGACAACATCTGCTGGGCTTCAAGTGGTTCCAAAGATCTGTGTCTCTTTTTTCTTAAGCAACTGTTCTCCAAGTATACACATCTGCTCTCTCTGATAGCTCTGATCTCTCCAAAATGCTTCCTCTTTTAAAGGACTCCAGTAAACTTATCAAGACCCATATGAAATGGGTGGAGTCACATCTCCATCTAATCAAAAGGTCTCACCCACAATTGGGGGTGCCACATCTCTGTGGAGATAATCTATTGAAAAGTTTCCAACCTATAATATTGAATCAGGATTAAAAGAAATGGCTACTCCCACAAGATTGAGTCAGGATCAAAACATGGCTTTTCTGGGGTACATACTATTTTTAAACCAGCATATTCCACACTCTAGACCCCCCAAAGAAACGTTTTTTCCATGTACAAAGTATATTCACCCCATCACAATAGCACAAAAGCCTTAAAGCAGTTCAATAACAATACAAATAAAATACAAAGTCAAAACCAGTACAAAATCACATCAAAATCAGCTAGAGGAATGATCGGTTCTAAGGAAAAAATAAATTATTTTCCCCTGGCTCGGGATCTGTGAGACTCAGAGCAAATTATCTGCTGCCAATGTACAAAAGGGCTGGTCATAGTATACATGTCTCCAATGCTATAGGGAAAAATCAAAAGGTAAATAGGGGTACACAGACACAAACAGTTCTGAAAACCTACAGGGCAAACTCCATTAAATTTCAAGATCTGAGAGTCATTTATCCTCAGGGTTTTAGAAAGAGGCAGTGCTATCCTTTCTAAGGGCCTATTCAACAGCCCCACTCTCTCCAAATGCTGCTGTGGCATTTGCAAACTTGGAGGACATTGGGGAGACCACCTTTTTCTCAGCCCCACCTTCTCCAAGCATTGGTGCAGGACCTGGGCTCTCTGCCATCTCTGCTCAACCCCTTCAGAACAATGTGGTGGCAGCCAGGCTTTCCCCAATCGCCAAGGAAAGTACTCTACCCTCTCAAAGTTCTGGGGCACAACTATTCCAGAGGTGGAAGGTCCGTCCACCTTCTGCCTTCAGGGTAAACTTACCTTCTCCATGTGCTTAGGTGGGTCTCCTCTCCTGGCCCAAGGTTTCTTGGCTTCAGACCTTAGCTTCAATGGTTTTCCTTCTGAAGTTATTTTTTCATTTACTTTGTCCCTTTTCTTTCCCTTTTAGTCTAGAATGGAAGTAGTTCCATTTATACAGATCCCACAATACTCTTGTTTGTTTTATGTGCAGTATGAAGGGATCATAACCATCAGACAATAGGACTTTCCACAAAACCTTTCTAGATAACTCTATGTCCAATCCTGGCTATTTCTGAAATGACGGATACTTTCATATTTGCTTAAATCCTCATGTGGCACCCTGTTCACTAGTGTCTCACTTTATGGAAGCTCTGAATTTTCCAGACCATCAATTTCTGTTTTCTTTATACCCAAGAGTTCATTTCTCAACTTATCTCTTTCCTCTTGCATTTTACTATAAGCCACAAAAAGCAGCCAGAGTGCATTTTCCACATTTAGTTTGTAAATTTATTCTGCTAATTATCCAAGTTCATTACTCTGAAATTCTGCCTTCCATCCACAAAGAATGCCTTCTTTCCAGCTTGGAATGACACATTCATCATTTCTGTCTAAAGCCTTAACAGAGGTATCTTTAGTGTCTACATTTCTACACAGAGTTTTTTTCAAAGTATTCTAAGTCTTTCCTATCTAGCTCCTCACAACTCTTCCAGACTCTTCCCCTCATCCATTTAAAAAGCCATTCCAACATATTATGTATTTGCTACTTACAGTACCCCACTCCGTGTACCAAAATCTGTTTTACTTTATAAGCTGCCAGAAACAATATACCAGAAATGGAATGACTTAAAAAAAAAGAATTTAATAAGTTGCAAGTTTACAGTTTTAAGCCCATGAAAATTTCCTTAATGCCTTAATTTGGACAAGATACCTTACTTCAAGAAAGACCAATGGGCCTGGAACACCTCGGTCAGCTGAGAAGTTGTGCACCTGGCATCTGCTCATCCTTTGCTCCTCAGCTCCTCTGTCCCTGTAGGGGAGCTCCAGGTGTGTATTTGTGTGTGTGTGTTGGGGGGGAGGTCAGTGGCACCTTATTTAGCCATGGTGCATGCCCAGCCCTGCTTTTCACACCAGCATGACTGACTCAGCCCTTAGAGCCAATCCTTATCCCAAAGTTATGGATCTGGCTCGCTGACTTTCCTTATCTACATTGTTCTGACATGCCAGGGGCTGTTCACCTTGGAGACCTGCTGTGGATATGGGTGTGACCTGGGCAAGATTTACACTCTCTACCCTGCATTTTCAAGGGCCAGCAAGAGCTCACCAGATGCCACCAGAACCGCAATGTTTTCCAAGGCATGAGCCCTTCTCTTGGGGTGAACCCATTCCAGGATGTCCTGTCCTTCAGAAAGAAAATAGAAATTTTCCCAGGGCTCCTGCTGGCTTCTTCATCTAATCAAAAGGTCATACCCACAACTGGGGCTACCACATCTCTGTGAAGATAATCTAATAAAAAGTTTATACCCTATAATATTGAAATAAGACTAAGAAACAGCTGTCCTCCACAAGGTTGAGTCAGGATTAAAACATGGCTTTTCTGGAGTACATAATATGTTTAAGCCAGCACAGTGATCATGACAAGTTTAGTTAGCATCGACTGATAAGCAGACTAGAGTTAAAGTTATAATTAATAATATCATCCAGAGGATTTATGTGGTGTGCCCCTGAATATCCCCACTATGAATATGGGTTCTCTACTTTGCCATTTTTGCTTGTGTGATCTCACATAAACCAATTCCTTAGCCAAAATAAAGAATTGGATTAAATAATATGTTGAGCTATTCCCAAGTCAAATGTCCTGAGATTTTCTATCCAGAGGCTTTGTATTTCTGGTTTTCTGCTGTATGTTCTTTAGATGAGCCATGAATGAATTGAATGAAATAATATTTTGAGTAATTATGTCAATAATCTTCAGATGAAGCTTGCTAGTGGTTCAGAAGGCAAAGCATTAAAAAAATTAGTTGAATGACAGTAATGAAATCAAATATTTACTTTATAAAACAAACTTCACTTAACTAATAGACTACTTAAGTTCCCTCTGTGATAAATTGGTCATAATGCATATATATATATACATTTAAAAATGAACATATAAACTCATCATGTTGTCCTTTTATTAATTAAAATATGATTCTTTAGTTTGACTGATACATATTGAATTCAGAAACAAAGTAAGAAATTTAGTATTCTTTACTTCTTTGAGGAAAGAACTGAAAAGTATCTTTTCCAAATGAAAATAATTAGCTTTTCCTCAGAATGTCTTATCAGTGTAACAAAATGCTGTGGAGTATATTAGAAATGTGGCAATTATAGCTTAATTATTTTTAATGCAAAATTGTTTTAAAAACTTAAAAACTATCAACTAGACATAATGTATTAGCAGAAATTATAAGAAGCTGAACTGATTCTATAGTTTAAAAATAGGGAAGAATAATAAAATTATTTTTAATAATTGTAATCTGTTTTTCATCATGACCTAATTGCCAAAATATGTATATTTATTTTGGCAGTGAATCTTCTCACATTCATTTGAAGATATTTTAATCTCATCATTTAACATGTATAAAAACTTAAGACACACTATTATTCTATATCTATTATATAGAGAGAGCAAGAGTAATCATTACAGAATTTTTAATGGAGTATATTTGGCTGACTTGATTACCAATCCAGTGCTTCATTTGGATACAACTATTCCCCTTATTATTATTATCTGGAAATAATCTAAAGTCAAAAGTTTGAAGTAGTCAACTTAAAAATATTTAAATGACCATATAATTTTTTGAATAAAAATTGCAATTAATATTTTTAGTGTACTTCACAATTTGCAAAGCATTTTTGCATTCATTATTTCAATTTTTTCTTAAACCATTCTTGGACAATTCTTATCCTCATTTTTCAACTTGGAAAATTGAACCTAGGAGAGTTTTTTTAAAAATGAATTTAACAGAACTAGTTAGGAAGCTAAACAGTGATCCATGAATATATATGTAATAAAAATTAAAATCACATGTTCTTTCTTTTTTGCATTTCTAATTGTGCTATGATTTCTGAAACAGTTTAAATTAAAGCAAACAAATATTTTTACACTGACATTGTGCTAGTTTGAATCTGTTATGTACCTCCCCCAAAATGATATTCTTTTAGTTCATTTTTGTGGGGCAGACCTGTTGTGGGTGGGATCCTTTGCTTAGGTTACTTCCACGGAGACATGACATAGCCCATTTGAGGTGGGTCTTAATTCTCTTGCTATAGTTCTTTATGAGAAGATAAAAGGCATAGATATTTTGGAGAAAGTTCAGAGAAGCAAAAAGAGAAGTACCAAAATACATTTTGGAGAGAAGGGCCAACAGATGTCACTATGTGGTTTCCCATATGAAAGAGCAACCCTGATGCCAGCAGCCTTTCTCCCAAAGAGGTATCTTCCTCTTAATGCCTTAATTTGGACATTTTCATGGACTTAGAGCTGTTAATGTATAACCTCATAAAACCCTACTGAAAAAGTTAACCCATCTCTGGTATATTGCATTCTGGCAGCTTTAGCAAATGAAAACAGATTTTGGTACCAGAAAAGTGGGGTGCTGTGATTTTTTAAATACAAAAAAAAGTGCTGAAATGGCTTTGTAAATGAATAAGAGGAAGATTCTAGAAGAATTGTTAGTAGCTTGGTGGAGAAAGCCTGAATTTCCTAGAGGAGACTACTGGTAGAAACATGGATGCTAAAAGTATCTCCAATGAGGCCTTAGACTGATATGATGAATGTATTATTGCCATCTGGAAGAAAGGGAACCCTTGTTTTCAAGTGGTAAAGAATTAGACAAATTGAATCCTGATGTTGGATGGATGATAGAATTTGAAAGCAACAGACTTGGATATCTAATTGAGGTTATTTCCAAACTAAATATAGAAAATGCAGCCTGGCTTCTCCTTGCAACTTATAGTAACATGCAAGTGGAAAGGGATAAGCTGACAATTGAACTCTTGGTATAAAGAAACCAGAAATTGAAAGTTTGGAAAATTCTGAGTGTCTAGACGGGAGATTGGCCAATGGGAGGTTGGCCAACCCATTGTGCATGAGGACTGTCACTGCCTTAGGCATCAGAGAGTGTGGAACACATTTCCTGGGGATTAGGGAGCACCTGACCACAACCCCACTGTTCAGAGAGGAGTGAGCTTGTACTCCAGACATGGCAGAAACTCCAGGTGCCATCTAGACGCATGAAGAGGGTGGAATGGAGAACAAGGTGGTGTCCCCAATGCTCCCCAATGTTGCAACCCTCACCTCAGTGCTTGCAGAGAGCAGGACTGTTGCGTAAGCCCTCAGAGAGGTTAGAATTTCCACCCTCTCAAGCCCTGAAGATAAGACATCTTTCTGTAGAATTTCCACCCCCTCAAGCCCAGAAAATAGAACCCTATGTGAGGAGTTAATGAGTCAGCCATGCCAGGACAATCCAGGATTGGGAATAGAGTTATCCAGAAGGGATGTGTGGAAAGTCCTATTGTCTGATGACTGGGACCCCTGTATACTGCATGCTACAATAACAAGTTTGATTTTTTTTGCAAGATCTGTATGAATGGAATCACTGCCAGTATGAACTGAAAGTGTCAGCAAAGGGACAGCTTGAAGGAAAAATTACTTCAAATGCAGAATCATGAAAGCCAAGGGCTGGAGCTAAAATACCTTAGACCAGAAGATCAGACCCTCCCATACAAGTGCAAAGGGTGTGTTTGCCTTGGAATTTGCAGAAGGTGGACTTTACCCCTCATTGTTCAGGACCGACCAGGGCTCTAAAATGCCTGAGGAGTTGAGGGGAGGTTGGCCAACCCATTATTCATGAAGACTATCACTGCCTTAGGCATCAGAGAGTGTGGAACACATTTCCTGGGGATTAGGGAGCACCTGGCCACAACCCCACTGTTCAGGGGGGGTGAGCTTGTGCTCCAGACATGGCAGAGACTCCAGGTGCCATCTAGATGCATGAAGAAGGTGGAATGGAGAATAAGGTGGTGTCCCCAATGCTCCCCAATGTTGCAACCCTCATCTCAGTGCTTGCAGGACTGTTGTATAAGCCCTCAGAGAGGTCAGGATTCCCACCCTCTCAAGCCCTGAAGATAAAATCTTTCTGTAGATGGACAATCAGACTTTGAAATCTAAGTTTTCCCTGCAGTTTTTTAGAACAGTCTTGGATCTTTAACCCCTGTGTTCCTTTCAATTTCTCCATATGGAAATGGGAACATTTATCCTATGACTGTCCCTCCTTTGTATATTGGAAGAATATAGTATGCTCTATGTTTTACAGGTCCACAGCCAGATGATAATTTTAGGACAAACCATGTCTGTAACTGATTTTGATGAGTCTTTGTATCTTATTTATTGTTACTGAAATGCTGCATGCTTTTGTGATATTGCGCTGGAATGAATGCATTTTGATATGTAAAGAACATATCTTTTTGGGGTCCAGAGAGTGGAATGTGCCAGTTGAATCTGTTGGTACCCCAGAAAAGGTTATGCTGTTTTAATCCATTTTGTGGGGTAGACCTGCTGTGAATGGTTATTGATTAGGTTATTTCCATGGAAATATGGCCCAGCTCATTCACAGTGAGTCTTATTCCATTTGCTGGAGTCCTTTGTGAGACAGTAGAAGGTGGAGACATGTTGGAGAGAGCTCAGAGAAGCTAAGAAAGAAATGTCCAGAGGCATTTTGGGGAGAAAGGCCAGCAGATGACTCCATGTCCCTTCCCATATGCCAGATGAATCATGGATACCAGCAGCCGTTCCTCTAAGAAGGTATGCTCCTCTTGATGCCTTAATTAGAACATTTTCATGGCCTTAGAACTGTAAATTTGTAACCTAATAAATTTCCATTGAAAAAGCCAGCCCATTTCTGGTATATTGCACTCCAGCAGCTTTAGCAAACCAAAACAGGCATATTTTGGAAACGTTCGTTAGTTCTTCAATTATTCAAAGTTCCATTTAGAGGAAGAGATAATGCAGTTTCCAAATGCTCTTCATTCATGACCTTTGGAAAGTCTGTTTCACAATTTAAAGAAATCTAGCACTCAATGCCTGTCACCACCCAAATTTTTTTCTATTGAGTCATTACTCCCCTTGAAATTGTTCAACAGTTTTCTCTGTCTTTTTTTTTTATGCCTATAGATACATTCAAATTCCTTAACTGGCCATCAAAGTTTTTTTTAAGACACTGCCTTGGCTCACAAATGTCTGTTTTGTTTTTGACACATATTCATATATAAACTATGCTTCAGTCACACTGAAATATGTGGAAAGTCACTGAAAGTGCCTTGCTCAATTGCAGTGAAATTCTTGGCAGATTTTAGCATGTGTGCCTGCAATATCCTCCATTATTCTCTAACAGAATAATATTAATGTGTCCTTAAGTCCTCATTAGTTAGCTGTATCTGCAATAATGCTGCATGGTAAATGAACTTGAAATCTAAGTGACTCACAAGAACAGACATTTATGTTTCTCATTCACAGATCTGCGTCCAACTTCAGATACCATTTGCAATTAGATCTGAACTAGGTGTGTGTGTGTGTGTGTGTGTGTGTGTGTGTGTGTGTGTGTTTTCCCTCGGGCCTGAGTAAAGGAAGATTTTGAAATATATATTAATTTTTAAGATTATTATAACCATTTGCTCAGTACCTTCCATTCAGTCATTTTACAAAATGGCTTAATTATTAGAAAATTCCAAAATACTTAATTTTATAATGTTTAATGTATAATAATATAAAAGAAGAAGGGTTAACTTGCTAATTTTCTGTTTGTTTGTTTAATTTCTTTTCTCATTTTAAACAGTTAAAGTAGAGTAAGATTAAAAGAGATCTAGGACTCCTATAACCTGGATGATTCTAACAGCCCTCTTTCTCAACAAATTATACCTTTGATAAAGGAAATAATTTATGGGTCTCAAATAAGGAAACAGTGTTTAATAGGTCTGAGTTGAGTTCCTGATGAGAGAGACGTGATTTAAACCAATGTCTAGGTGCCTGGTGTTTATTAATGCTAAATAAATGCTTTGATCAATACCAAATCTCAAGAGTTTCAATTTCCAACCACTTCCTGTGGGGTTTAAGAGCAAAATGTAGACTAGGAAGTACAAAGGCACTAATAGAGGCAGTAAATTATTAAGAACATGATAGTTGTTTCAATTTCTCTCATGAAATTAAACACAAATGGTTAAGATGAGACATGCTTTGTTGGAATATATAATAGAGTGGAATAAAGACAGTTGATAGAAGTTGACTCTTCTGACCTTCACCAGGCTTTAGAAGTGGCCATGGATTACAGCCACATCCAGGACCCATTAGATATACCATATTTCCTGAATGTACCTTTGTTTATTATAACATAGATCAATGATAAAATACTTTCTCAAACATGTCACATTGAATACCATAATTTAGATATGATGAGGACAAACAGAAAATCCCCTAATGCCTGTTTCTTTTAACTAAGTGTCTAAGCTTCAGTAAGGAAGAGGAAAATTAAATTCAACTTAATTGGCCCTAGGGAGAAGAACTAATCCATCACAGAGGCTTGTCCATTCTATCTCCAAATTACATTGTAAATCTATCTTCTATTCTCTGTCTCTACTGGCCTGGTAGATTTTACACTGGTAGCCTCCATTGAATCAAACTCCTTTGGGTAGTTCTCTCTCACATTGACTCTAGGCTTGACTATATGAATTGTTTGATGCATTACTCAGGGTTCTTTAGAAAAAGAAAACCAAGAGGAATTATATGTAAATATGAGATTTTGTAAAGTATCTCATGCAACTGTATTAATGCATGAGTCAAATTCCATAGCTGGCAACTCTGATGAAGGTTATAGATGAACTCTTCAGGAGAGACTGAAGGAGAAAAGAAAGTTCTGTCTTCTCAATTAAAAGTCTCCAATTGATTGAATTAGATCCAGCTGATTGGATTAGGAGAAATGGCTTCTCCCACAAGATTCGGTCAGGATTAAAATATGGCTTTTTGGGGTATATAATATTTTTAAACCAGCTTGTTCCACCTCTGAATGCCAAAAAGACATTGTTTTTTCCATGTAAAAAACACATTCACCCCATCACTATATCCCAAAAGCCTTAAAACAGTTTAGTCACAATATAAATAAAACACAAAGTCATAACCAGTACACAATCACATCAAAGTCAGTAACGGTATGGTCTGTTTGATTGTAGATGTAAATCAACCACAGATGCTGTCGACTGATGAATTAATTAACCAGCCTTCTGGTTTATTAACAAGCCACAAAAGGTACTTGCAACAATGGTTAAGCCACTGCTTGCTTGACCAGAAAAGTGGGCACTATCACCTGGCCAAGTTGACATGTGAAGCTAACCATCACACTTAGCTAAATTATTCATCAGTAAATGTGATGAAATAACATCACATTTGATGATGGATAAATGTTTGCACATGTGACTTGTCCTCTCGGAACACTGCTGTCACCATGTGAGGAAGACCATTCGATCTTCTTTAAGGAGGCCCAACCATAGAATTGCTGTACCGCAGCCTTGTCATACGGTCAATGCACCAACCCAATGAAGTTGCATGAGTGAACACAGGAGTGTCCAGCAGAACAACCTCTGAGACAACTCATAAAATAGTGAAAAATAAGAAATCCTTTCTTTCAGTCATTAATTTTTGAGCAGAAGTTTGAAATACAGCAACAGATAACTGATAAAACTATCATTACAATAATCCAAGTTATAATAATTTATTATTGCCTAAGCTACCTAATTTCTCTCCTCTCACATTCTTTGTCCCTTCCAATCCAGTCTCCACAAAAAGCCAGCATGAACATATGCATATATGCTAAACTGAAACAATGTAGAAAATATCCGAGAGTCCCTGTCCAGTACTGACATTCAAACTGGTGACTTGTTACAAATATTTTTCCTACAGTAAACACTAAAAAAGGGAAGAAAATAGGACATTAATAATTAGCATGCTTAAAAAGAGTAAAAATTAATTCATTTACTTGATTTTGTGACTGTGTTGTGCATTTTTCAGGTTTTCTACATATAGGATCATGTAATGTACAAATAAGGAATGTATTACATTTTGTTTTTCAAGTTGGCTGACTTTAAGTTATTTTTCTTGCTTAATTGCTCTGGCTAGAACTTCTCGTACAATGTTGAATAACTGTGATGACTATGGACATCCTTGTCTTGTTTCAGATCTTAGGGGAAAGCTTTCAAGCTTATACATTAAGTACGATGCTCTCTGTGGGATTTCCAAGTTTGCCATTTATCATGTTGAGAAGTTTCCTTCTATTCCTATTTTCTGAGTGTTTTTATCAAAGATGGATGCTTGGGTTTTGCCAAATGCCTTTTCTTATCAACTGAAATGATCTTGTATTTTCCTTCATTTTATTAATATGGTGTATAACGTTAATTGATCCTCTTATTTTTAATCACCATACATAGATAGAAAAATCATACTTGATCATGGTGCATAATTTTGATATTGTGTTGTTTCTTTATCTGTAAAATTATGTAACTGGCCAAGGTAGTGTAACAACCATCTGTCCATAAATTGTCTGTGATTCTGATCATGGACTTCCTGTTGACCAAGGTAACAGAATAAAATACTCCAGGGTTCCACTTTCCCCACAGAATCTTTGAATAACTAGCAGCACTGGTAGAGCCATCTTCCTCAGAGCCCTGGAAAACAATTAAAGAGATGCAGTAATTGGGTGAGTGCCAGTCAAGAAAACATAGCTTGGGTGGGCCACGGTGGCTAAGCAGGCAAGAATGCTTATCTGCCATGCCAGAGGACCCAGGTTGGATTCCCGGTGCCTGCCCATGTAAAAAAAAAAAAAAAAAGAAAGAGAAAACACAGCTTAAAAAACAGTCAGGAAACTCATGGTGCCCTTGCTGGCTGGCTCTTCCCGTTTTTGATATGGTACTGGCCTACATTCCATTCTGGTTTCCTGACCCTGTTCTGGAGAGTTCAGAGTAAGCCCTATGCACAAAGGGATGCCTGTATATGCATGCCAGTCTGTCTGTTGGTAACCTGAAGGACTGAACCTGGACATTTATTTCAGGTTCACCCTACCAGAAATTGCCCTACCAGAAGAAAATTGCACACAGGTAAAGCAGAGTAAGAAACAATCAACTTGAAGTGTGCAAATGATTACTGGTTGCCAACATGCAAGAGGAGTACAGAAGGTATTTGGATTTCTGTAAATAGAGGAATATCCAAGGGCACAAGTGCATGCCTAAGACAAGAAAAGGGCTCAGAAAGGACAGAGAGGGCCCTTCTTATTTGCGTCAGGCTGATCTTCATGGTAGAGAGCTGAACCCTGAAAGAGAACACCAAAAGAGTTTTACTGGGGTTGGCTCTTTGGCATAACTATAAATTGGTTTAGCTTCTCCTTTGCAGGAATAAGCTTCATAGGGGTAAGCCTCAACATGGAGGGTTTGAGTTATTAAATTGGCAGTTGCTAATGCTTGCAAGAATATGAGGAATTCCCCAGGTGGGGAAGTTTAATATTTCCACATTTTTTCCCCAATCTCTCAGGGGCACTTTGCAAATACTTTTTTTAAAATTTTTCTGCCTAAATTACTCTGAGATGCATTGGAGTATACATTAGCTTGCACAAAATAACAAGATCTCATTTCCTATTTAATGTTCCATATAATTATGTTGTTTGAATAAACTGACCACACATGTTAAATTAGTGTGCTACAGAAAACATAAACTTTGTATCAAATAAACATCTCCTCCTTTTTTCTCAAACAGAAGTTGAAGTTTTAAAGCAAAGTAAAAATCATCCTTCATCCTGCATTCATATTTACCTTCTTCCTAACCAGACCAGTTATATTCATATCTCTACATGGAGTCTGATCTCTTTTTCAGCCTCTTTAACAACTGCTATGAAGTAATGCTGGCTTTCTTAGCTGCAGAACTCTAGCTCTGAGTCTCAGATACACAAAGTTCCAGGGAATAACCAGTTTATACACAAAGAGCTCCACATCTCATGATTTAGAAATAGCATTTAAAGCTTAGAAATGGAAGTGACTGCTGTGAGAGCTTAAAATCTAGGAACCTTTACAATAGCTTTATTGAAGATTCTGTACTCCTGAATTGTCAATTGCCCAATCTCTGCCCACATTCTATCCCCTAATAACCTATGCTCTCACATTCAATTCTTGGAGTTTTCATATTAGGTAGCCCATATTGATGAGAGCCCACAATATCTGTTAATTTCTGGCTTATTTCACTCAATATAATGTTCTCAATATTCACCCACTGAGCCACAAAGCTCCCAACCCCATTTCTTCTTGCAACCACTCCACATTCTATTGTATGTACACAGCACAGTTCTCCCTTCCATTCATTAGTCAATGTATCCGTAAATCACCTCCATCTGTTGCAAATCATGAATACTGCTGCAACAAACACCAGGGTATAAATGTCCATTTGTGTCCCTGTCCTCAGCTCCTCCAAGTACAGAGTTACAGGATCATATGGCAACCCTATACTTAGCCTTCTGTGGAACCACCACACTGTCCATCAGAAGAACTGTACAATTTTACCTCCCTGCCAGCAGTGAATAAGTACATTTCTCCCTCCACATTTTCTCCAGCACCCATCTTAAACAGTTTTATTCAAGCACAATACAACCCATCCTAATTAAGCAATCAATGGCTCTATTAGAATCACATCGTTTTAGTCACCACCACAATCTATATGATGACATTTCTGTTTGGTTCAGCACTGTGATCCAGATAATTCTACCCATTTCTGACTGGCGTACAATGTGTATCTAGTCACGGAAGCCCCTCAAACATTTGTTCCAGAAGTCTTTACCCTAGAGAACTAACTAAACTCCACAGTTTCCCTTGCCACCATTTTACCACACCTCTGTCCCAACTGATTTTTGACAAGGGAGCAAGGACCACTCAATCGGGGAAGAATAGTCTCTTCAACAAGTGGTGTTAGGAAAACTGGATCTCCATTTGCAAAAGAAAGAAGGTGGACCCGTACCTTGCTATCTTACAACTAGAATGGATCAAAAACCTACATATAAGAGCCAGGACTATCAAACTCCTAGAAGAAAATGTAAGGAAGCATCTTCAGAACCTTGTTTAGTCAATAGTTCCTTAGATTTTACACCTTAATCTAATAGTTCCTTAAATTTTATTTAGAAAAAAGATAAATGGGAACTCATCAAAATTAAAACCTCTTTTTTTTTTTTTTTTTTGCCTCAGAGCACTTTATCATGAAAGTAAAATGACAACCTACATGATAGGAGAAAATATTCATTAATCATACATCTGATGAGAGTTTAATATCCAGATTATATAAATAAATATTTCTACTTAACAGCAGAAAGACAAACAACCCAATTAAAAATGGGCAAAATAATTGAACAGACATTTCTCCAAAGAAGATATACTAATGACCAAAAAAGCACATGGAAAAGAGTTCAATATCATTATCCATTAGGGAAATACAAATCAAAACCACAGTGAGATATCATTTCATGCCAACTAGAATGACTAGTAATAAAAAACTGGAAAATTGCAGATGTTGAGAGGATGTGGGGAAATAGGAACACTCCTTCATTGTTGGCAGGAATATAAAATGGTACAGCTTCTGTAGAAGACAGCCTGGCAGTTCCTCAGAAAGTTAAACATAGAAATATCACAAGAGGCAATCACATGTCTAGATACATATTCCAAAGAATGGGAAGCAGGGACTCAAACAGAAATTTGCACAGTGGAATTATTCACAATTGCCAAAAGATGGAAGTAACCTAAGTGTCCGTCAACAGAGGGCTGGATAAACAAAATGTGGTATGTACACACAATAGAATATTATTTGGCTATAAAAGGGAACGAATTTCTGATACATGTGACAAAATGGATGAACCATGATGACATCACATTGAAAAAAACAAGCCAGACATAAAAGGACAAATACTGTATGATCTCACTGATGTGAAATAATTAGAAAAAGTGAACTCATAGAGTCAGAAGCTAGAATATTGGTTCCAGGGGAAATAGTGGGGGTAGAGAATAGGAAGTTAAGGCAATCCTTTATTTTATGCACGTTGTGCTCTAGAGTACAACTTCTATAATAATAATAATAATAACAATAAAAGAACATAATACATGTAAAAATTAAGAAACATACATAATGGGAAGAAGAGAAAACAAGAACAGCAAGATTTATTCATCCTTTTATCAACTTAGAATAGTAATTAGGATCATTTGAAATATTTTACAGATACTAAAGGACCGCAGATTTGGGTTTTTCTGACAACCAACTAAATACAGACATAAAAACTGTTATATGATTGGCAACATAAATAAATTGATTGCAAACCAGAAAGATATTCAGAGGAAAACACAATTGTCTTTAGTAATAAGGACTAAAAGAACTTCAATTGGTCTTTACAAAAAGATACTGTGTTAAATTGTCACATGGAATAGGTATAGAAAGTTTTTGTTGCGTGGGCAGAATTTCAACTAAAACTTGAGGTTTAAATATTTGAATAAGAGGGAAACTAGATATACATATTCCAGGAAGTTAAAACAACGGAAACATGAATATAAAAGTGGTGAATGAATTCAATACATTCCAGGTCATTTAAGATGGCAGAAGTAGAGGATTTTATTGGAGAGTTGTTAAAAAAATATGAGAGGTAAAAGTCAAATACAAAGCTCTTGAGGAGAGAAATAAAAATGGCTATATATATCTTATATTTGAGAGAGGAAATATGCATTTTAAATTCTGTTGGGGAGGAGCGTGTATTCTTAGAAGGAGGAAACATACTCAAACAGAAAAAGACTGTATACACAGAAAAAGCATTTTACCATCATAACAATAACTACAATTTCTTGACATTTCACAAAATACCAGAAGTTTTTTATTAACTTGCTTTTAATATTTTTTTAAAAACTTTGGACATTTAAGTTACAGTAAGATTTTACTGCAAAGATATTTTTTTTTGTCGTTTACTACTATGTCTTCCACTTGCTAAACAAGCAACAGAGTTCACTGGTACTTTTTCGATAAATTATCCTTTGAACATTCACAGGGACTTTTAAAACCATGTTTGCCTATAATTTACATGAAGATTCTTCATACTGCAAAAAAGAAACAGCTCATTCAGGATCCTACATGTTCCATTTAATTTCCCAGGAAGAAAAAAGATTTAAAGAGACTAGGCATCTTGTACAAATATTCTGGAGTTGAGGGGAATGAATAAGACTGAAGTATATACGCCCGGAAAGGAGGGACACTTTACCCTCTATCATAGATGAAATGCATAGGAAGGAAATATAAGGCAGACATGTTTTCATTTGGAGGGAAAGAAAATGAGATAGCTCATTTCAAATAGTTGGTCGTCTTTTATTGGAAGAAAGAGTTCTTTAGGTTAAAAACAAAAGCGGCCATAACCCAACAAGACTAGGCTACACTTAGCCAGTCCAGCACCAAGATGGTCCTTCTTCCTGGTCCTCCTACTAAGTGCAGCCAAAAATAGTGGATGATATATATAAAATAAACAGAGACAGAGAGGTAGTGAGAAGACAGCCTGGCTACGGACTTCAGGACCCAAGGAACAACAACTTTAATCTTACCCTAACCCTAACTTCCATTTTCCATGCATTTTTAAATCCTCTCTACAAAATTTGCATTGAAATCATTTCAAAGGTCACATGCTTATAGCTGCAAGTCTTGTAATTTTTTCCTTTGGCTACTTTGGCAAATAGAGGGATCACCATGGATTTATAGCACTTCCAGGGCTCATATTCTCACACAGGCTCAGGGATACGTTGAAATAGAGAACCCTCTTTTTAAAACATGTTGCCAGAAGGCCACAGCTCTTTAGCTCTTAACAGTGAGTATCTTCCAGATAATTTTTTAACAACCACAAAGATGATGCAACCGATGAAAAGTAGCTGTTATGACCCCAACTATGATTCAAAGCAGGGCTACTGTTGTCAAGACATCGTTCTCAATTGTTGATGGAATGAGAAGCTTACACATTCCCAGATGCAGAAAAACTAAGAATTTTTCACATTACATATGACTGATAATAACAGTAAAGAAAGTTCTCTAAACAGAAAAAATATATGATAGGAGAATGAACCTTGGAACACAAAGAAGTAAAGAATAGTGGAAATACCAAATGATATGGATACATGCAGTACATTTTTTTCAACTTTTGGTATGTTTGAAAATCAAAGCAAAAAGTAAAACACTATCTGATGTGGCCTTCATCATATGCAGATGAATATTTAAGACATTTTTTATTATGAACAGTGGAGGACAGAAAGACTTAAAAAGAGGTAAAACTTCTATACTTTTCATGAACTGGAAAATATTGACACCAAAAGATCTTCCTGATGATGGAATAGTCCTGAATCTTGATTTTCATTTGCTTTTTTAAAAATATTTTAATATTCTTTAAAAAATATTTTTAATTGTATAGTATAACATTCATACAAAGCAAAGAAAGAAAAAGTGATAGTTTTCAAAGCACTCTTCAACAGGACAGATCCCAGAGTTTGCAAGGGGCCAATATATCATCATTTATATTGGTATAATCTATAATCAATAGATTATTCCTTTGAGCTGCTCTAGAACACTGGAGGCTAAAAGGATTACATATTTTTTATCATCACTTTTTTCTTTTTTTGTGAAAAATGACATATATACTAAAAAAACCAATAAATTTCAAAACACAGTAAAACAATTAGCTGTAGAACAGACTTCAGAGTTTGGATGGGTTACAATTCCACAATTTTAGGTTTTTACTCCTAGCTACTCTAAGATACAAGAGGCTAAAGGAAATATTAATACAATGATTCATCAACCCTACTCATTTGTTAAACTCTACCTTCTCTTCATAATTCCATCATCAACTTTGGTCTTTATATCCCACTCTTTAGGGGTATTTGGGCTATGGCTGTTCTGACTTTTTCATGTTGGAAGGGGCTATCAGTAATATTAGATAGGGAGATGGAACTAGCTGATGTTCTGGAGAGCCTGGGCCCTCTAGGTTTCAGGGCTTATCTAGTCCAGGGACCCATCTGGAGGTTTTCAGTTTCTGGAAAGATACTCTAGTGCATGGAATCTTTGTAGGATCTTATATATTGCCCAAGGTGTTCTTTAGGATTGACAGGACTGGTTTTGGTTGGGATTTGTCAAGTTATGATAGGCAGCAAGGTCTAACTGAAGCTTGCATAAGAGTGACATCCAGAGTAGCCTCTAGACTCTATTTGACCTCTCCCAGCCACTGCTAGCATCACGTTGTGGAGTAGGCATCATGTAAGGGAACCCAGACATTGTTATTATACTCCTCGGTCTCTTATAAAGGCAACACACAATATGGACCCTCACACTCAGAAAGTAAGCTCTGGGGAGAGGAATGCCAATAGCCCTATGAATGTTCTCCAAGTAAACTTCAGTTAATGTGCTGCTTGTATAAAAAAACAGGTCTCTTGGAGGCAGGGGCCTTGGCTGTAGAACTAACATTGCATGACAAATTTCCCTACAGGTGCCACCTTTAATAACTTGTTATTCAGGGTTTTTAAGACACCTTAGAGTAACAATCATTAGCCATTCTTCTCTAGGCTTAAAAATAAAGCCAACAATTTAGGAACTTGGTCAAAGATTCAAGTTTACATGGCAAGAAAAATATCTCTTAGTCAAGATTTATTTCAATGTCTGGAAACATTCAGACCAATTAAAATGGCGCTACCGTACTTTCTTAAAATACATAAATATAAACTTTTCATATAACACTTTTGAAAATGTTGACACTATCAGATTTTCAGAAACAATGGCTATTTAAAAAGCACAAGGCAACCATAAAATATCAAAGAACTTTCATACACTTAAATGAGGACATAATTAGCAGCAAAGTAATCAAACAAAATAAACACAAATCTGTCTTTACAGTTTGTATGTTGGTTTAACTCTGCTTCATAAAATAGAGGCATCTTTCGTTCAAGCATTTTATTTCTAACATGAAATTATTTTCTAAATATTTTATAAAGAAATAAAAAAATGCCACGTACTGCTGTTTGCCACAAAATCATACACCATAAAGTAAAATACAACCAACTGAATTTACCCATGCTTCCCAATAATCTGACGTAATTTATGATATTTTTCTATATACTTTATTCTAATTCATTTATACAGATTAGGGAAACTGATTTATGATAAGCCATTTTCATCTTTAAAATTACCTTCCATATGACTACCCCTCCAGCAAATCCAGTGCCAAAGTGAAAAATGATGCCCAAAGCAACCTATAACCTTAATTTCCCAAATATCAATTTCAAATTCTGCCTACTTGAACAAAAAGACTCAAATAGCCCAAAATCACATAGTTAGTAGGGAGGAAAATGTATGAGATAAAGATTATTTAACTAGAACTTTATTATTTATGTTTTTCCTGCAAGCTACAAGCACTCTTTAGTCTGGCACTGAACATACACAACTACGGAGTTTAGATTTTTTCAGGCACATAATTGCATGAAAAATAAATAACTTTCAAACTCTTTCATAGTTAAACTAGCTCTTAAATATTTTCAGGGGAGAGGAGTTCCAAGAATTTTGTGTTTTTTTAAAGAAACCGGTACATATAAATGAATTGCTATACGTTCAACTAAATCTTGAAGAAACCTACAGAATTTTTTTTTCTTAAAGTACAATGCAGATATGCATGGCCATCACTGTTCTTGTAGTGAAAGGATGGAGTGGTAAAGATTGAGTAAATCTGCTGTGAGTTGCAGTTATAAGCTAATCTAAATGGAAAAAACAAGATGAAAAACTTGCCATTGACAATCACTTAAAGGGAAAAAGAGCCAATAAAAAAATACTGAACAAGAATATCTCCTCTTTAAGGTGAGAAAATATTACCCAACACAAAAATTTACAGATTTGAAAAACACTCATTTTTTTCTTTGACTTAAAATAAAACTAAAAAAAATAGTGGAAGGAAGAAATCAAGACTATTAAGAATTGATGCAGATTTATGTAAAAATGGAACAGAGAGTACAATAATTTCACCTCATAAAGGAAATGTCTTCATGTGCTTAATAAACTACATTAAAGTTAAAAAAAAATCCATGCACAATTATCAAAAATGCAAAGTTTGGATTTTTCCTCTTAGGTTTGTAATCAACTATCAATCTACAAACCTGTGTGTTCTGCAGCATATGCTTTACAAATACCTACATACATACTGGTATTTTAAGAATCATGTTTCATCTCAAACTAGTGAAATGCTTTTTACCCATTTTCTTTCCATCATAAGAAACTTAAGACTTTTCTAAATGGTACATTTTAGAAAGATTTGAGATAGTTTTTACTCAACATATTACATAAAAACAACCTTGATTTTTAAGTAAAATCGTTTTAGTACTATGGCAAGATGGGTTTAATTTAACAGCTAAAGCATACATATAGTAATTACATGGTACTATTTAAACTAATTCACAATGATAAGAAAATGGATTGATTTTTAAAATATCACCGACATGAGACTGTGTAGTTATGAACAGTGAAATACTAGAAAACGGTGAATAAATAAATAAAATGATTTTCCAGCAAGGGTCTTTCATTGTTTTGCTTTCAGTAACCTGAAAGAAATTGTCTTCTTTGCGTTTCAAATGTTCTGGTAATTCTAACCATTTCTTAGTTTCTTCACTATCACCTTGAATTGCTGAAATAAGTGATTCTAAAGAATGAAAGTTCTTTTCTGGTCTGAGGTAGCCCCGATGGGCACATTGAGCATTTCCCCCATCGAAGTCCTCTTGAAGGTATGTATGACATGAGCTTCGTGGACTTTTTGGTATTCTTGTAGTTTGGATTCCATCCTGTGCTCACCACCGTCTGATGGAGAGCTCCACTCCCAACACTGGCCCAACCATAATAAATGCCAGCGGATATATCAGTTGGAAGACCATCGACTCCTTGTTCGAGAAAGTGAACAGTAGGGATGCCGGGCTGCTTGGTGCCGCTCTCCCCAAGCCGGGCACCACCTGGCCTGGGCAGAAGTAGGATAGGTGACTCATGATGCCACCCGCTTGCAGCGCCGGGTTCAGCCCAGTCGGCGGATCTCACCGGGTCGGTCCAGGCGGTGCCAGGACCCTCCCCAAGCAACCAGGGGATACGGAAGGGAGCCCGGCCTCTCGCGTGCACACAAGGCCGGGGGGCTACGACCAAACGCCCGAGCGAGTCCCTCACGTCGCTGATCCAAGGGAAGCTACCGCCTGAATCTTGATTCTGATGTTAGTTAGAGGAATAACATAGAACCTTACACACACATTGCACCAATATCCATTTCCTGCTTTCGGTATTGACTGTATTTATGCAAGATGTAATCACTGGGGAAAGTGGGGGAACTGTACGTGGAACCACCATATACTCTTTGCAAATTCTTGTAAATCTGTATTGATTTCAAGTAAGTTAAAAATACTTGGGGGAAAAAAAAAACACTGCCTCAAAGAATGTTTCTGTTGTTGTTGTTGTTTGGCATGGGCAGGCTCCAGGAATCGAACCCCTGTCTCCAGCACAGCAAATGAAAATTCTGCCACTGAACCACTGGTGCACCATCCAAAGAGTGTTGTTTAAAAACACTTGCTTCTATCTGTTAAAGAGTGTACAAACTCTTAAACCTCCATTCCATTCAGGATGATCCTTGATTTTAAATTTCCCACTGGTGTAAACTCCAAAAATAGAAAATTTTGAAAAGCATCCTTCCACTAACCTTTAAGTCCATCAATAAGTCAAAAATGTAGTCACTAGGAAATATCTGAGTTCCTTCTCTCACATTGTTTTGAAACAGATTCTCAAAAACACAGCAATTGGAGGAAAGAGAACCATTTAATATAGGTAGGAATTAAACCTGTATGACTATGAGTTATTGTGTAAGGAAAACATATCTGATTTTGAAATGTTCAAGAGATATTACATAGAAATGATTTTCTTGTTTTTTTTTAATTTTGAGATACTTATAGATTCATAGGAGGTTGCAATGAAATATATCGACATGTCCCATGCATCCTTCCCTTTCACCTTTCCCAGTGTTAATCTCTCATACAACTATAGCACAATATCAAAACCCAAAAACTGATATTGATACAATTCATAAAGATTATTCATGTTTCATCAGCTATACATGTTCTAATTTGTGTGTGCATGTGTGTGTGTAGTTCTATGCAAGTTTATTAGAGCACATAACCACAATGTTCAGGAGAGATAAGGGATAAGGGACAGATGTCACTAAAAAGAGGTAGCAAGAGGGCACAATTAAATGAATTGTTTTTAATATAAATTTCAGATTTTTCTTAATTTAAATTCTTTGCAGCTTACTTAGAGGAAGGGTAGACTATTGCCTCTGAGGTAAAGTTCCCCAGAAAAATCAGGCAAGAAAATGGCAGATTTTAAGCAAATTATTTGTCATACTCACAGCTTACCCTTCTCTTTTCAGATTGTCTTACCATTTAAATTAAACTGTCTGGTGGAATAAAAGTATTTGACAACAAATAGGAATTCAAATGATCGCTTAGGTTTGTTGACCATATTAATTGCTTTACCTTCCAAGTGCCTGTATTTACTGGCATAGAAAGTGCCTGTTATTTATTGCCATTTACTGTGAAAGACCTTTGTTCTTTGTGTTTTTAGCTCTGTTTTTCTTAAGAGGCAGGAACTCTGACAGCTGCTGCCAGCTCTGTGCAGTTTGTTGAAAACAATAAGGAGAATTGCCTAGCAACCTCACATCCAGCTTTTGGTACCTTCCTGGAGATTACATTCCACACATTTCGTTCATCTCTGCAAGCTTAGAAGAGAAAAACACAAACACACGTTATAATAAAAACTGCACCAATTTACACTTTCTGCAAGATATGTCCCCAATTTTCATAGCCAATTTGGTTTTTCAACATGCATATCAGACAAGTTATTAACCCTGAAATGATCACATAGAGGTTTATGCAAGTGAGAGAGTTAGTTTCCCCTCAGCTGTCTGATAGTGGTTTTCTTTTTTAAGGCTTGAGAAGACAATCTCCACAATTAAACTGGAAAAAAACAAGTGCTCCTATGCTTTTCTAAATATAGAATGCCTTAAGATTAAATACAAGTTATTTTGAGTCATTTTCAGAGCATGAGAGAGGAATGAAATCAACATTGTTTGAGTCTTGGTATTAGCCTGGGTATTAGCTGCTTCTGTTGTACTTCCCTCCATACTCAATTATTTAGTTAGTGATTATGATAGACATTGGGGAAATTATCGAGCATTGTGAGAAAAGTGCAATACCAAAGAGTTGGAAAGCTTAAATTCAAGTCTGGACTGTGCATGTTTGTTTCACCTATGTTTGTTTTCCTTATCTCAGTGGACTTGATCAGTCACTTAATTTCTCTTTCCCAATACCCTCATCTGCAAAATAAGAACCTGTCCTAAATAACTACCTAAGGTCCCTTCTCTTCTGACATTCCATGTTTCATTGAATGGTCTTGGTCTTCCATGGGACTGTTTCTTGATGAAAATTGAGTAGAAGAAGAAAATGGTTATGGCATATACAGAATTATCTCTTTCTCTTTTTTTTTTGGATGCATGGTCCGGGTCTCCCGCATGGAAGGCAGGCATTCTAGCCACTAAACTACCTGTGCACACAGAATTATCTCTTTTAATTATATCATTAAATCAAACATTGCTTTCTCTAAAAGTGAGAGAGAAGAGTGCTTGAGATGACTACAAATACCTCTGTAGATCTGGTAAAATGACAGGGTACAAATGTGTACAACGATTCCATATGATAACAAAAATATCCCATAAAATTAAAGGAAATTACTTACAGTCAAAGGCAATGAGAGAAATGATAAGGTAGGGAGTCAGGAAACTATAGCTTGCAGACTCACTCCAGTCCACTGTCCAATTTTGTGAATAAATGTTTATTGGAACACTGCAAAAGCTCTTTTTTACATATTGTTTATGACTACTTTCATGCTATATTGACAGCTAATTAGTTGTAACAAAGGCTGTTACATTCTTTAAAGACAAAATATTTACAAATTTTCCCCTTTCCAGAAGAAGTTTGCTTATACCTGTTGATATATTACAACATTTTCAATGCTTATTCAGACTTCAAGTCAGTTACTTTAACCAGAATATGTGCATTATTTCAATGAAAAAGAGAAATATATTCCAAGTTATAGGTACTCTATTTTTTCTATTTAGCAATTAGTCAAAAATAAATTAAAGACCAATTTTCATTAAAGGGGACTGATACGTGTTTATCATTGTCAAAATATATTAACTCTTTTCTCTAGGTTTTCTCCATATTTATAATTAAATATTCAAGTATTCAAAAATGCTTTGGAAATAGCAAATTTAATATTTATGCAGATGATATTATATAAAATGTTAAGTCTTCATTATCCTATCTCAGGGTTATATCAACTCCCAGTACAGTGTCATAATCTAGTCTGCAGGGAACTTGATCATTTCTGCATCTCACAAGACATCATATAGGTCCATTATATTGATGGTATCATGTTGATTGGACCTAATGAACAATAAGTAGCAGACACTCTATACTAATTGGTAAGGCATTTGTGTGTGAGAGGATGAGGGATAACTTCAACAAAAATACAGAGGTCTTTTACCTCAGTAAAATTTCTAGGTGTCCAGTGGTGTGGTGCATGACGAGATATCCTTTCTAAGGTGGAGGATGTGTTATTCCACCTGGCCCTTCCTATAATGAAAACAGAAGCCACAACACCTAGTTGGCCCCTTTTGGAGACAACATAGTCCTCATTTAGATGTACTACCCTGGCCCATTTATCAAGTGATCCAAAAACCTATTATCTTTGAGTAGGAACTGGAACTAGAGGAGGCTCTATAAGAGGTCCAAACTGCTGTATAAACAGTGCTGTCAATGGGGCCATATGACCCTGTAGATCCAATGGTGTTGTGTCAATGGTGACTAGAGATGCTGTCTGGAGTCTTTGACAGCCCCTATGCAAAGGCAAATTTTTAGGACTTTAGAGCAGTCTTGCTATCTTCTGCAGTTAACCACTCTTTTTTTTCTGAGAAAAAGCATTTGGCCTGTTACTGGACCTTAGTTGAGACTGAACACTCAATCATGGGCCGCCATTACCATGATACCTGAGTTACCTATCATGAGCTATGTTTTGTGTGACCCACGAAACCATAAAGTTGTGCATGTGCAGCAGCACTCAATCATAAAATGGAAGTCCTATATATTAGTACAGATTCTAGTGGGTTCTGAAAGCCCAAGTAAGTTACACGAAGAAGAGGCCCAAAAGCTCTGTATGCTGGTTTGAATTTGTGGATCCCAGAAAAAACATGTCCTTTAATCCTCATTCAGTTTATTGCTGGATGGGAGTCTTTTAATCTTCCCGGAAGATGTGACCCACCCAATTGTGGGAGGTAACTTTTGATTAGATGATTTCCATGGAGATGTGTCTCCACCCATTTAAAGTGAGGTTGCTTACTGGAGCCTTTTAAGAGGGAAACATTTTGGAAAGAGCTACAGAGCCTGCACAGCCAGAGACCTTTGGAGATAAAGAAGGAAAATGCCCCCGGGGAGCTTCATGAATCAAGAAGCCTAATGAGAAAGCTAGTATATGCTGTCATGTTCACCATGTGCCTTTCTAATAAACATAGAAATTCTGAGCGTCATCAGCCTTCTTGAAGCAAGATATCCTTCCCTGGATGCCTTAGATTGGACATTTCTATAGTCTTGCTTTAGTTTGGAGATTTTCATGGTCTTAGAACTGTGGACGTGCAACTTAATAAATTCCCTCTTTTAACAGCCATTCTGTTTCTGGTATATTGCATTCTTGCAGCAAGCAAACTAGAACACCCATAGTCTCCACTCTTACCACATTGCCTTCTCTTTCCCAGCCAAAAGCTATGGCCTATTAGGGAGTTCCTTACAGTTCCTTGACCGGGGAAGAGAAAACAGCCTGTTTTATAGATGGTTCTGTATGATATGCAAGGACCACCTGAAAATACCACCTGCAGCACTGTAATGCCTTTCTGGAAAGTCAGTGAATGATAGTGGTGAGGGTAAATCTTTCCAGAAGGTGGAACTTCAAAGAGTACTCCTGGTTATTCAGTTTTCTTGAAAGGAGACATGGCTGGTAATGTGTTTGTATACTGACTCATGGGCTCATTGACTAGATGTCTGGGACTTAGAAGGCATACAATTGGAAATTCGGTGACAAAGATGCCTGGGGAAGAAGAATGTGTTCAGACCTTTGTGAATGGACAAAACCATGAAGACATTTGTGTCCCATATGAACACTCACCAGAGGGTAACTTCAGCAGAGGAAGATTGTAATAATCAGGTGGATAAGATGACCTGTTCTGTGGATACCAGTTGGTCTCTTTCTTCAGCCATTCCTGTCATTGCTCACTGGGCTCCTGGACAAAATGGTCATGGGGGTAGGGATGGACATGATGCATGGACTCAGCAATATGCACCTCCATTTACTCAAGCCCAAACTGGTTACAGCTACTGCTGAGTGCCCAATATGCCGCAGCAGAGACCAACACTCAGTTCCCAATACGACACCATTCCCTGCCACAAGTGCCCTTGTGGCAGTTGATTATTTTAGATCACTCCTATCATGAAAGGGGCAGCATTTTGTCCTAACTAAAATAGACACAGACTACAGATATGGGTTTGCCTTCTCTGTATGCTATATTTCTATTAAAACTATCATCCATGGACTTATAGAATGGTTTATCCAGTGTAATGGTATTCAACACAGCATTGCTTTTGATCAAGAAACACACTTTACAGCAAATGAGTGTGAGAACAGACACATGCTAATGGAATTCACTCGTCTTACTATATTTTCCATCATCCTGAAGCAGCTGGGTTGATAGAATGCTGGAATGGTCTCTTGAAGGCTAAATTGCGGCACCAACTACAGATGAAGAAGGGAATTATTATACTGGCTAGGGTGATTGATCCTGACTATCAAGGAGAAATAGAACTGTAACTACACAATGGAGGTAAATATTCCAGTTTGCCTGGAATAGAGAAGATCCTCTAGGGCAGCTTTTAGTACTACCATACCCTGAGGTTAAAGTCAATGGGAAATTGCAACAACCCAGTCCAGGCAGGACTACCAATTGCTCAGAAACTTCAGAAATGAAGGTTTGGGTTATCAAGCAAAGAACCAAGGCAAGCCTATGAAATGGATAGTGGAAGAATATAGCTATAAATATGTGCTACCACCATGTGAAGAGTAACAGAAATAAGGACCGTAATAGTTATTAATATTATTTTATATTTGTATATGCTCCAAAAGCAAATACCTTTGCTTTCTTCCCTAACTTATCCCCTTATCACATGCCACAAGATATATTAGTTTCAAATTATGGTATTTAAGTTATAGGATATCAAGCTTAAGAATGAATATTTCCCAAGGACTCCTCCCCATTCTGGAGAGAGTCAATGCTTTTCTAGTCATCTGCAGGACAGTTGAGTATTGTTAGGTGAAAATATGACAGTGATTATCTTTATTTAGAGATTGAGTATGGTTTAAGGATACATGTATGGCTGCCAAGTTGGAAAGGAGTGGACTGTGATGGTTACGTTCATGTGTAATGTAGGTTTGATGTCCAACTGTTTCGTCACGCAAGCAATGGCTGATTATTATTGTGAGAATATCTTGTGGACTTAAATCATCAGGAGGTTGATTTCTTCCATGGCTGATTACATCTACAATCAACTGAGGATATTGCTTTCAACAATTACAGATGTCTTGTTAATCAGTTGAAGGCTTTAAAAGTAGAAGTGATGATTTCACAGTCATTAGGATTTCCATCTATACCTCAGTCAACCGGCTTCTTCCCAGATTTTCAATGGGAAACTTCGCTGGAGTTTCCAGATTGCTGCCTGCCATATGAAGTTTGGACTTGTGAATTCCCAAAGTCACATGAGACAATTCTGATAAAAATCTCATAATGTTTACAGATATCTCTTATTGGTTCTGTTTCTTTAGAAAAACCGGACTAATATACCATTTTTTAAATGCAATAAAATAACATTAATGTTAAGGAATCAGGGAACTGTGTTTCCCCAATATCACTGAGGTTTGTAAAATTTAATGACTAATTAAGCTGATTACTTTACATTGAGGTACACTTTACATGCAACTATCATACTATGATTAGGTAAGTATTAGATTTCTAGACCATGTATTGCTCAATCTGAAGTGGCTAGCAGGACCTTTAAAATGGAAACACAGACAAACACTAAATTAATGGAGGAAGTAATGCTTATATTTCTTGTTTCTATTTTGTCTCTTTCACCCATCATCATAAATAGCAAAGAAAAGGGAGTTGGAATTTTATCTTGCAAGGAACTTCCTAAACACATAGTTAATTTTCATTCTTTTAGTATATAAGTAATATCTTATTTCCTGAAGCTGTAGGAAGAGTAATTTAATGGAAGGGATTATCAATGATTAATGGATACAACCCAGTTCCAGAGCTATGGAATTAAAACAACAATATTTAAAGAACACAAAGAGTAGAAGCAAATATACTGAACTTCACAGGCAGAAAAAAATTGAGGTAAAGGTTAAATCTTTTCTTCATGGGTTATAGTCTATATATAACAATCCAACATTTGCCTATTCTCAAATGTATTCCGTGAGAATGGTAAGAGAAAATGGAGAATAAACAATAGCAGAATTAAAGAAAGTAAAATAATTATGGATTCAGCATATAAGTTTGTGGCTAACAGTGGTGTCCAGTTGCCCTCTGGTTTCCTCTAGGGCAAGAGTTAATTAAGCAGCTATATTAATTTTATTCTTTGACTCTGCTTCAAGACATATGAGTCGTGTTTCTACTTCTTAATCTTGTGATTTTGTTTATCCTCACATCGGTTCCTCTCTTGCTACCCATATTTGTATAATAATATCTTTCTGGTGGCAAACATTCACTACCCAATTTTCCTATGATTTTTTGTTCTCTCTTCTACCCATCAAAGTCTAGTTACTTGGAGATCGTTGTTCTGAATCTCATTGTTCTTTAACCATGGATCTGCTATCTGTTGGCCAACTTCCTTGTTGCGACCCAATTTCCCAGATTCTACCATGTTGGCTAAACTACTGTAGTTTTCCTTTCACTTCCATGTACTAAGAAACTAATCACTGTATCTCAAACCCTTACTGACAGTTTGCTTGAAATTCTATATTGCTCACCAGACTTAAAATATTTCATCGCCTAGACCTGAGTCAATGTCCCTAGAACATTACCTATCAAAGATAGTGGGTCTTCTCTTATATCTAAGCTGTCTAATTATGCTATAAGTAACTTGAAAAATTTAGTAGAAACTATTGAAATGTAAATTTCAGAGTAAATGAGGATATTCTTTTGTTTCTTGTTAATTTTACCTAATGTGCATTTTTCCATGTGTATGTTTTGCCATATTCACAGAGACTTGCCTATCTGGTTATAGAATGCTTAGTAACATCGAATAATATTAATGAAGAAACCAGTTTCTGTTTAGAGTCTACATAAAAGAAGACCAGTTAACATGGTCCAGGAGTCAGGCAAGCAAATTCTAAATATCAGACAAATATTAAAATCTGACACTACCATTAATAAGCAGTGTTTCATAAGAAAATATACTTAAATAAATTTGCCTGACTTTTCTTATCTTTAAAATAGTGTCAATATTACTATCACTTTAAGAAGTTTATTAACAAGAAAAGAATGCATGTAAAGTGTTTAGCTCAGTGCCAAATAGACAGAACTCATCAATCTGTGAGGCCACTGCATATATTGAAGACAGAATATTTAGGTCAAATTATGGTAAAGCAAAAATGAAAACACCCACTATCCATTTTTCCAAGACATAGCTCAGTCTATGACATCATCTCCATTTTTATCTCTCTCTCCTGCCTAGGAGAATTCTTCATCCACAGAGCATAATTCACATATGCCATTATCTAACTGATCACAGGCCAAAGGGAGAAAGAGAATCTGAGAGTAAAGTGGAAGAAGCTCTCAGGTCCTCTACCACAGACAGAAAACCCATGTCATTTTTTTTTAACCATTAGTATGCAATTTAAGAGAACTTGCATTTAAGTGATTTATACTATACTTCTTGGTTTTGCTTTTAAGATTTAAAGAAACATGTTTAAATCATCAATAAGAGACATGACTGATCAAGTTGAAAAAAGCCAGTTTCTAAGAAAAGCTCATTAATGGACTCTTAACCCAGGGTCGGCTGTCAGAAATACCGTTCTTTCTATTTCGTTGGCAAACACACTGCTAAAATAGCTTCATACATAGAATATATCTATAATTGAAAAATGAAGGCTTTCACATTCAAGTGGTTTCTGGTACTTTTGTCTTACCTATGCCTCCATAAATGTTCCTACTGAACACTGCCAGATTGAACCATGACCAATTTCATGTAGAACAGATTAATTTACTCTTACAATCCAAATACATCAAAAAAATTGGTTAACAACATGGTAAATTGGCAAGTCTTCTCTTGATTTTTGGACTCAGCATTTAAAAATAATGTTTTTCTGAATATAACTTTTTATAAAAGTTAAAATCTACCATTTAAAAAAATTTTGAGATGTCAGAGTTAATATTTAGCCATGAAATCTGATATTCTCAAATCATCTAATTATCTTTTTATTAGAGTGACTTATTCATTAAAGAATATTCTGAAAGTAGTTTATATCCTTCCTGTGAGAGTGTGAGTTGAGAATTAATTACTGTGTTACTGGTAATGTGAAAAAAAATATTGATTTCCAATTCTGACAAATTCCTTTATCTGCAATGGAATTTTATCTTAAGTGACAATCCCAATCCATATTTTTGTTGGAAATACAATTCCCGATCTTGAGTATATTTGCTTTGTACATGTTATTAACATTTTCTCATGCATGGATGTTTTCTAACAAAATATCAGAGAAAAGCATTATGTCAAGTAACACATAACTATATTCTAAAATGCTAGAAATGTGTTACATGGAAAAATACATCTGCTTTTTGAAATATAAGAAGTTAATATTTCTAATATTGTGCAAATATGGGAATTAATATGCTACAATATGCCCACATTATCCAACAGTGGTTTCAAGTGTTGATTATAACATTACATGTGAAAAA
Organism: Tamandua tetradactyla; assembly: GCF_023851605.1. NCBI lineage: Eukaryota > Metazoa > Chordata > Mammalia > Pilosa > Myrmecophagidae > Tamandua > Tamandua tetradactyla. Next base: position 10,635,758 of record NC_135348.1, read on the forward strand.
AACACACTCAAAACATATGTGAGGCTAATCCAATCCACAGATATTTAAATTAAGTCATTTAGAATAAAGCCAGCAGTATGTAATCAAGAGAGATACAGAAGGGGGCGTGTGGGTAGTTCAGTGGTAGAATTCTCCTCTGCCATGGGGGGGACCCGGGTTCAATTTCCAGCCTGTGCACTCCTCAAAAACAAACCAACCAGCCAACAAAAACAAGCCAAAAAAATTCAACAAAATTACTGCAATAACGGGACACTCGCATGGGAAAAGAATGAAATGTGACCCTGCCGTAGAGCATACAAAAAAAAAATCAAAACAAAAAGAGAGATAGAGTCTGTCAGAATTCCAAGATATCAGCAGAAGGCTGATTTGAAGAGACCAAAACTTACATTACTTTATAATTAACACAGAAATTTGATATATATTAAAATATTTTATCCTCACAGCATCTTCCCCAAATAAAAAGTCTAGTAGTCATATTTCCCACTCATTTGAAGAAACCAGTTTAAGTGATTGTGAGCTTTGAAAGGTCTAATGTGCTGAAAGGAAGAATGGATATTGACATTTTTTGTAACACTGTTAGGGTAACTAGTTCAGCTAAGCCTTCTAACTCTAAATATCATCATCTTTAATTATGGCTTCTCATGAATAGCCTTAAGATTGAAATTAGTAGGAAAATCAATTAAATTTCAATATATTTTCCCTAACTTAAACTTAGTTGAATACATGCATTAAAAAAAATCTCATTCAGAAAAAATAAATGAGAAGTTAAATGCTTGGATAATTAGCTTCTTAATTATCACGTAAATTGTTCTTCTTTCCCTTTGGGTTGCCATCATATTCTCTACTCTTCCCCCTCTATTTTTGTTTATTACTCTAATTCCTCCTGTTTTTCAATGAAGAAGACATTTTTCCCTTCGAAGGAATAGAGAAGATCCTCCAACTATTTTATTTGTCTTTGGTCGTAAATTAGTTGTTCATGTGACTTATTATCAATTATCTTCCCTTGAGGAATGTCGGCACATCTTAAAACCTGCACAGTGCCCTGGGGTTTCTCCTGAATTCACCCTTTCTAGTGTTTACACCTTCTTATCTGCATAGCACTCACCACTCAGTGCCAGGAAAGTAGATTTACACCAACACCATTCCCAAACTATAGACACAATGGCCTTTGTTTGGGTTTAACTAATTACATCAATTTTGTTCTGCCTCTGTTTAGACTGGGAGTTAAAATGAAAATGGAGGGATTTCCAGTGCAAGCTGAAAATGACGCTGGTAAGGATTTATATGACTTATTATTTAAGCATTCATATATTTATTTAAGATAGGGAATTAGACCAAAGAATGGTCATCCTGTCTAAATGGGGAAAAAAAATAAGACAAAATGTTTTTGCATCCATTAGAAAGTCTGGACCCGCATATCTTATAAATCTGTATTCCTTTGACTCAATTTCAAACCTTTTAAGTGAACTTCTTGTAGGACCAAAATGCTTATCTCGGCTCCGATAACGTTTATTCTTGGAATAAGTGAAGGAAGAAGAGTGATTCCCATTCTAATATGCATATTTCTTTCAGCTAAAGTTAAGGAAAACACAAGACATCTCTATTGTGAAAACTCACTGCCTGTGTTTGTGGTCAGAGATTTGCAGTTGCATATTAACAAGGGTACAGATATTCACTAGGTTTTCCCAAGTGTGAGGGAAATGGCAGGCTGATAGTTAAGAGTTCCTTAAGATCTTTTCCATTAAACTGTTGAACATACAGCAAATGATAGGCAATTTTAAATCAGGCCATATATTCCTCTTTAAAGTGGAAAATTCTATGGTCAAGAGAATAAACATCACACATGGAAAGTGGAAATCAAAACAAGCGCATAAAATCTAATTGCTCTCATCCCTTCTAAAAATAAAATTAACAAGTTTTCTTAATGTTCAAATGATGTGTATGGTAAGAAACAGAAATATTGACTCTATATCTAATTGATAAAAACACTTATGGAAAAGAATGAAAACTTATTCCGATTGGTCATTTATACTTATATAGCTTATTAAATTCAGTTTCACTTTAGTTAGCCCACTTACAGAAGGCACAGATTACAAAAAAAGAAGGAAACATTTTGTTGGGATGTTTTCTAAATAAAAGATTCAAGAGTCCTAGAGGGAGTAACGTAGAAAAGTATTGGCCAAGTTCCCACTCTTCCTTTCAGCACATTAAAACCGCATTGAAGGGAATAACAATGTAAAACAAAACAAAAACAACAAAATGGTAAAATCATTGATATGACCTCTTGTTCAGCAGGAGTGTGAAAATTGGATCTTGGAGACAGCAGATGGGAAAAGGATTGCTTTAGGCCTTTGAAGTGAAATAATATCTCCAGACAATCCTGAAATGGAAGCTACAAGAACTACAATGAGTTCAATAAAACACCGTGGATTAAAGTATTATTAATGTGACGGATCTAGAAAAGTTAATATCGGAATATCTGAGCCCCGGCGCACAGGCAAGGACCTACCATCTGGAAAACAGGATGATACAAAGTTGGATGCCAAGGAAAAAGTTTAAAGGGAATGGAGAGAACATAAAAATATTTCTGGGCCTTCGTAGAAATGACTATACAGTAAGCAGACACTCAACCATGGAAAATAAATTTTTTTTAAATGATTAAAACTCTTGCAAAAAGTCAAACTATAAGGAGAAATGTATCAAAGTTCTAGACATTAATATTCATGGCTAATTGAAGAAAGTGTTTTGCTTGGCTATTTGTTATTATACATTTAGTATTATATTTACCTTTGCAATATATTTATTATAATATTTTAAACTCAATACCAAGTATCTTAGTGACTCTTTAATGTTGTGTGATGCTGTTGAAATATTTTTTCCTTGTACATGGCAAAAGTCACTTTTAAATATTAAAAAAAAAAAACTCCCAAGAACAATGAACATGATCAGATCAGAATGAATAAAACTAGAGCATTTCACATATATGTTTGCTAAAGCTATTTTTTTGTGTGTGGCTTGCTGTATAGATCTTTTCTATAATCTTTTCACAGCAGCCAGGTGGTCTCTAAGTGAAAGTTTTTACATTCTTTTCTAACGATTATCAGCCTATACTGAAATCAAATCTCTTTTAAATTAAGCATAGAAAAGCCACGTGTCAGTGAAAATAAACCGAGTGTCTTCGGTTCATAATATATTTAGTCATTTTGATCTTTTGTAACTTTACTGGGAGTAGTTAGTGATGTTACCGTGGTCTCTGCTCCAACATTCTGGATTAAGACATTTAAAATTCTGAAAATAATTTATTAACTACAAAACAGAGTATCAGGCGGTGCAATGGTATCTCAGTGGCAGAATTCTTGCCTGCCATGCTGGAGACCCAGGTTCAATTCCCGGAGCCTGCCCATGTTAAAAAAAAAAGAAGATTATCAAATGTTAAGGTTTACAAGATTCTTAAATATATCAACAATTGTTTTGAAATTTTGGGGGGCTGTTATTATGGTTAACTTTAAATGTTCTACTTTTGAAAATATTTTGTTTGAATATTTATCTCTTAAACACGGTCTTATTAGTGCTCATTGCCTTTCTTTTTTATTACTCATAGTTGATTTTTTTCTCCTGAAATTTTTTAGTCTCATATAAAAATTTATTTTTTAAGCAATCAACTTCTACTAACATGTGCTTGTTTGCCCATCTTGTGTGTATAATTTGCTTCTTTGCAAAATAAAATAACGGGTTTTTGTGTGGTTTGTGTTATTCCAGGTCATGCCTATGCAGCATGCTGAGATAATATAGTCAGAAAGAAAAGAGAAAATATGAATGAGAAAGTGTTTGCATGTAAGAATGTGTCTAGGTAAAATACAACCAATCCCCAAAGCCAAACAAATGGGTTGATTCATTATTCCTTTATTCTTGACTGAATGAATCAATTCATTCAAAAAGCCAGTTGACTTTTGGGGGAGAATCTCACTTAAGCCAACATCAGGTTGGCTTAGTAAAGTGCAATTGTGAGTCTGGTTAGCTCTGTGAAGTACAGTTGTCTGACTTGGGTTGAAATCATATCCACAGGTTTATTTGATCCAGTCCTACTATGATACATGTTAACCAGATCTGAACCTAGAAAATTCAGTTCATCCAAATAAGAGTCATGCAAATATTCTTTCCCCATATTTACGCAGTATTTTTTCACTGCCTTTGGTACATTTTATGCACAATGAATTTTTATGTCTCCAGCTCTCACTTTTAAATTCATATTTATAGACCTTTCTTTAGTTGTATTTGAAGTAAGATTAGGCATTACTGAAGCTCTGCATTCTGCCATAGATTTTACGTAATATAAGACCTCTAATTTAAAGTGTCGGTATTTTAGCAAAGAGGGTTGTTTACCAATATTATATGTACTCAGTTTTGGGACACCTTGCAGACTGGACTTTCTCACTTCCATAGATTTTTGCCATGTGATTTCCTTTGGCTAAGGAAATGCGAATAGAAGGAAACTCTCACTTTCCAATGGAAGTTTATAATACAGTTTGTCCTATATCATGTTCCCTCTTCTCTCTGCCTCTGTTATCAGTGTCCCAAATATGAAGTGCTCCATCAGTTTGGTCTAAAGTGAAGATAACAGACAAAGAGCCGACAGTGAATGAAATTAAATGTAGTATATTTTAAGCCAGTTAGATTTAGGGGTCACAATTGCATGACTTATCAGACTGATATTTGAAGTCCATTTTCAGATTTCTTAAGAAAAGGTTTGGATTAGAAAAGTATGGCAACAATATGACATGTTTTATAAAATATATGAAAACTAGGTCTTCCTGATAAAACAGTTCTTTCAAAAATAATGCTTTACATATAGGCATGTTTATGATTGGATGTAGGCACAGCCTGTATGAAATTGCCTTTATTTAGCCAGTTTTTAATCCAAAAATGGCAATTTCATATGATTCCACCTAATCAATATTTTGATGATGCTGCATTATCTTTGTGTATCTAAGGGAAACACACATATTTTAGAAACTTGGCAGTTGAATAAAACTAAGAATACTCACATTTAACATTTGCCTAGAGTTTAAGTTTATTTCATTGATGCCTTATGTTGAGGACATTAAAAAGTTAGGCCAAATCAAACAGTGTGATTAATAAACATTTGTCTTCCGCAGACATGACCTAATACATTTTTAAAATGTTTTTGATTTTTAGCACATTAACTTGTTGCTTGGGGCAGGACACATTCTAAAATACATAGACGGCACTTACTAGATGCTAATATTATGAAATAGGTTGTTTCTGTGGGTTTTGATAGTTTTGCCAATGAAAAAATAAGATTAAGTAATGCTAAGTTTTCCTTCTAAGAGAGCTTGCAAAATGATGAAAATGCAATTTTTTAATTTTCAGGATGAGAGCATTTCCATTAAAAGAAAATGTGTATGACATATTGTACTGTTATAAACTTTTTAAACTATTGGAATAATATCCCACGAAGGACAACCCAAATTCACCACATCCAAATGGTTTACAAGGAGAATACTTAAAAACATTTCCCTAGTTTAACTCACAATTGGTTTCTGAACTGTCCCAAATTAGACTTAAATTTGAGGTTCCAGCTCCACTGTCTTTTGAAAAATGTGCCTTTCTGGTTTAAGAATAAGAAATGCAAGAATGATTTACAGAACTTTAGAATTTCCAGATGTCAATCCTCATGAACTCCTTTGGATATCAGCTACAGAAGCATTTACAACATATTTTACTGAGTGAACTGCAAATGAATCAGTAAAGATATGGATTAAGTTTCTCCACAAATAACAAGAACCTAAAAATCAGGCAAAAGGCAAATCCCTTGGCAGAATTCAATTGGGTTTTTTCAAATCCAGAATGTTTTGAAACTATGTTTTGAAGTTTTCCTGAAATCAAATTCTCATTATTTTTTATCATCTGATGTTACCAACCCAAATGAAATATCATTTCCAAATTCTATTAGTGATAGCCAAATCTAAAGTGGTTAGGTCCAGGACCATGAATGCACTGTCATAATATTTTATAGTATTAAGAAACTAATCACATGATTTTTCTATAAACAGTGCTTTGTAGCATTATAAAAAATAAAATCAGAATTACAGTAAATAAGAAGAGTGAAAATACGAACCACATATCTGACTTCACAGGTTCCTAATTTTCTCAGTTCATGATGCCCTTTGTGTCTCAGTAATTTCTTTCAAATTGTCCCTATGCCAAAGAAATCCCTAACAGTTACCTTCTTAAGTAGATAGTTCTAAACACCTTACCCAACAATTTAACATTCATTTGATATGCATTCATTTTCACTGCATGTGAAAAACTGATTTTCTTTCATTTTGAAATAAACACAGTTCTTTCCTAATAGATTATGTGGGCCAGTTGGGCACCACAGAAGTTCTTAGTCCTTGAAATCTGATTGAACAATGCCACTCTCATTTTCTTTTCCACATTAATACTTGTATTAGTTAGGGTTCTCTAGAGAAACAGAATAAACAGAGAATGTTCGCAAATATAAAATTTATAAAAGTGTCTCATGTGACCGCGGGAATGCAGAGTCCAAAATCCGCAGGGCAGGCTGTGAAGCCGACAACTCCAATGGAGGGTCTGGATGAACTCCACAGGAGAGGCTCACCAGCCAAAGCAGGAAAAGAGACAGTCTCTTCTGAATCCTCCTTAAAAGGCTTCCCTTGATTAGATTAAGCATCACTCATTGTAGAAGACACTCCCCTTTAGCTGATTACAAAAGGAATCAGCTGTGGATGCAGCTGACGTGATCATGATCTAATTCTATGAAAGGTCCTCATTGCAACAGACAGGCCAGCACATGCCCAACCAGACAAACAGGTACCACCATTTGGCCAAGTTGACACATGAACCTGACCGTGACAATACTTAAACAGTATTTGGCTTTTATTGCAGAAACGAAAACAAAACTGAAAACCAAGTTTCCAGAACATGTGACACCGTAGAAAGGAATGCACCATCATCTAATGCTGAAACTGTGCCCCATTTGAGCTGGTAGTTTGGAGAGAATCTGAGTGATGTTGAGGACATCTGTTTTGCCTTTGATAACCTGTGATAGCACTTCAGGGTGCATCAGTGTGCGGGGTCACAACTCTAGGCTTAGAACATTCCATGGTATATTGCAAACGTCTCAGGTTGTTCAATATCAATTTGTTTATAACCAAGCAAGCATTAACAGTGGAATTGGACACTTAACAAAAATTAATGATTTTTGTTACCTTTCTCTATTAGTTTTATATGTCTTATAATACATTCTCATATTTAAAAACAGTAGGTCTACCATTTCAGAAAATCATGCTGTCACTGGAACTTGTTTTGTTTTGTTTTTTCCCCAATGGCAAACATAAGATAATTTACTTTGAAGAAATCAATGTAAAATTCAATAGAATTTTTTCAGCTTTTGAAACAGAAAGTAAAGTATCAATATTAAAATATCTATGGGAGTGAGAAACTTCAAGTTATTTGAAGAATTTTTAACTGGGAGTGCTGGTTTAGACTAATTCAATTACATTTGAAAAAAGTTTTACATTCTAGTGTGGAAGACAGTAAATTAAAGGAAAAATGCAATAACATTCCATCTTGAGGTCCTGTACATGAGATATGTCTCAAATAAACGAATTCACTTTTGCCATAGGAAGAACCAAGAAAGGAGCCTGTCTGAAAAACTTTACATAAAATAAATGTTATTCTGATTATTTTTCAGACTTACAATATGAATATTTTTAGTCAGAATTCATTATTTTTGTCTGAAAACTTCCATTAATGCAAGTCATGCTTATATATCCATAAAAAGGTGATAATAAAAATAAATTTTATATAAATAAAGAAGTCTTGTGGAATCTATGGTAGGTTTACACATTATTTACAAATACTTATTGAAATCCTACTAGTTCTTGGCACAGTCTGGGCTCTCAGAGCATAGCAGTACACAACGCAGTGAGGGTCACTGTCCTCATAGGATTTTCACTCTAAGGCAGGAGACAAACAACAAAGATAATGAATAAAGTATATGAAATATCAGTAATACATCCTAAGGGGGAAAATGGCTTAGTGGGAGGGATAGAAAGTGTGTTGAAGGGAGGTTTTGAAAACTTAGAAAAGGTAAGAGGAAGGACCTTGCCAAGAATGTGAGCCAAACAACAAAGGAAGTAAAAGAGGAAACCATGTGGAAACCTGGGGGAAGACTATTCCAGCAGAGAAAGCAAAGCACAAAGGCCCTGACTGGGTAGGTGCCTACTGAGATAACGGCCAATGTAACTAGAGCAAGGTCAACTGAGGGGGAGTTGTAAAAGAAAAATTGGGGTGGTAACAAGAAGTCCAGAACATGTTGGGGCTGCAGTAATTTTGGCTTTTGCGCTGAGTGAGAAGAGAGGCTTTTGGAGAGCTTTGGGGGGAACGGTGATGTGACTTAACGTAGGTGTCAAGAGTACTCCTTTGGCTGCCATGCTGAAAGCAGACTGAAAGACATGCAATGATGAGAAAGGGGGAGCCACTTTGGAGGTGTTTGAAATAAGACTAGAAATGAAGGGGATTTGGACTAGGATTATAGCAGTGATATTCACTGGAAGTGGTGAGATTCTATGAAGGTACGTCTGTGCCATCTAATCTGTGGGAGCTGCTAGCCACATATGGTTATTTAGATTTAGATCACCAAAAATTAAAGAAAATTAAAAATTCCATTGCTCAGTAATTTTAGTCATATTTCAAGGGCTCAATAGCCACATGAGGTAATGTCTACCATTTTGTAAAAGGCAGATACAGATCCTTTCTATCAGGATAGAAAGTTCTATTAGAACTCATGGGTCTAGCTTGACAGGATGTGCTGACAGACTTGAGTTAAATGTGCGTCATGGATTGAATCATGCCCCTCACAAAGATATGTTCGATTCCTAAACCTGGTCCTGTGAATGAACTCATTAGCAAGTAATGTCTTTGAAGATCCTCATGGTTAAGATGAGACTGAACTGAACGAGAGTGGGCCTTGATCCAATATGGCTGGAGTTCGTCTACACAGGGCTTCAACACGGGGAAGAGACAAGAGATAGCTAGCCATGTGATGGACAGATTGAGTTATGGATTGCTGACAAGTCACCACCACCAGAACACTACTTATTTCAAAGAAAGCATGAACCTGTCAACACCTTGATTGTGGACTTCTAGTCTCAAAAACCGTGAGATGACAAATTCTCATTTGAGTCAACTAGTCTATAGCAATAGCTTATAGTAGCCCTAGCAAATTATGATAATTTTAAAGAATTCCAGCAGTGAAGGATGTTCTTTGGGATAGTAACTAGAAGAACTGAGTATATTGCTGTAGGAAAATTATAAGAAAAGCAGGTTTGGGAGGATGCTAGAAACTCCATTTGAGAAAGGTTAAATTTAAGGTGCTTATCAGTCACCTAAGTAGAGATCTCAAATAGGCCATTAGATATCTGAGGTTAGATTTCAGGAGTACAGCTGAAGTCAGATAGTCCAACAAAGTTTTACTGTGTGCAGGCACTTTGCTGAACCCTGGAATATATCAGTGCATCTGGTTTTCATGACAAATGTATGGGCTAGATATTATGATCCCCATTATATAAAATAAGACATTAACATATAAAAATACTGTGTCCTGGACTGTGCGATGGTGGCTCCGTGGCAGAGTTCTCTCCTGCCATGCCGGAGATCAGGGTTCAATTCCTGATGCCTACTCATGCAAAAAAAAAAAAAAAAACTATGTCCTATAAAATTAAAAGGATGAGAATCTGAAATGTAGGAGGCTGTTTCTGCCACTAAACAGAGCATCTTAGTTTCCTAGGGCTGCCTTACAGAGGACTGTGATCTAGCCAGCTTAAAACACCAGAAATTTGTCTCAGAGTGCTGGATGTTCAAAGTCCAAAATCAAGGTATTAAAAGGGCCATGCCCTCTGACATTTGTAGAGGATCTGTTCCATGCCTCCCTATTGCCTTCTGGTGGGGACTGTGGTATTCCCTGGCTTGTGGCACAACTCAGTCTCTGCCTCCATTGTAACACTGCCATCTTCTTTCTATGTCCCTCTCCTCTTCTTATAGTGACACCAATCTCTACTCCAGTATGGCCTTGTTTTAATATGCTTAATCCCATCTCTAAGGATTTATTTCCAAATAAGGTCACATTCTGAGGTACAGGAGATTAGAAAGTGTGGCATATCTTTTAGCGGGGAAGGGACACAATTCAACGCATAACCTGGAGGAACTCTGCAAAATAAAGCCAAACAGAAACAAGAAGAAATGGGAGTTAAATGAAAAAGGAGAGAGAAGAGAGAGAGTCTGATTTCTACAGTATTCCTTTTGATTCTGGGAACCATCCTGCCAGACCCAAGAATCAATCACACCCAAATGTATGAGGCAATAAAGTCCCTTTTAGCCTAAGGAAGTTGCAACCTAAAAAGTCAGGAATAACACAACCTATGAGCATTTTGTTTCACATGTGAAAATGCACTGATTTGCTGAGAAAAAGCAGGAGATTTTAGTGCTGTAATTTGCGTATGAACCATACATTGTTTTTTTTTTTATTTTTTTCTATACATTGTTTTAATTCATTGGTGTATATCTTTTCCAGTTTGGGAATAATATGAATAGCACTGCTATAAAGATTCTTGTACATACCTTTTGGGGAATATTTGCACATTTTTCAGGTCATTACATACCTACAAGTGGAATTGCTGAGTCATAGTTATGCAAACAAACTCAGTTTAGATACCTCTCAAAAGTTTTCTGACTTGGTTGGTGTTAATATGCCTTTGAAACAGGATTAACATGTACATGAAAATTGATAATTCCAGGAATTATTTCCATCTCTTTCCTCCTTCCACCCAGCAAATTGTTTGGTATTACCTACTTTTCTATTTTGTGAGAAATAAAACTTTTGGATACAGAAATTTTATTTTCCCAAATATAATATAAAACTAAAAAAGCTAGATTACAAAATTCATTTTATAGTAAAATTTCTTCTAGTGCATAAACATATAAATCTGTCGTTTGATGCTTTTATGGGAAATATAAAACACTGATATTACAGGTTTAGATTAACAGCACTTCACTGAGAATCAAGTTGCATAAAATAGAAAACATAGAGTCGCGTTTTACTCTATTCCCTGTGCAAAAACAGAATAACTTTTTACTCGCTTAATCGAAGATGAGGTGACAGTATCTTCCATAGCTTTTTATCTTTACCCACAAGAAAAACATTATTATACACTTTAGTGTATGCTAAACTCCTACGTTTCAAATTGCAAGTTTTAGTAGATACACAAACTTAAACCTGTCTACTTACTTCAACAAGTTAAAATTTCTAACATTCCAAAGTAGTTGTAAGTTCTTTAATAGGAAACGTCATTTAGAAAATCCACTCTGGTCTAACTTCTTTTCCCTTTGAGCATTCTAGTCCTGACAATGAGAATACAGAGTTGGTTGATTAGTCAGTTTCTGTGTTTCCCTCTGAACTTTTTCCTGGGCTTCCGACAACTCAGACTCAGGCAACACTTTAGTAATCTGGAAGCAGTTTGTATTAACATTTTAATTTTATGATTCTTTTTCAAGAAGTTACTGACAAAAGTGACTCTCCATTCAAAAATTAGATCAATGATCATTTATGCTGTAAAACATTTCCTATCGCCTAGTCCTATAACATAATGCATATAACTCACTTATGGAATTTATCATATCATAGTAATGTTGTTTCTGTTTTTCCCTACTTGGCAGGGAGCTTTTTAATGACAGGGGCAGTGTGTTACAAATTTATTTTTGTTCAACATCCAATATGGTTGCATAGTATAGGTGTTGAATTCTGAATGTTTTGATAGAATTCTTTTTTAATGTGTCTGAACTGAGACATAGCAAAATAAAATAAAGCAGGTGGTGTAACAGTGGCTCAGTGGCAGAGTTCTCACCTGCTATGCCAGAGACCCAGATTCAATTCTCAGAGCCTGCCCATGCAAAAAATAAAAATAAATAAAAATAAAATGAAGCATAGGCAATTTTAAAGAAACATAGAAATATTGAATTTGAGGTTGAGTCCAAATTTATTTTTTATTTTCATATTGTATTAGTATATATTGCTATATAAAATTTACCACTAAGTTTAATAGCTTAAACCGTGAACTTGTATTGTCTCACAGATCTATTAGATAGGAGTCCAGAGGCAGGGATAATTTATAAGTTGTTTTTATTATAGTCCACCTTCTAGCCCCAAAGCTTCTCATCCTTCCCGCATACATTTGTCTACAACATATACTTACCTGCTCCCAATGGCCCATTAAAGCATTATCTCAAAATCCAGAGTCTCATAATCTAAATTATGTCCAGCTATAAATGTAAGCTCCTAGGGTGCAGTTCCTGAAATACAGCTTATTGTGCAGAGTTCATTTTGGACAGAAGATCTGTAAAGCTAAAAAGAGAAGGGATATGTTCCACCCCATCACCAAACACACCCAGTAGGCAATGGGGGTACAGGAATAGAAGAACTGCTATAGACTTTTCTGTTCATAAAGATGGAAAATGGGAGGCAAACATGAAAAACTGGTCCATAGAAATTTTGAAATTCAAGCAGGTAAGTGTTGAAAGTTTCCCTCCTCTGAGACTTCAGGTCTCAGAGGAAGGGAACTTTCAACATTTGGTCTCAGAACCAAAGAATAATTCTTACATGGCTCTCAGCATCATAATCTGGCCTGTTGCTTCTGCCCCAGAGACATTCCTTATTCATGAAAGATAACACGTGTTAACAGCTGAGTAGTTTTCTCACACTGCTTCCCACCAGAATTGTGCGGATGGAGTGCAACAATCTCTTTTCATTTTGTACTGTCATTCTCTGGTCCTCCTATGAATCTCATTGGTATTTACTCCATTAGACAAAGGGTGGACATGCAAGTTTAGATATGAACCTTAAGATTTTCTTTAAAATGTCTTTTGTATGGTTGAATCAAACTCTGAGACATTGACATTGGCATTTATGAGAGGTTGACCAAAGAGGTCTTAGTGACACTCTTGTATTCATCTCTAGACCATGCTTTCCTAGCAGTGCTCTGGATTTGATCTTTTCTCAGTCTTTTCTTCATTTTAGAATCATTGCTAACTGGAGAGATGGATCATTTTCAAAACCATCAAATCTGGGCTCCTTTTCAAAAGCAGTCCTTCACTCAATGTATTGCTCTTCTCTCACATTTTACTATAGGGAACAAGATGAACTGGTCAACAACTTCAATATTTTACTTTGAAATTTCCTTAATTACATCCACCCATCTGTTAGGTACATTTTCTACTGCTAGCTTACTGCAGGTAATATATTTCCTAAACTTTTTGCCACTACATAACAAGGATTCCCCCTTCCAGTTTCCAATAACATCTAACTTATTTCTGAGCTCTCAAGTACAGTAACATCAAAGTCCCTATTTCTTCCATCTTTTCAAGTAAATTTAGGCTTTGTCTAACAAACTCTTCAAAATTGTCTCAGCCTCTGCCTTTTACTGGGATATAAAGTCACTCCCAGATTTTTAGGCATTGAATTATGTCAGAGTTCCATTTCCAGGTATCACAATCTGTGTTGGTTATATACTGCTGTGTATCAACTACCCCAAAACACAGCAGTTTAACAGAATAAACATTTATTATCTCATAGTTTTTTTGTGGATCAGGAGCTGTGTACAGCTTAGCTGGGTGCATCTGGCCCAGGGTTTCTCAAAATATTACAGTCAAGATGATTACCATGGCTATAGTCATTTTTTTTTTTTTTTTTTTTTTAAAGGAAAGACAGAGAGAAGGAAGGAAGGAAGGAAGGAAGGAAGGGAAACATCCCCAAACACCCTCCTGTTCCACTGTATTCTGTTTCTCCGCCTTTGCTACATGGGCTGGGGCCGGGAATCGAACCGAGGCCCCCCCGGCACAGCAGGCAAGCACCCCGCCCGCTGAGCCACCGCGGCCCGCCTCATTTTGAGGATTCACTGAAGGAAGAATCATTACCAAGCTCATCACATGGTTGCAAAGTAAGGTAAAAGACGGCATGGCTAAATTTATGGTGAACTTGCCAAAAACAGACCTTCTGGCAAATACAGTAACGGTATTTTCTAGAAGAGAGTCCTAACCTGGAGAGTGATTTATAAGGATGTATTTGGTTTGTTGAAGATTGCATATGATAAACAAATTGGGAATCTAGGGATTTATGGGGTGTGATTCCCAGGAAAATGAAGCTATCACAGTACGATATGGAAATATTTTATAACTAAAGTAGCTTTCTCTTGTAAGTGAGCATATATTGCTAAGGGCCTTCACATGTTAATATGCTCCAGAATAAATACTAATACAGCACAAAAAGCAGCTGGGACCAACACTGGAGCTTAGGTGGTCTTAAAACTCTACCTGCTTCTGTCATTTCTCAGGATTATTTTTATTCCTGAAATAATTAAAGTTGGCATTTGGTATGTTCTCTAATTTTTAAAAATTTTGATAAGAAAACCTGCTCCTTTGGTTTGTCTTTGAAATATACATAATAATGTAATGCTGTAAAATTGCCCATTAAGATAATTGCAGGTATTCTCTGGAGCAAAGAAATGAATTAAAGCAACTTTTAGTTACCATCCCCTGTATTCAAATTCTTGTGTTTGTGTGCTTGGCTACCTAAACTTGGAAATCTCTGATTTTAAATTTTAAATGTAAAAGTCACAGAATCAGCCAGGGAAATAAAGATTTTTGTGCACAATGCAATATTTAATATCTGTCAACTTTTTATGACAATTTCCCAAATAGAAAACTGAGTGTAATAAAGGCCAATGTGACCAATATCTTCAAAAAGAAAAAAAAACTATAAAAATAACCAAAACATAAATTTAAGGAATATGATACTATTTTATGAATTAAATATTAAAAACTGTTGTCACAAGAGAATGCCCACTGTTTTCAAGAGAATGATCACCTTGTGTTAGGAATAAAAATGTTTACATTATGTTTCTAGAGGATGATTTGAAATTATTTGATATGAGCTTTTGAAATACTCTCTTTTCTTCACCAGATATCTTCAGTTCTATAAATGTAGAGTAATATTTTAAGATACCTGGATCAATTTATGAATACAATTGTTGTTAGCACGTAATATCAAATGCAACTGTCCAAAATTAGAAGAGTGTTTTCACAAGTAATACACATCCATAAAGTCCATATAATCTAATGACTTAGAATTATATTTCCGAATAGTAATAATTACTATTTACTAATTATAGCTAATACTTCTGCGTGTTTCTCTTTTTTAAGCATTATTTCCATATATGTATGGATGTAATTTTGTAGATACATGAAGGGTGAGCTAAGTTAATAAGTATGGGCAACTTATATTTTCTCCCTCATACTTCTTTGAATTTAAAATTTTTTCCTGTGGTAAGATTTTTGTTTTAATATTCATGGAGAAAATGCCATAAAAATAAAATGAACTAGAATGCTTTGCATTTCATGCTGACTGAATAGGTTCTGTTTAATCTACTGGTTCAACGATAGTAAATCAATCTCTCAACTCTATATGTATTCTATGTGAAAAAAAGACACAAAGTCTGACTTTTTATTATCCCTTTACTCCTTACTTTCAAGTTGAATGCCATCTTTTTAGAAGAAAAAATTAAAAATGTATGTTGCTCTATTTGTATCTAAAAAGCTGAAATTTTTCTGGAACATATTTGGACACTCCAACAATGATTTCTTGACAAGGAAGAGATGGTAGGCTATGAGGTCTATTCCATTCAATTTAACACAGTTATTTATCTCTCAAACTATATTAAGAACTCCGTGTGGTGCTGTGATATAAAACTGAATAAATGAGTGCCTTAAGAAGAAAGAGAAGTTTGTCACTTACCTCTACATTGGCCTTTTCAAGTTCACTGACCCTAGATCTACTCTCATATAAATGCCGCAGTTCCTTTGGCCTCCAAAGGCATACATGACATCATGCCTTAAAAAATTTTTCTTGTAAAATATATCAAAAGAACAATCAAACAAACAAACTTAGTTGAAAAATATAAACAAACGGGATTTACAAAAGTATTCCTATATTGATTGATTGATTCAGTCAATATTTATTGATTCAGTTCTGATAAGCTAAATGATACAATAATTAGAAGTCCATTTATCCTTTACTGTCTATTTTTATTATCCATAGAGTTAGGCATACCTTTCATCTAAATCCTTCCTAAACCCAATTTTAGGCAAGAGCAACTTAACTTTGAACCCAGAAAAAAAATAACTTCTAAAACAAATAAACCTGAAGAGACATGGTCCTATATTCAGGGAGTTTAAATCTGGTCAGTTGTTGATAGAAAGGTGAATTGTGTGTCAAGGGAAGAGAATTTAGAATTTTAAGTGCCAAAACATTTAATATTGATAATGTTACATATACAGTTAATATTCTACCCAGTTATATAAAATATATTTAATTCAACAGGAAGTGTTTTCGGAGTATCTTGCAGAGACTTCCACCAGATAGGA
Source organism: Tamandua tetradactyla (assembly GCF_023851605.1). NCBI lineage: Eukaryota > Metazoa > Chordata > Mammalia > Pilosa > Myrmecophagidae > Tamandua > Tamandua tetradactyla. The sequence continues at coordinate 10,652,276 of NC_135348.1, forward strand.
ATAGGAGAAAGACAGGAAAATTTCCTGGAAAGAGTAATGGCTGAGCTTATTATTTGTGAATTCTAGCTGTCAATATACTTTAAGAGAAGAAAGAATTCAAGTGAATCCAAGAAGCTAGCAGAAGGACATATTTTAGCTGGAAAGTAGAAGTCTTATGATGATGAGTGTGGAAGGGGTATGGAATAAGAAGGGTTTCTACCTTCACTTTATTCGAAACAATGTCATATAAGGGCCATTAGGCTCCTACTCTATGGTGTGGAAAGACACAGGTAAAACAAAGACTGGAAATTGAAACAAAAGAGGTTTTCTTAAGCAAACGTTTACCTGGTAAAATTATTGTATTCTTTCTTTAATAATGATCTTTTAAAAGGTTGAACTAAACATTGAGAAGCTATATTTGGCCTTAAGTCTTTGTATGGAGGTTGGACCAAAAGATTTGGAAAAGACTTCATCTTCATGACTCTGGGAGCCTGTGATTGGATGATTCCTGTCCTTCTTTCTCTCTTGCCTCCTGTTTCCTTCTGTTTGGTTGCAGCCTGTTTGGAAGCACTTACAGAAGGAAGACGTCAAAAGGTCCAGCATTGGGTGGGCCACGGTGGTTCAGCAGGCAAGAATGCTTGCCTGCCATGCCCAAGGACCTGGGTTCGATTCCCAGTTCCTGCCCATGTAAAAAAAAAAAATGGCCAGCATTTATACCAGTGCCTTTTTAAAAATAATGTAACTGTAGAAAAACAAATGATTACTTTGCATTTCTTCTGTTAGTTAATATTTCTTCTTTAGTGTAAAATAGTATGCAATTTTGAGGATTGTGCAGCATCATATGATCTTATAGTGTTTGATTAGCTCCTGACCACAAAACAGTCACACTGCAGTTAATTTACAATCCAAACGTCACACTGCAGTTAATTTACAATCCAAACGTCACACTGCAGTTAATTTACAATCCAAACGTCACACTGCAGTTAATTTACAATCCAAACACAAGAATATTGCACATCGGCAATTTCATAGGTACAATTAATATTCTCAGTGAGACAACAATATATTATGTAACAAAGTGTGAAGCACACTCTTTGATCTCAGAGTTTTTTTAAATGGCTTATTTGTATGAAGTTTCACTGCTTGCACTTTAAATAGTAATCATCAGTGTTTATAAAGTAAACCTGGAATACTGAAGAGGGCCACTCTTCTGAAGAAGCCACTTCAAAAATGGGAAAATGAGGAAAAAATAGGTCATTTGGCATTCTGCCTATAATTGCTTTCTACTACTGTCCTAATTACAGACGTTCAATAATTTCGATTTCTGTGCATTCCTTCTGCACCATGATTAGTTTATATAACTATGGGGAAACTCATCATCACCTTTTTTAACTTTACTTTAAATTTATTGATTTAATTACATGAATTTGCAGTGGCAAATGTACAACTTGGAGGCATGGAGTTTCAACTTTCAGTTTTCAAAACCATTCTCTCAGAATGGAAGGTGTTGGTTCAGCTACATTTTTTTCTAAAATTAATGCAGTTAAGATCAAATATCAGTTATGTATTTTTTAAAAAGAGATATTTATAAATTCCATATTGCTAATGATCAAAGAATGATGACTGGAAATGCATACTTGCATTTTTCTCCATATATGTTATACACATCATTAAACTGTTATTTCTAACTGGATATGTACAAATGTTTATGGGTTTACATGAATAATGTTCTCAAAATGAAGAAAAACAAAAGAACTTAAATAGTTTAAACAAGAGAGGGCCATCTGGGAACCTCCCTTAATCAACATTCTGCTCTAGATACATCAGCCCAGAACAAAAAGTATTGAAAAGGAAGAGGAATCAAACAATATCCTTGGCTTCTTTGAGGCACTGAATGGTTCCACTACCTCTGAAAATTTCCTCATGTCTTTTGCTCAATCTACATTTCTCCTTTAGATAACTGAAGCCTGATCTCTATCACTTCATGTACAGCAAATTTGGACTTCATGCAAATGAAATCATATGGTATGCGGAAAAGAGACATTTTAAAGTCAGTTTTCTTGCCTCATAATCTTAACACCCAAAGCAATTAACGCACAAAGACCAACAATAAGGCATTATAGGGAGAGATATACAGAAGTATTTTGTCAAGGGTAATAATCAGTAGGAAAAAAATTACTTTATTTTCTTCTATTTAAGTTTCAACATGCAAGAAGAAAAGTACTGACTACATTCTCCAAGCATTTAAGCCCATGAGGAGATATAATTATAGGTTTTGAGTCATCAGGCTCATCCAAATGTTCCTAAATTCCAGGCTTATTATAGATTACATTATTTGACACTAGATGTTACCTTTAAGAGAAGGTATGCTGACGTACTTCCACATCAGTTTAGGTATAAGACATGCTGTTTTCTACACATGCATATGTTTGAAAGTTGAGAATGCAGTATTTAGGAGCTAATTTTATCAGATTTCTGGGGAAGATTGCAGAGTAGGGGGTTCCAGGACTCAGTCCTCCCACCAAGATAACCACTAAGCAGGCAGGAGCTGTCTGAAACAACTATTTTGAAACAGCCAGAAGAACACTGTACAACATTGTTTTAGTTTGGTAGCTGCTGGAATGTGATATACCAGAGACGTAATGGCTTTTAAAAGGGGGAGTTTGGTAAGTTGCTAGTTTACAGTTCTAAGGCTGAGAAAATATCCCAGTTAAAGCAAGGCTATAAAAGATGTCCAAATTAAAGCACCAAGAACAGGTTTCCTTCCCTCAAGAAAGGCCGATGGGTTCCGCATTTCTTTCTCAACTAGGAAGGCATGTGGCAAACATGGCAACAGTCTGCTAGTTTTGTCTGTAGGCTTCTTGTTTCATGAAGCTCCCACAGGGGCATTTGTTCTCCTTCTTCATCTCCAAAGGTTGCTAGTTGGTTGACTCTGTGGTTCTCTCAGCCTCAAGGCTTTGCTGGGCTCTGCTGTAGCTTCCTCATGACTCTAAAAAGGGAGTCTCTTCAAAACGTTTCCTCTTTTAAAGGATTCCAGTAAGAACCCCACCGTCAATAGATGGAGACACACCTCCATGGAAATCATCTAATCAAAAGTTACCACCCACAGTTGGGTGGGCCACATCTCCATGGGAACAATCAAAAAGCTTGCAGTCAGCAATATTGCATGAGGATTAAAGGACATGGCTTTTCTAGGGTCCACCACAGATTCAAACCAGCACAAACATCTAGGGAGAGTGGGAAGAAAAGACACATAAATTATGGTAAAGAACAATAAATTGCCCTCTGAACAGTGACTGCTAGTTCCCATCTTGTACTCTTATAGCAGATCACCATAGGGTCCATTCACTGGCTAGCTGCTGACAACAGAAAGGAACAAAAAAATTCTCTTCCCCAAGAACACTGGTGGGCACTACATTGTTCATCATGCTTTCGGCAGATCATTGTTCAAACCTTTTGATTAGAGAATTAGGATTGTTAGGTTTTGGCAGTAAGTGTTTCAACCATGCTAGCCATTTTTTCAATCCAACCCAGACAAAGGAGGTAGCAGCCATCGTTTCAACCCTCTCAGGACAGGGGTGGAGGTGGTAGAAATTAAAAGACGCAGAGCTTCCTCAGGGCTGCAGGACTTCCTCAGTTATTGGAGGGCTGCGTTTGTGGAGCAGGCTAGGAAAGCTCAGCTTCAGGGAACCATCAGAGAGGTTTTTGGAGCCTTTCCTGATCCCCTCCTCTGAGCACTTTAGAGTCAGTTTGCATCCCCTTCATGGCTCCCTTACCTGGTGTTGGCTGGGAAAGACTGACTTGGAAATGTAATCTCCTGGGTGACCTTCCTGCCAGAATTTGCCCTCCAGGAAATCAGTTGGAGATAACAAAGAGTGTAAAAATCTATAGAAATGGATAGTCTGGAACAAAACCCTGCATGCACCACCATCAAATACCCGGGAGAGGGAGGTCTGTCTCCTGGAAGTAGAAGGGACAACCAAACTTCTATAAACACGAGAATTCCAAAATAACTAAACAGCAGGAGCTCAAGACAGAGGTCCAGAAAGACAGAGAAAACCTTGCACACTATATTCACCTTAGAAGATATTCTAGATGGGAAGGCTGAAGCTCAATAAAATCTTTATCACCAACTTGTTACAAAACCAAGCAACAGACATCCCGGGGAATAAATCCCAGATTTAACATATTAAAATATTATAATATACACTGTACAAAAGAAAGAGTACAAGCAAAGAAACAGGAAATGATGACCCATCCAAAGGAAGAGAATAAAAATACAGAAAACACCGGTGAAGTAGACAAGAATGAGGAAATACCAAACAAAACCTTTAAAAAATGATCAAAAAAGGATTTAAAAAATAATTAAGAAGGTCAAGGAAAATGCAGAGAAAGGACCAAAGGATATCAGGAAAACAATAATGAACAATATGAAGCCCAAGTAAAGAAATAGAATTTTTTTTAAATGAACCAAACAGAATGACTGAGAGTTGCTAGGGTTGAAGATCACAATTACTGAAATGAAAAATCCACAGGAGGGTTTCAAGAGCTGATTGGATCTGACAGAAAGAAAGAATTAGTGAACTTGAAGACAAGATGCTTGAAATGAATGAGGCTTAGGAGCAGGAAAAAAGAAGAATATTAAAAGTCAGAATAGCCTAAAACGGCTATGGGACACCTGGAGCACGTGATCATTTACATTACACCAGACCCAGAAAGAGAAGAGAAAGGAGCAGACGAAATATTCAAATAAACAACGACAGAGAAATTCATCAACATAGAAAAATATGTGAATATGCATATTCAAGAAGCTCAGAGAACATCAAATGGGATAAACATAAAGAATAATACAACCTGTGATATACAGATTACACTATCAAATGCAAAGTACAAGGACAGAGTTCTGAAAGGTGCAAGAGAAATGCAACGTGTTACATACAAGAGAATCTCAATTAGATTGAGTTCTGATCAGAAACCATGGAGGTAAGAAAGTAGTGGGTTAAAATATTTAAATGCTGAAGGAAAACAACTGACAACCATGTCAGCAATCTTAATTTCATCTGCAAATTTAATTCCCTTTTGCCATGTGGTTTAACATATTCACAATTTCCAGGCATTAAGATATGGACAACTGTCATTTAAAATCCATTCACCCCATTTCCAAATCCCCAAAGACCACATTCATTTTAGTATTAATTAAAACTCTAATCAGTGTAGATTAAAAAATCTAATCCGTGTACAAATCCCAAATTTCATATCTAAATCAGGTATGGGTAAAGCTCTGGGTACAACCCATCCTGGGTATGATTCCTCTCTCTCTGTAGACCTGTGAAACTGGAAAATTAGTGATCTGCTCCCAAATAAACAGTGGGAAAGACAAGGATACCATTTATAAACATTCTGAGTCAAAGGAAAACATGGAAGGCAAAAAGGAATCACCAGTCCTAAGAGGAAACCTAAATCACCTTAGAGAACACCTGAGTTCTCGTGAAGGGACTACTAATAGGAATATAAATGCTAAAGGTGATGCTGGTAAGGGTTAAGAAGGGAATGAATTTGCAAATGATGAACTCAAATAGTAAGCAGAAAAAATTTTCAAGCAAAATACCGTAGATGCAGCCTGGCAAATGTAAGATAGCGAGAGAGAGAGAGATGAGAGAAGAAGGAGAGGAAGAAGATGACGAAAGAGAAGGAGAAGAAGGAGGAAGAGGAGGAGGATAAGAAAAGGAGGAAGAAAAAGAGGAGGAAGAGGGAGAGGAAGAATAAGGGGAACGAGGAGAAATAAGAGAGTTATAATGCAAGAAAGACTTGACCAGCCATCACTAGTTTTGAAGATGGAGAAATGGGGCTATGGACCAAGGAATGTGGGCAGTCTCTAAAAGCTGGGAATGGCCCCGGTTGACAGAAAACTAATACGATAGATATGAATCTCATAACTTCCTAATGATCTCCAGAAAATGGGATGTTTACATTGGTCTCATTGAGGTTGTTTATATATGAACAGTTCTTACTGCCTGTGCTGGTTTGAAAGGAGGCACGTCCCCTAGAAAAGCCATATTTTAATCTAAATTCCATTTCATAAAGGCAGAATAATCCCTAATTCAATACCATATGTTTGAAACTGTAATCAGATCATCTCCCTGGAGATGTGATTTAATCAAGAGTGGTTGTTAAACTGGATTAGGTGATGACATGTCTCTACTCATTTGGGTGGGTCTTGATAAGTTTCTGGAGTCCTATAAAAGAGAAAACATTTTGGAGAATGAAGGAGATTTGGAGAGAGCAGAGAATGCTGCAGCACCACAAAGCAGAGAGTCCACGAGTCAGTGACCTTTGGAGATGAAGAAGGAAAATGCCTCCTGGGGAGCTTCATGAAACCGAAAGCTAGGAGAAGAAGCTAGAAGATGATGCCGTGTTTGCCATGTGCCTTTCCAGATGTTAGAGGAACCCTGACCATGTTCACCATGTACCTTTCCAGATGAGAGAGAAACTCTGACTGGTTCACCATGTGCCCTTCCACTTGAGAGAGAAACCCTGAACTTCATCAGCCTTCTTGAACCAAGGTATCTTTTCCTGGATGCCTTAGATTGGACATTTCTATAGACTTGTTTTAATTGGGACATTTTCTCGGCATTAGAACTGTAAATTAGCAGCTCATTAAATTCCTCTTTTTGAAAGCTGTTTCTGGTATATTGCATTCTGGCAGCTAGCAAACTAAAACACTGCCATAGAAATGTTTCTTTATCTAAACTAAATACAATGTACTGAAAGGGTTAGCATACCTCCTAAGGGAGCATATGTAGTAACCAAATATCAATAAAACAGTTTTTAAGGATTTGAAGCACTAGGTCAAATGTGAAATAATTTTTCTATTAAAAATGAAAGTATATTTTAAAAATACATGTGAATTCTAATATTTTACTCTGGCCCATGATGACTATACTATATTGGTGTATATGTCACCAATTCTTCAGTATTTTTAAAAACAGTGTGCAAAATGTGTACATCCAATTTTTTACTCACAATTTTAAAATCAATTATTCAACACATCACTGGGACTAAGGATATGAATTTTGAGAGCCCTTGATTTGTTCTAAAATGCTGTTTGAAAATATTTTACTTTTAAATTTTATATATCCTTTAGTCATCATTTTCTATAAAAAAGAAAAGTGATATGTTTTAGGACAGCCTTCGGGAACAGGATTATTTCCTTCACACAGTAATAGAAACTTCCCTGCTTTTACTAGATCAATTTTACCATGTAATGGAATGTATAATTTAAATGAAATCATTTAGATTCAAACTTTGCCTTAAGACTATGAAATTTCTATTTTATTAGAAAATTTGCATTAAGAAAATAATATATGTTCATAATAAAATTACTTCAGTGAAAAACGTAATGACTAGGGGACCCTGCATTCCGAAAGACACCTAAGACTACCAATGCCATCATCTGTTTCCATAATGTTTTTTTCCCCTAGGTATTTTTGTGGCTGTATAGTTCCTATTACATTGTGGAATTCTTTTTGTTAGTTACAGGAATCTCATGATATAGATGTTTTACCTGTTCTCCTATTGTTGAACTCTTAAGCTATGTCCCCAAGTTTTCATTGTGGTAAATAATACTGTGAAAAAAAGTGTGCCTTCACTGTTCTTACATTCATAATTTCTAGATTAATTTACCCATTGAATGCTAGGGAAAAGGAAATGAACATTTGTGACCTCTTGATATAATGTCAAAAATGTCTTATGAAATGTTTTATTCCCTTGATATAAATATCCATTAGCAATCAACTTAGAAACCTTCCATGAATATGAAATTTGATAAGTAAGTAATAGGCTTGCTATTTTTCAGTGTTGAGGTGTTTTTTAATCTACATGATTTTGATTTGAGCGAGTGGGGCATGCTATCCTAAGAGTCAATAATAGAGGAACATTGCTGCCTGAGTTCAGATTGCCTCCTAGTTCCTTCTTACAGACCCTGGTAAGGCCTGGTTGCATTCCCTGTCCTTGAATTTCTTGAGATATTTTGATACCTGCTAATAGATTCCCCTTGAACAAAAGCTTGCTTGAGTGTTTCTGTTACTTAAAACCAAAAGAAAGTAAAAAAAGGTTATAAGAATGCACATATAGTTTAGACTGCAGTATAAAAAACCGAATATTATATTAACAGCATTTCCCACATGTTGTGCTTTTATATTATTCAAAGAGTTTCTTTTTAATAGAGGCATCAGTAAACTTTTATATTTTTGAAGATGGTATGCGTGATCAATAATGTCACTGAGAGAAGCCTGATAAAGACTGAGAAGTGTTCATTAGATGCTTCTACATATAAGATATTGGGTTGGGAATGCTCAATTTTGTGTGAAGCTTGCTGTGCCAGTTTTACGTGAAGGATAAATGGAGATAAGAAAACGAATACAGCTTGTATCAACTGCTCTTTCATTTTGAACATCTAAGGAATGAAAGAAAAGGGTCAAATGGTAACTGGAGAATGAGGACAACTGAAGGGAAAAAAATAAAATTTTCAGGAAGGTTATAGCATTTATTTAGAGCATGGCTGAAAAAATGAAATAGGGATTGCTGAATTTATTAGTGGAATGGAGAAATTTGTTGATGTATGTAAGATATATAGACATAAGAGAATATGATGCAGTACTCTGCTTCTGGCCAAGCTGGAGAAACAAGGACTGAATTCACACTTTCACCTGAAAAGGCCCTCTTAAAATTTGCAAACCATCCAAAATACCCGGAACAATGTTTTTTAAGATACTGAGCATCAGGCAGCAAAAGGCAGTGATCGCTGAGAAATAAATGAGATGAGGTCTGCAATTGTATGTGCATTTTCCTTAAGAGAATTTTCCAGCTGCATTGCAAGACCCTGCAGACTCCCTGCATGATGAGATGCACGTGAGAATCCAAGGGTAGTGTCCCCAGAAACAAGTACTGGAGAGGAGAGAACTTCACATGGAGATAACCATAGAGAAATGCAGGTAGGTCTCCTTTGAGTATTTAGCATTGCCCTGTTAATGCATGGCACCTGAGGAAACTAACCAAAGCCACAGAAAGAAACATCTAAAAGGCTTAAAGCACCCACAGAGCACACAGAACTTTTAAAAATGTCCGTTCCAACTGGCTCTAACCATTATAAAAGAAAGGAAAAACTTATGATTTTCAGGGTATTGGGTGGAGTTCACAGGCAGTTTTTGCCTCAAAGTAAGGAATAATTAGTCTTCAACTAATCACTGCTCTAGACCCACCTAACAAATCATACTAGCAAGAGTTATCTGCTTTCTAAAATGAACTTCAAGAATATTCATAGGAATATAAAAAAATACTCAGCACCCCAAAAAATAAAGTTCGCAATGTCTGTCATCTTAATCAAAGATTACCATGTAATCAAAGAAACAAGAAAATATGAACATAATGTGAAGACTAACCAATCCGTTGAAACCATCCAAGAACTGATAACAGAAGTTAAAATTAGCAGAAACAAGGTACACTAAAATAACTCTAACTACATTTCATGCATTCAAAAAGGTTAAGTAGAGACATAGAATATATAAATAATTCAAATCAAACTTCAGAAATGAAAGCTAAGATATCTGAGATTAAAAAAACACACTGGGTGAATGATATCAGTATAATACCTTGTTTAGCTTGAGATAAAGATGGTCACACAGACATATATAAGATGCATGTGGATACATATGGGCTAGCATATGCATATGTGTTTTCTTTCATTGTCAGTTGAGTAGGGCCTAGAAACAATGGCACTCCAGTAGCAATGATCGATCACATGCAGCACCCAGATTTTGAATTCTAATACCATTATACAGTAAAAGAAATCCTGGGAGAAATGGCTAATTCTAAGACTTTGGCAGGAAATGCACCAAATGAGCCAGAAAATAAGGAAGTGCTTGAAATAAGAAGATGCCTACAAAGTCTTTATTATATCAAAAGTGTACAACAGCCAACTGAAAGCTTCCAATGGTCAAAGGTGGAACAGTTTGAGCAAAAAACTAAGAGTATTGGACTAAAACCCAAAGTATAAAATAAATGTCCATGAGCTCATGAATCTATACTGATAAATATTAATGATTACATCTGCCATATATTATATTATTATATATTATTATATTATGTAACAACTCTCTGCTCCTTAAGTGTGTGCTGTATGTAGTGACTTCCTTTCAAAGAGTTAAGCATGTAGAGGGAAACAGTAACTCTATGATAGAGAATAATACCACAATGACAAGCCATGTCCATAGTATGTTCCCTTCATGTTATGTGAGAAGAATGAATTTTACCTCTCTTGTCCTCCTTCTAAAAACACATAACCCTAGTCTAATCATGAGAAAAATATCAGACAAACCTAAATTGAAAGAAATTCTTCAAAATATCTGATCAGTACTCTTCAAAACTGCCCAGGTCCTTTAAAAAACAAAGAATGCCATGAGAAACCATCACAGTTAAGAGTAACCTAAGGACACATGATGGTTAAATGCAATGTGGTATCTTTTAATAAAGGAAGGATATTAAGTAGAAATTAAAATATGAATAACATGGATTTTATAATCATAAAAATGATTTTATAATCATTTTATAACATAATAATAAGTTAATGTTGATTCAGTTTATTGTAGCAAATGTTTCATGATAATATATATTATTAATGAGAAGAGAAACTTGGTCCAGAGTATGTGAGAATTCTCTGCACTATCTTTGCAAGTTTTCTGTAACTCTAAATTGTTCTAAAATGAAATTTATATAGGAAAACTTGTTTTAGTTTGTTTTACAATAAAATCACTGGACAAAAACTACAAATCTGACATTGCAGAAGATAAGATCCAATGATCTTGAAGACACTGAACAGACATTTCCAAAATGAAACACAGAGAACAATCTGAAAAATGTAAAGGGCCTCAGTAAGCTGTGGAGCCACATGAAGTTGTCTAAATGCATTTTAATAAGTTAATTGAGAAAAAGGCAATTTAGGAAGTTGGTAGGGGAAATCATTTGAAGAAATAACGGCCCTAAAACTAAAATGATGAACCACAGTTCCAAGATGATCAATAAGCTCTAAGCACAAGAAACATGAAGTAAACAGTGCAAAGCATATCATCATCAAGTTGCAGAAAATCAATGACAAAGAGAATATCTTAAAAGAAAGCAGGAAGAAATACATGCTACACACAGAGGAAAAAAGATACAGATGAAAGCAGTTTTGCTCAATACAAGTGAGTAGACAGTAGAGCGACCTTTTAAAAGTAGTGAAAAAAATAATATTGTATCAATTGTCTATTGCCACTATAACTCACCAGCTCACACTCGGTGACTTCCAAAAACTGGAATTTATTACCTTACATTTCTGGAGGTCGGGGGTTTGAAATGTTTCTTTGGGTTAAAAGCAAGGTTTCAGCATGGATATGTTCCTCTGGAAGTTCTGGGGAGAATCCAGTTCCTTATCTTTTCCAGCTTCTAAGCTACCAGCATTCTTTAGATCATGACCCCTTCCTCCATCCACACAGCCAGTAGTGTACTATTTTCTCTCCTCTCGGACATCTGATTCTATCTTCCCATTTTCTCTCTCTTTTATACGGACCTTGGTGATTACATTGGGTATACCTGTACAATTCAGGGTAATTTCCCCAACTCAAGATTTATAATCGCATCTGTAAAGTCCCTTTTGCCATGTGAGTTTCCAGGTTTCAGGAATGATGATTTGGGTATCTTTGAGAGTTCGTTATTCAGCCTATCATACATGTTTTTCAAAAATGAAAGCAAAATAAAGACTGACAAAAATGGCCACGGAATTCACTGTGAGTAGTTTTATGCCACAAGAAATAGTAAACAAAGTCTTTAAGTAGAGAGAAAATGATACCCCATTCCATATGTGTGATTCCATTACATAAAATTTGATAAAAAACTTTTCAAGGAACATATATTTGACATATATACCAGAAACGACTTGAGTAGATCAGACATTCTTTAGTTAGGAATATCAGGTTTATAAAATTAATTGTAATACAATACTCTGAACATTTGTTTTTACCTGTGTACACAGAGTCTACAGAGAAATATTAGTTCTCACACATTAGCATTAAAAAAGGAAATCTGAGTTATGGTGAAAATGGTGTAGGGAAAATCAGAGCATTCAAAGAAAGAAGAAAAAAAACCCTCAAAAATCACTTAAAAGGTTTCAAATTGAAATGCATTTTAAATTATAAAATTCTATTTGTATATATAATTACATGTAGGTGCAATTACTTCAAAGCTCTAACGTTTTCTTTATTTTGTCCACTGAAGTTTTTGGAGCACGTCGTTCTCTCTAACCATTTTGAGTCACCTTTATAGGCTGTTAGCTGTAAAAGGCTGATTGTCAGTTCATTAGGCTTAAAAGATTTTATGTTGAAAATCATTCACAGACATATCTACCTAAGGAAAATATTTTATTATTCATTTGCTGCCATACACAATCTATAAAACACCATAGTCAATGTTGTATATAAAGCCTTATGTCTTCCTCATAAATCTCCTGAAAATCCATAACCAGTTGGAGTAACAGTAGGAAGAAAAACACAACATAAATATCTGCCTGACCTGTTAAGAAACAGAAATATCCTAACTCTTTACCATGATTTTATTGTACTCTCTGACCTCTTCATCTTCCAGAGAACAGAATTTGTAGTATGAATAAGTAGACATAATGGTAAATTCAATAAAGATATTTTAAATTTATTATTTAAGCTTATAGAAGATAAAAATTGCATATCACTCCTTCAAAAATATAACTACTTTCTTGCATTGGCACGCTTTTTTGAATTTAAAAATATATAAAATTATGTCTACATGTCCATAGACAGGTGCTATATTAACCAATGCTAATGATAAATACAGCCTAAATAAAAGAGAGGCCAGAAGAAGATAAAAAAGAAATCATGGAAAATAATAAAACATCTGACATTTGTACAACCTTTAGCTAGAACCACCTGACTGCCAGGTGACAGTATATATTTAGTAATTGTTTGATATATAAGTTATCGGTATTCTTTCCTGGTAGCATATTTCTGAGATTTTCAACAGACTTGTTGAAAATTCCTTCAGACTTTTCAATAAAGCCAACTTTCTCAAGATATATTTCAAATAGGTGAATTTTCAGCAACCCAAAACACATTCTCTCAGTATGTTTCAATACAAATAATTAATAAGGAAGAGAGTAATCAGAGGAAAAATGATAAGCCCATTCTTATTTTAATCAGTGGAAATTAACATTTGAAGGTGTGGTGAAGCCATTCAATGAATTAGTAATGCCTTGCTATTCCACGTTTAAAAAAAAAGAGCTGACAACAGGAAAAATATATGGTAAATAGCTGTCAAGGTACTAGATATTATGCTAAATTCATTATTCTGCATTTTTTCAATCTTGTTGAGGAGGACATTTGGTGGGAGAATATCATCAGCAAAACCAGCCAGGGATTAATTAAATGGCCATGGTTTGGTCTCAACCTTCCTCATCAGTTATGTTCCATTGCAGTCTAATGGAAAACAGGACTGAAGCCAGAGAGCAGATTTAACATGAACTCTCAAGCTAAATTCTCATGCATTTTCCATCCAGTATTTATTGACATGATGCTACGTGCCTAACCCTGACCTCTCTGCTTACATTTCCTGCCCAGCACCACATTTCCTCTGGACCCAACTCTCACTCTCACCTTGTTTCGCCACACCCAACCTTTCTTTTATCTAAATACCTTCTCTGTAACTTCCTCCTGGATCTTGCCCAATCAAAACAACCCATTCCCAAACTCATCAAAGAATGGACTGGGCTAATCAATGAATGGCTCCGCTGAGAAACTTCCAAGAAGGGTCAAATGTGTAACTATCTTGAAAGTGAGATTTCAAGCTTCCTGTTCTGGTGTTATTATTCTCTATTAAATATGACTTTTCTGTCACCTATTCAAGTCCCTATATCAAATTTTGAGATAAAGGGAGAAATACAGAATTCTCCCTCTTTTCTTCTTCTTCTTCATAGGCCCTGACTGATATTGACAAAGCTTCTAAATAATAAAATTTCCAGTAGTGATCAGCACAATCCAGGTGGTTAAGCAGAGTCAGAACATTGCAAGCAACAGTAACTAATGGTCTTTAGGTCTTAAAGATATTGAATATTAAAGAATACATCAAAAATCCTTTTTTTCCTATTATTGAAGTTCAAAGCCACAGTTGTTTAAACAAACAGAAAGGTCTTCTTCGGTAGATGGTCCGTTTGTAGACAATCCAGTTTCTTCTTGCTGTAAAAATTAGCCCTGCTGCTGATGGCTAACAGCACAATGTGTGGAGGGAGGAAAGGGTGAGGACAGAAGAGAGTTCAGCACATAATCACCTTAACATTATGCTTTGGGAGATGCCCACAGTGGCTCTTAGGAAATGCATATGTTCTTACTACTTTGGACAAAAAAATCACAGAACAGGAAAGCTGGTAACAGTGAATGGAAGTACTCTCTGCCTCAATTCTCTAGAAGCAGTGTTTGTAAAACAATCTTAAATGGAAGAGAGAATTAAACTAAGGAATCAAAAGACACTAGTTCTATCAATTATGTTGTAGGATGGATGGGACAGTGGGGAATGTACTGTATGTGAAATGTCCAAACATCATCTGTTATTTACATTTAAAATCTAGTTAAATAAAGATATTATTTGATAGCCCAGGTCCTTGTACTTTTCTTAATTAAGTAAAAACAGAGCATCTTCTATTAAAGATAGGAACATTGACATAAAGTTCAAGAAAAAAAGGGGAAAAAACACATTGCTAGTAACTTCTTCTGTATTCTTTGGAAGAAGATAAGAAAACTGTCCAAACTAATATATTATTCACATTTTTCTTCCAGACTTATTATAAAAAGACTGATATAAAAATATCTTAAATCATAGATCATTTTATGTATTTATTTTTATTTTTAATTTTTTTGGCCTGGACAGGCACCAGCAATCGAACCCTGATCTAGCATGGCAAGCAAGAAAAATTCTGCTTGCTGAGCCACCATGGCCAACCCCAAGTCATTTCCTTTTATCACAAAGTAACTAATGAAATGGAGTAAATATGCTGGACTATACTCCTTAATTAGACATCTTGGTAAAAATATATATTTTGGGTCATGTTCTTGAAGGTGCGAGTGTTTCTACTTATTCTTCAATATTTTGCCTTCATTTCGTTATACTAGATTCATTTTTTACTTTATTAGTTTTGCGTGATGGTTTTAATAAAATGATCTTCAATTTTCTTTTAAAGATCTGTATTTTTCTGCAGCTTAAAGCATTACGACTACATAATAGCTAGATATCAGAACAGCAGAGTAACAAAAGACTGCATAATTTTTAAAATGTTGTATAAATAGAAATAAGATTTCATAGTTATAAACATCAAATATCTAAATATGGCAGAATGATTAAAAGCATTATCTGACATCTCCGAAATGAAGCAATATTTGGTCATTGTTAAGGATTGAAGCATGTACCCCACAAAAATATGCTCAAATGCTAAATTCTGGTTGTGTTTCTGAACTTCTTTCTAAATAAGGTCTTCAAATCCTATTAGTTAAGGTGAGGACTAACTGTTTCAGATATGAAACATGACTGGAGTTTTTATAAGCAAAGGAAATTTGAGCATAATAAGTGGAGACAGAAGGAGTGAGATGGCAATTGCTGGAGACAGACAACAAGTTATAAATTACCAATATGCCATCATCAGAATGCTAGCAGAATTCAGAGAAAGTCTGAGTTGTGATCCTGCCAATGTCTAGCCTGCAACTAGTCTATTCAAGACTGACTAATCTGTCTGCTCAAAGCAACCAATCTGATTCTTTCTTACAGCAGCCTGGAAAATTAAGACAGTTATTAGAGGTGAGGGTTTTAAAGAATATCATTGACAAGGAAAAGACTGAGACATGTGAAATGTGAAAAGAAAAAACACTTCAGATTTCTTATGAGATCTAAGAAATATATATGAATATGCGAGATATTAACAGTGTTCTGAGTTGTGAATTGCAGGTGTGATTTGTATTTGCCTTCATCTTTACAATAGTTCTCAAACTTTCTAAAATAAATTTAGGGGGAGGGAATGGTGGCTCAGTGGCAGAGTTCTCGCCTGCCATGCGAGAGACCCAGGTTCGTTTGTGGGTGCCTACCCATGCCAAAAATATAAATAAATAAAATAAATTTAAATAATCAGAAAAATATATGAAAGAACAGAAACTTTCTTCAAGTGAGAAAAATTGAAGAAATCTAAAGTGGTAGAGTTTCTTACCGTGTAAACAATTTATTAAGAAAATCATTACCACCTGCCTATCAATGAGAAAGAAAAATGTCTACATTCCTGATGCAGATTATAACAATTTTGTCAGATAAAACTGATGGGTCTTGGACTTAACAGTTGATCTATTAGTAATATAATAGCCGTCATTTTATCGGGTGAAAAGAAAACACGATTTTGAAGAGAAGAAATTTAAGAGCCGTGGACCCTGATGTTCAAAAGCACTAATTTCTTTGCTTAAATACTTGAATAGACCAAATATGTATATTTTGGTAAACCTTGCAATAACTAGTTTCATCAAAGAAAATAATGTTGATGTTAGTGCTGAAGTGTCATTACCATGGCTACAGGTCCCCTGGAGAATGAATTTAGCCTTTCTGTGAAAAGCAGCATTTATTTTTAAACAAGTACTTCAGTGACACCTTCATCCTTGCAAATGTGCAACTTAATGATTTATGCATGAGAGGGAAAAGATTGCAATCTCTTCAAGTCTTCTTCTTCCAAATGAAACAGAAATTTGAAGTCGTTTTACCTTTCATTATGAGTGATAACAGGTTTTCACATGTATTTTCAGATAATGGCCTCCATTTTCTCATTGAATTTTTCTGAGAATTTTCCAATTCTCCACTCATTTTTCTTTCAGCTAGCCTCTGGGCATCAGGAAAGAACCGATATTATGCAAACCCAGCACCGTTACAGAATTCTAAAACGAAGGGCCAACAGATGAACAAAAAGCCAAGAAAACAGTTAGGAGAGGCTCTTGGTTACTATGGAATTACAAGCAACTCCAGAAAAGCTTGTGTCAACATGAATTTTCAAGGGACCAAAGAGTGTTCTGAAAAGTTTTGCCACAAGAGCGAGTAAAGACAAAAATTCCTTTGGAAAATCTGAAGCACAGACGACTATTGGGGTCTTGGCAAAACACAATCCCTGGTGCATGTTTGTTTCAGCACCGTAATTATTTCTGAAGCTTATCTCTTTTATTTCTTTCTAGTTTTTTGTTAGCTTCTTAAACACTAAACATACTGATGTCCCTAGTAAAACCCTTAATAGTTCTCAAATTAGAGAATCCATTGCGAATCAAACAAGTACTTCTCTTTTAGTTCTGCTTTTATATTACATGATCATCTGGAGAGAGAGTTACTTACTGTTGATTTTTATTCTGAATGTTTCATGTTTTTTGATTTGAAAGTAAATGAAGGTGGGGCAGTATGACAGTGGCTCAGTGGCAGAGTTCTTGCTTATCATGCCAGAGACGCAGGTTCGATTCCTGGTGCCTGTCCAAAAAAAAAAGGTAGATGAAATGGGAGTAATGTGGGTGTTGGAGTCATACAAACCTGCATTCAAATTCCTGCTCTTATATAGACCCACAGAGTTGTTTAATCAGTGGCAAAATGCTTAAAATTCTGCAAGTTTCAGATCCTTCATTTAGAAAATGGAGAATAATATTATATACTTATAGAATGGCTTCTCTGTAAGAATTTGTTGAAACCACGTATGTTGAGTGCCTGGCATAGAGTAAATACTAAAATATTAGTGGGCCCCCATTCCTACCCACCTTGGCTTCTTGCTTAAAATCCCAGGTACCAGCCCTTTGCCACTCCTTTCCTACTGTCCATTACGTTGATGATTATAAGGAGAAGTAAAAGGGGATTGGGGATAGAGGCTGAATGGCAAAAAACAAAAGAAAGAAAGAGAAAGGAGAGGGGACAATAAAGATGATGCAACAGTTCTGTTCATTGCTTTTGTGTTTTCTTTCAATGGACTCTAATTCAGTTCTATTTCCTTTCAGTTGAATACTGAAATGGAGAAATTAAGATTACACAGATACACACACACACACACGCACACACACACACACAGACATACACTAAGGAAAACAAAAAGAAAACCATCCAAGAGTGGAGTTCATTAGAAAAACAAGGAAATTAGCAGGAAAAAATAAATGTGTGGCATTTAAAAAAATATTTCTTTTAAAAATATTTTTATTTTTAAAATACATATTTTAAATTTTAAAAATTTAAAATAAAAAAAGGGCTGTTTTTCCCTTTCTTCGTTCCACAGTATAAAAAGATAAAGTTTGAACTTGGGAGAAAAGAAGTTGAGTTATCTAACCCCCTCAGAATTCTTGGGTAGGTCAGAGATCTGTCTAGCTACCCAAAAAGTCCATTAGCTAAGTGTTCCATCTGTGCTCTTAGTCATTTTGTGGTGGAGAAGACATTCCTCTGAGCTTTACTAATTAGAGAAGGAAATCACTCAGCCTAAAAGAATAGTTATTCCTCTAACAAAAATTCTTATATTACTCCTCATATCACTATTTTCCAGTTGTCCCTACATTACAGTAAGGATTACTAGATCCTTGAGGGAAATTTAGAAATCTTCCCAGTTTACCAAGAGGGTTGCATGAGACTTGAGATCATTTATTCACTCAATCAAAGAAATACTTATCAAGCATTTTCATAATGACATTTTAGTGCTGAAAATATCACTATGAACAAAATAAGCATGGTCCCTAACTTAATGGCTCTCACAGTCTGAAAGGCAGGATAAACGTTAATTATAGATTTACAGAAATGCAAGCAATTGAAAATATTAGTAAGTAATGGAGAAGAAAGTAATTGGTTCTGTAAATTTGAATATAAAGAAACCCTGCTACAGCGTGAGGTGTCAGGGAGAATTTCTTTATAGTAGCGGCAATTCTACAGGGATTTGATGAAGGTAAATTAGTAAGGAGAAAAGGAAAGACGGTTTGGCGAAAGCCTAGAAATGAGAAAAGTAGAGCAGATGTGAGCAAGTGAATGAAGCTCTCTGTGGCTGGAGTACATATATCCAGTGAGGAGAGGTCAGATAAGAAGGCAGGAGGCAAGTCACATTGGATCTTGCTAGACATGTTGATTTTTTTGACCAGTTTTTGCCAGAACTAAGAAGCGAACCTATGATTATCAAAATTAAGTTCTCCATGGGAAAGAAGATTTCTGCTCAATATACAATTCTGGCATATATTATCTATACAAAATGGGAATTTCCCCATTTTCTCAGATTTTCAATTAAATCTCCAAGCTGAAAACAGCAAGCACATAGGAACTGTGACTTAAAAAGAACCAAAAAAAAAAAAAAAACAAAACCAATAACCAACTAAGAAACACTGGAACTGCTTCAAGGCTTACTCAAAGACTACTGACTCTCCATGACAGAGTTGTCCCATGGAAGGTGGCAGGGGATTGAAAAGTAAAGTTTGAAACATATATAAGCCTGAAATTTCACTGGAGTCTTGCTTAAGTCCCTGGAATATCTGGACATGGGTGCCTATTCACCATCAAACATATTGTGAAGTCTAGGATGGTTGTAGTGGCTCAAAATGATATGGATGAGAATGGTCTACAATGGAGCTGTTTGGCATGTCATAGATCCATGAATTTCCCATAGACAAATTGGAGAATAGAGACTTTAAATGGGTTTTAACCATTGTGACAAGTGGTGATTCCCAATTTCCCCACACTTTCTGTTCCTTAAACTTGCATCCGGCTAATATTATAACAGGGCTTTCCTTAATGGCTTGAAGCTAAACAAAACAAAACAAAACAAAAAAAGAAGTAAAGAAAGAAAAAAGAAAGCACTGTCCCAGACTTTGTAGATTGACTTGTACAAGTGCTATTCTTCAGGGTTTATTCATACAATGAGTTTATAGAATGGCTCAAGGCCAAAGCATACAGTTCTCCTCAGTCTTTTCTGTGCGAGAGTCTTGTCTTAGACATGTTTGTGTGGCTCTAGGATTTTCCCTGTTTACATGGTTCTGAATGTCTCCTATTCCCTAGGAAACAGTTTCCTTAGTATTCCAGGCACTGCACTCAGCATTCTACAGCTAGAAATTTCTTGCTCTAGGCAGGTCAATGTGACCGTTCTCTTATTGCCTCTACATAGAAGACAAGTTCAGGCCCCCAGCAGACAGATTAGGCAAGATTTACTGGCTCCCATTATGTGTGGAAGGGCTACTCTGCTCCCTCAAGTACAAGGAGCCACCTCTGTGTCAAGATAGTTGCCATCTTAAAATCACAAATACTGAAGTTAGTTACTGAGCAGCAGTATCTCACTTGGAAAGTTGTTAGTCAAAAAAGTTGACTGAGGACAGAGATCCTGGAATGAGCTGAGACTCAGCATCAAGGGACTGAGAAAAACCCTAGAATGAGCTGAGAATTAACATCAAGAGACTGAGAGAAACTTCCCGATCAAAAGGGGGAAGAGTAAAATGAGACAAAGTGTCAATGGCTGAGAGATTCCAAACAGAGTCGAGAGGTTATCCTGGAGGTTATTCTTATGCATTAAGTAGATATCAACTTGTTGTTCAAGATGTAGTGCAGAGGCTGGAGGGAATTACCTGAAAATGTAGTGCTGTGTTCCAGTAGCCATGTTTCTTGATGATGATTGAACAATGATATAGCTTTCACAATGAGACTCTGTGAATGTGAAAACCTTATGTCTGATGCTCCCTTTAGCTACTATATCAACAGAAGAGTAGAACATATGGAATAAAAATAAATAATAGGGGGAACAAATGTTAAAATAAATTCAGTTTGAAATAGTGGTAAATGAAAGCAAGGAGTAAAGGGCATGGTATGTATAGTCTTTTTTTTCTCTATTATCATTTTATTTCTTTTTCAGTTATCTTTTTATTTCTTTTTCTAAATCAATGCAAATGTACTAAGAAATGATGAATATGCAACTATGTGATGATATTAAGAATTACTGATTATATATGTAGAATGGAATGATATCTAAATGTTTTGTTTGTTAATTTTTTTAATTAATAAAAAAAGTTTTAAAAAATGCAAAAAAAAGTTGTCTGAAATGAGAGAGAATCTTTGCAACTGACTTTTAATATCTTGAAATAATAAAGGTGTAATTTGTTTGAACCTGGAAAAAAATCTCATGTAAATTCAGCTGCTGGTTACAAAAACAAGAGCTAGTAATTAAGATATTGCAGCAACAATTTATAAGAATTGGACATAAAAATAAAAAAGGCCTTACATTAGGACCATCTAGCATTCTGTAATGGAAGGAAAAGAAAAAAATGGAGGGAGTGATTTTGATTTGCTTGTCATTAAAATGAGAGATAAGTATAGCATTAACTGAGATGCAATTGTTTTTGGTTTTGGAAATATTGAGACAAATCATTTGCCTCTGTGGGGTGAATCACTCAATATCTACAAAAAATTGCTTTAGAAATACCAATTAGTGGTTAAATATAACAATTAATACTAAGGCTACAGATACATTAATTTAAAATTGAGACTTCATTCTTTAAGAAGCTATAAATTTTTAAGTAAACGGCAAAGAAAAAAGCATTCTTTGTAAATTTAAATCTAATCAGAAGATACAAGGCAGTCTAGTATTAAATAATTCAGGAATGCTCTTTCCAATGAATTAAATTCATGTGTGTTTGATTGGCTATAATGACACTAAAAAAAGAAGTAAAGGAATCTTATAGGATTGTTTAAAGGCAAACTGAAAGGTCTCTTTATTGATTACATCCTTGGGTGTTTTCTACTGATTAAAATATCAAAGTAATACAAAGTAATGCAGATAAAAATGTTATTATATTATTTTAAAAATAACATATTATACAAAGGCCTAAAATTAAAAGCTGTGATTTCTTTGCCTACATTGCTCTTCCACTTCTACCTTTATGCTCAACAAAGAACTACTTTAACTGGTCCCTTCTTCTAGTGTCTCTTATCTTCCTCTCAATAAAATATTATAACATTGCCTCTCAACTAACCAGCTCAGAAGATCTT
The DNA here is from genome assembly GCF_023851605.1 of Tamandua tetradactyla. NCBI lineage: Eukaryota > Metazoa > Chordata > Mammalia > Pilosa > Myrmecophagidae > Tamandua > Tamandua tetradactyla. The sequence continues at coordinate 10,674,359 of NC_135348.1, forward strand.
CATGAACTCTATAAATTCTGACAAATTATCTCACTCAGATTTCCTTTTCCCTCTTTCAAGTCTCAAATTTCCTTTTTGCTTCTCGTTTTAAATGTTGAGAATTATCTCCTTTTCTTCTATTAATTTTCGTCACATAATTCAGGAATTTCTTTGGTTTCTATAGTCTGTGTTTCCTCAACTTTAGACAACATCTCTTCACTCCCCAAGGTGAAGACCAAGATGAAGAAATTAGAGTACTTATGTTTACCCCCACTCCAACGCCAATTTCTGTTCAGTGCTAACTGTTATTTTTATCAGTTAAACACATTAGTAACATAACATATCAACTAAGAGTGTTGTGGTAGTCAATATTCATCAACTGATCTAATTTTCATTGATAGGGGACTTTTCTTTAACCACCTTCCTGTGGCTAGAAAGAACGTATGACCAACTCTGCAAAATGAAATACTGGTATAAGTGTATGGGTAGAGCTTATGGAAGAGGTCTTAAAAAGGGATACATTCAATTGTCAGGCTTCTTGACAACTCATTCCTTTACCTATTTTCCTGTCTAACTGAAAGGTAAATAAAATATCTGGAAGTATTTTACATAGCCTTCTTTCAACTTTGAAAAAAAGCTTAAGAATGACGCTTGCAGACCTAGAAGGGTGAAAAGATACAAAAGCAGTGTTTGTCCTGGAATCTTTGAGTAGCCACATTAAACTTGTAATTTCAACAGGCATTTTTGTTGCTTAAGACAGGTAAGCCATTTTTTTGTTATTTTTCTCTTAATTAAATCTTTCTTTATTGATTAAAGTGATTTCAATGTATAGGAGGGTTTATTGTTAACTTGAAATCCAGAAGTAGTGAGCTTGTGGTTTGATTCAGCAGCCTCCAAATGCCATTAAGCTCTCAAACTTTCTGTTTCTTCTCAGGTATCCCTGCTATATTTGTTTTAAACTCATACTTCAAGGTCCCAAGACATATATGATGGTGACCATGGATGCTACAGAGTTAAAGAGAGCTCCAACTGCTATACCTTTGGATGCCTCACTTTGTGGAAACTCTTCCACAAGATTGTTCTCAGCCAAAGAATGATCATGGAGGTGTACTAGAGCCAAGCCATTCCTGCCCAGTTCTGGTATCCTCTGATGGGAAATATTTGCCCAAGATCACCTTCTCCTCTGGAAACTTTCTCAAACTGCATTATAAAATGAGATTTTTCCTAAAATGCTTAACCTTCCTCCTGTCCTTTTGCAGTTGCTTTGCATGATGGTGGTAAGGCTCTCCCTGCTTCCTGCTTTATTGTCCTCTAGTCTTTATAGACATTTATCCTAAGAGAAATCTTGTATGTCTAATCCTGTAGACTCATACTGACACAAGCAATAAATTCGTCACTTGGTAATGAATCATTTACACTGAGCTACTTCCATCTGGGAAGTACTGGTGATTCATCCTCACAAGAATAGCTACCTATTCCATGTTTGTGCTTGCCTTTCCTGTTTGCAGAGCCTCAGCCAGTACCATTATCTTGCTCTTATAGAATACTTGATCCACATATATAGATTTTCACATAATAAAAACTCTAATAATAATATCTACTTCATAGTATGGAAGAGTGGGAATAGTCCATGACCATAGGATTCAATGATCATATCAAAAAACTCTATTTGCAGCAGCTGATCTCAGGAAGTACTAAAACACCCTACTGCACACACAGTTAACGCGCAAGATTGGAAGCAATATTTTACAAGGATGAGATGGTATCCTTAAGGTTGCAGTATATGCTGTAACGTGGAATATGAAATTTTGGTCCCTTTTACTATAACTTCCATGACATACTGGGGAATTTTTTGCTTCCCATCCTCACAAATCTGGGTCCTTCAGGGTTAGAGGTCCCAGTCCGCCAAGGTAACAAAATCTTGTTAGGGGATTTGGTGAATATAGGTTATGGTTATGGAGCACTTTGGAATTGGGGTCTAATGGCTAGCCCACAAAAAGAGGAGTCAACATCTTGCGAGGGATAATTGACCCTTGTCAGCAGATGGAGGTGGGACTGCTTTTACATAATTGGGGCAGAAATGAGTATGAGTGGAACCCATATATGGTAGATAGAATTCTACAATGACTCTGAATGATGCTTGACATTGTATAATTGTTCCCCGTTGACTGTGGTCTGGACTTATGAATGCGGTGAGAAAGCCTAAACACTGTAAAAGTAAAGGAATTTTGAAGATGCAATGAAAACCTTTAATCAGTTGACTATAAAAATTAATCAAAAGGGAGATTATTTGGTGTATGCCTAACGCAATTTTGTAAAAGCCTTAAAGGAAAGATTTTGCACTGACTTCGAAGAATCACACATCATTTTGTGACAACCTAGAGATGATGAAGTCTAGGAGCTAAAGGACTTAGTCCTACAACAGCATGAGCTCAATGCTCAGGAAAGGTTCACGTTATACTACCAGGTAAGGCACTAAGACCTGCCAAGGTGATAGCTAAGTATAAAGGGAATTTAGATAGTATGATAGAAGTAAACTAGAATGGGCCACGGTGGCTCAGCAGGCAAGGATGCTTGCCTGCCATGCCAGAGGACCCGGCTTCGATTCCTGATGCCTGCCCATGTAAAAAAAAAAAAAAAAAAAAAGAAGTAAAGTGGAATGATTACTAGTTTTGCCTTCTTGAGATCTACTGTGGAGACAAGGACTATAGTTAATCCCACTAGATCCCTCTTCTAAATTTCCCTTAGTAATAGAGAAGCACTGAAAGAAGGACATACTTGTTTGTCAAACAGGTGGAGAAATGAATATGTGAGCCTCAGGGAGAAGACTGTTCTCCAGAAGCAAGAAAATATGACTATAATCAAGAAAAAAGAAGTCAATAGAAACTGACTGTGCTGGTTTGAAATGATGTACATACCCTAGAAAAGCCATGTTTTAATCCTAATCCCATTTTGTAAAGGCAGCCATTTCATCTAATCCCTATTCAGTATTGTATGTTCGAAACAGTAATTAGATCATCTCCCTGGAGATGTGATTTAATCAAGAGTGGTTGTTAAACTGGATTAAATAGAGGCATGTCTCCACCCATTTGGGTGGGTCTTGTTTTCTTTCTGAAGTCCTATAAAAGAGGAAACATTTTGGAGAATGAGAGAGATTCAGAGAGAGAGCAGAGCAGAATGCTATAGCCACCAGAAGCAGAGACCACCAGCCAGGGACCTTTGGAGATGAAGAAGGAAAACGTCTCCCTGGAGCTTCATGAAACAAGAAGCCAGGAGAAGAAGCTAGCAGATGACACCATGTTTGTCATATGCCCTTCCAGATGAGAGTGAAACCCTGACTGTGTTCACCATGTGCCTTTTCAGATGAGAGAGAAACTCTGACTGTGTTTACCATGTGCCTTCTCACTTGAGAGAGAAACCCTGAACTTCATTGCCCTTCTTGAACGAAGGTATCTTTCCCTGGGTGCCTTAGATTGGACATTTCTACAGACTTGTTTTAATTGGTACATTTTCTCAGCCTTGAAACTGTAAACTAGGAACTTATTAAATTCCCCTTTTTAAAAGCCATTCCATTTCTGGTATATTCTATCCAGGCAGCTAGCAAACTAGAACACTGACCCCAAGAGAATCCTATGTTGGCAATTAGTAAACAAGGACCTTAAAATTGCTACTATAAAAAAATAAAATAAATAAAATTAAAAATAAAAAAATGCTACTATAAATATGTTCAAGAATTTAAAGGAAAAGGTAGATACAATGATAGAACAATTGAGAAAACTCAGCAGAAAATATAAATTCAAAAAGAACAAACTGGAGTTCTTACATAAAAATAAATTATCTCGAAAGAAAATTTCAATGAATTTGCTGAACAGCATATGGGAGGTACAGCATAAGAGCTAGTGAATTGGAAGGCAAGTCAATGAAAAGCATGTAATGTTTGAAGAACAGAGAGAACAAGGATTATAAAAAATGAAGAGAGCCGCAGTGCCTGTGGCACAATATGAGTCTAATATATTTATGTTTTAAATCCCAGAAGGAAAAGAGAGAGTAAAAGTTGAACAAAAAAACATTTAAAAGAAAGAAAGATTGCATAATACTAATTACATTGAGTATTAATATTCTCTTTTAATAGTCTTTGGATGGCAGCTAATTGTTTAAAGCAAATTTTAAAATATGTTATGGGGGATGCATTATGTAAGAAAAATATATGGTTGCAATGGCAGAAAGAATGGAGTGGGATATTTCACATTATATTGTTAAAAGAATCTTACAATTTAAATAAAGAGGTATAATATTTATTCTCAACAGACCCTAATAAGTTCAAGATACAAACTGCAAATTCAAAGCAGGAATGTGCAAAGTTTTTTGTAAAGGTCCAGATAATATTTTCGGTTTTGTAGAGCTAACTATTTAGCTCTGCCCTTGTAGCTCAAAACAGTACTGATAGACAATACATAAACAAAAGAGTGTGAGCATGTTCCAATAAATCTTAATTTATAAACACAATTGGTGAGCTGGATTTGGCCCAAAGGCCTTTGTTTGTATTCCCATCCCCTTAAGCAGTGACCAGAATTAATGCAAGAAGTATAGTTGAAGTGTGAAGAACTATAAACAATAAAAACAAAAAAGCATTGTCACAGCAACAACAAAAGCAACAGGAAATGAGAACAGAAGAACAAAAAGCTAATAGGACAAATAGAAAACTGATTAGTAAATATAATACTGAAATTCAAGTATATCCACAATTACGTGGATATCAATGAACTAAATATTTTAAATAAAGTCATAAATTGTCAAACTAGTCTCAAAAAAGCAAGCGTTAACTGTATATTATCTATAAAATATACATTTTAAATAAAAAGAAACAAAGAATTGGGAAAGTTTATAACACAGACATTAAGCATATGAAGCTGGTGTGGCTCTATTAACCTCAGCCAGAGTGAGCATCAAGATAAAGATATAGGCAGAGACTTATAGAGGGATCACCTTCAGGGGGTTCCTTTTCTGGTCTACCAATCTATTTTTCTGTCCTTACAATATCATAATTTCTTAATTATTATAGCATTACAGAAAGTCTTGAAAGTAGCAAGTGTGAACCCTATATGTTATTTTTAAACATTGCATTGCATATTAAAAGTCCTTTGCATTTCATGTAAATTTTAAAAGCAAATTGTTCTTAGTTTTTTTTCAATTTTCTTGAAGTTACCTCAAAAAGGTCTGCTCATATTTGGTGAGGTGTTGAGTAGAATCTATCAGACAATATGGAGAAAACTGATATCTTACCAATGCTGTTTCTTCTAATCTCCTGATATTGATTTGCCATCATGTATATCTCCCAATTTATTTAGGTTTCCTTTGATTTCCCACAGCAATGGTTTTGTAGTTTTGAAAGTAGAGCTCACACTTGATTTTGTCAAATTTGCTCTGAAATGTTTGGGATTTTTTAATATTATAAATAAAATTATTAAAATTTTAATTTCCAAATTTTTGCTGCTAGTATATGAAATAAAATTAATTTTTCATACATTAACCTAGTATCTTGGAACCTTACAAAGCTGACTTATTAGTTCCAGTAATTGCTCTGAAGTTCTTATGCAGAAAATTTACATTTTCTATGTAAATATTGTCATCTACAAATAGACAGTTTTGTTTTTTTATTTTCATCTGCTACATCTTTTTTATTTATTTATTTAATTTATATATATATATATATATTTGGCCTTCTTTTCATAGTTAAGCTTACAGTCAACTGTTGAGTAGAAGTTATTAGAGCAGGCATCTTTGCCTTGGATGTCTTTCTTAGGAATAAAGTATTTAATTTTTATAGAGAGTGTTATGCTAGCTGTAGATTTTTGGTAGATGTTTTTTATTAGATGTGGGAATTTCCTTTCTATTTTTGCTTGCTAAGCCTTTTAAATAAAACTGGTTGAATTTTATCAATCTGAATCTTCTTAAAGTGTCTTATAATTTTTCTGCTTGATTGTGTTAATATGGTGAATTATCTTGATTGAATTTCAAATACTGTGTCAACCTTGCTCTCTTGGGAAAACCCATACTTAGTCATGAAGTATTAGCACTTTTCTGTGTTTCTGTATTTGACTTTGCAGTAACTCAAGTATTTTTGCTTGTTTATGTGGGGTATTGGTCTGTAGTTTTATTTTCTTGTGATATAATTTGGTCTCAGGGTTAATACTGCCATTATAAAATGAGTTGGAAACTGCTCCCTCCATATCTCTCTAATCTCTGAAAGATTTCAAGATTGGTCTTATTTTGCTCTAAATGTTCAATAGAATTCACTTACCTAACCATCTGGAGCAGGAATTTTCTTGTGGGAAGGTTTATAATGATAAATTTAATTTCTTTAGATATATATAGGGCTATTTGGGCTTTTGATTTCATCTTCTGTCATTTTGGGTAAATTGCAGTTGTAAAGAAATCTTCTCATCTGATCAATATTTCTGTATTTATTGACATAAAGCTGTTCATTTTGTTAAATATTCAAATATACATTAGTAAATGCATATTTCCCATAGGTAAGAAAACATGATTGCTAAACTTTGAATAACTCTTACCTTAATAAGATTTCTTAAAACTACATAGGAAAAAATATGTTGGAAAAAATGGTCCCAGACATGAACAGAAGAAAAAAATAAACAGAAAGAAGTAAAAATAACCAACATATTTTAAAAATTAATCTTATTTATATTCAGTTAAAATGTCAGTAATATAGGATTATCAATTTTCGCCTTTCACAACGTCATTGCTTATAGTGGTAACATTCAGTATTGATGAGGATGAAGTGACATGGACACCCTCACAGACTTGGGTTTGGAGACTTTTTAGGAAGTAAAATAGCCACATGGATTAAAGGCCTTAAAAGAAAAATCATGCCTTTGACCTGGTAATTTTACTTCAAAGAATCTATATGAGTGAATACTATGAGATATGGACAAAAAAAAAAATGTTGAAGGATGTCTGTTATAACAATCCTTACAATAGCAAAAATTTTGAAGACATCAAAAATGTTAACAAAGTTTGGTCTACTAAAATATAGTAGATAGGATATCATATGAGGAAATTAAAAATAAAGCGTATCAAAATATTTAATCAGTATGCTTTAAAATTGATTTTAAGTAAAAATCATCAGGAATAGTATGATTTCAATATGGGCCCAATAGAAGTTTTAATATTTTGACAGCAAAATAATTTTTGCTAATCTAAAATGTTCAGGTATTTTATAGTCCAAGGCATTTATTTGATATAAAAACTTTTAGACAGAGGACTTAATTACTTCTAACTTCCTTCTGACTCTTGCAGTATAACTTCTTCAGGTTTCATAATGTTTTAAAATGTGACTTGAATTTTGTATAAGACACTGTTTACAAGTCATTTTGAAAATTTAAACCAGAATTTGTTCCATGCTGATATCTTTTAAGCTATTGTCATCCTGATGTCATTACCCATCTTTAAAAATATAAAACTTTTGTTATATCACTACTGGAATTGTGCTCTCAATTTAATTGTATGAAACAATTTAAAAATTATTTCTATTGTATAGTGTTATATATTACAAAACACATTTTATGCCCCTTTTTATTTTACTGGAAAAGTTATTTTGGAAATACTTCTTTTATTTAATTTATTTAGTCAATTTGGAACATGGAGAGAAATGTAAATTAGCCTTTTTTGCCATAGTAATTTGAACTTTAATTTATTTGGTGATAAGTAGATACGATGTGGTCTACTGTTGGGATTATTGCTTGGGTAATGCAATTTTTAACACTTATTGAAACCTCATTTCATATGTTCCTAAATTCTATATTCTCTTATATTTTAGTTATAAAGAAATCATTGGTAATCTGAATATTTAAATAACTTAATACTTGCAATTTACTCTGAATATTAATTTTTCATTTTAAAATGCTCCTTCTAAGTTTTTTCTTGGTAAAACAAAAAAGATTTTTCAAACCATGAAACATAAAATTGTTTGATTAACCATTCTGAATGAGTTAGGCATTCTTCAGATGAGTCAAGATTTGGGACCTTGGACTGATGGCTCATACAGGATTGATTCACTGAAGTTCTTTTGGAATATATCATGCAATCCAGGGATCCTACTAATTTGCTATAGCAGGAAGTTGTCCTGTTTCTTTCACTAGTGTTTTATATATCAAAACACATAATAGAAAAGCAATTCAATTGCACACTCCTTGGAATTCTGTGGATCTTTAGGAAAATACATAGTTGCATGCGATGTGTAGAATTTTATCAGAAAATGTTATTAAACCAACAGCAGGTTAATAGGCTGCATTATGTATTGAGGTATTCAATACACATCACCGACCCTTTGAGAAATTCACAGTCTGTATCGGAAGAACTGCCAGCATCAAGTTCTTTCAAATCACTATTTTTAGGCACAGTCAGAAAAACACATTCACATAGATACACACAAACAGATAATTTTTAAAAAATCCTTTTAGATGAGCATAACTATTTACCAACATAAGAAGAAATTGTTAAAAGAAGTACAAAATATAAAGTTGTTGAACTGAGTTTCTGAAACACACACATGTTGTTTCTAAATGTACCTGCAAAAGTATAAGGCACGTTCTCCTTTCCATGCATTTTCATGACCATCTCTAAAGTTGTCCACTCTTTAATGTTAGTGAGATTTGAGCACTTAAAGGGGAAACTCCAGGGTTATGAGAAACAGCTAAGCATTTAGTTTCATGTAACAACATAATTAAGATATGAATATTTCATATGTGCTCTTAAGATTAGCTTATTGGTATTATTTTAAAAACACAAAATCATCACAGCACTAAGAAATACATGTTCTTATACCCTCTGACAGGTCATTTGAGGAGCAATCATTCTATGTTGCTGGAAAATGCAGAGCAACTCACTGGTTTATTTTAAGAGAATAAGAAAATATCAAGAATAAATATTACCTTTCTTTTATTTCTCAAAATAGCAATTGGTTTATATTTTCCTTTGGTGAGTTAAAGAGGTCTTCAATACAGCCAGTTATAATTATGTGGTTAGAATATGAATTATGGGCCCAGATATGAAGCAATAACTGGGGGAGATTACTTGGTATAAAAATCTTTCATCCAAAGATACAACTATGTGAGGAAAAAAAAAGTGTTCTAAAAACAGAAAACTGCACTGCAGGTGCCTGCTATTGGCAATGTCATGTAATAACGTAGTTGGCATTGATCTATGTTTTCATAAACCCTGCGGTATTTGCAGGCTTATTAGCAAAATGTGCTTTGTAAAGTTGCAGCTTTGAATGTCTTTCTGAGGGTGAATGTTTCTCACAATGAAGAAATGAGTTCTCTTGCTTTTAAATAATTGTTATAAATGGCTCCCAGTGGGAATGGAAAAGAAGGCAGGGTTAAGATAAAACTGACCTTAAGGTCATCCCCCCACCACCTGTATAATATCAGTTTTTAAACACTGGAACCTTCAGTATTTGTGCCCTCTTATTAAAAGTTAATGGAAACAACCAGATTTAAGCACAAATTGCCATATATAATGGCCGAACTTAATAGGAATGACAAGTGGTGCAAAAGTACCAAAAAAGCAAAGCTCAAACAGATTTCATTGCCAATTCTAGGATACCACAAAATCTTATTCTCCGTTCCATTGTTTCAACTTTAACTTTGGTTTTCTAGTTATTTTTACTCAACTTATATTTAATTACCTTTTGCAATGCCTAACTTGTAAGCCAGATATTTTTTACATGCTTGGTTTCTTCTGTTGAAATAATTATCCCATTGTTTCTATTATACATTCCAAAAAAATTTCTACTGTGTGTTCAGGAAAATACCAAAGTGATTCTCATTTTAATTGAAGAGTGTCTGCACCATCAAAAATGAACATCCTGAAATTTTAGAAGATAGAAAAGGAAAATTTGTACAAATAAATTACATATAATGCCTTAACTGAATATTAGTAGTTATCAATTAATAATGAAATAGCTTACTTAGGACTACTGGTAAAAGTTAATTTTCAATTGATGTAGGAATTGCATTGAGTACTTATATATTTTTTATGTATATGTAGACATTTATGTAGATACTGCTCTTTCTATATTTTTTGTCCTAGAGCACTTTATAATCTAATTTTATATTACATTAGGGTCTATTTTGAGGAGACCATAGAATTGAAATAAGAACCTTGTGTCTATACCTGATTGCCCTCTTGAACTTTATTGATATAACTTATTCAAAGAAAACAGCATTTTTTCCAGAAAAAAAACCAATAGCCTGAAAATCACTGGCATCGATGAAGCTTAGGGTCCAGTTAAGTTGCTGAATCTGGGGTGGATCTCACTCAATAAGATCAAATCTGCAATCTCTGCAGCACTGTATGTGGAGGATAGCAGAATTAATGGCAATATATACTCTTTGTATATATGTTACTAATGTGCCTGTACTTATGGTCAGTTATATTGAAGAATGGACCAAATTCTAGCCAACCTCAAACGGTGACCTTTTCAAACTGCTCCTACCCTCCGATTGCCCCCCATCTTTTGTTCTTTTCACTCTTTCATTTTAGAAAGAATATATTCCACTTCATAATGATGCATTTGCTAGGGTGCATGTGTGGTTCAGTGGTAGAATGCATGCCCTCCATGTGGGAGACTTGGGTTCGATTCCCAGACCATGCACCTTCCTTAGGAAAAAAAAAAAATAAACTATAATTATGCACTGTCAAAGTACTCACTGGATTCACTGCAGGCAGAAATCAATTGAATTTGCCAACTTTCCTCAAAATTTTAGTGATATATTTGCGGTTGTACTTAACTCTTGTGAGTTGTATTTTGAGGTTGATATTTGAAAAATGTGAAAGCAGAAGGCTAAAAATTGGGTTATACTGACCCACTTCTGCAGTTTGTATCCTTTTTCAATATTCTGTATATACACTGCAATAGGAATTGATGAATAATGGAAAAATAATCAAGGTAATAAAGTTATGATTAGGTTGTTCCCATGTGAGAGCTAAAATGGTAAGATGCTTTTTCCTATAATTATGAAATAATTCCATATTCAGATATATGATATCACATAAATAATTCCACATTCATTGTATTTTAAGAATGTAAAGATGAATAAAATATGCATCAGTTTCCCTTGACAAGAGAAACCTTTCTTGGTTTGTGCAATTTGAAAAACAATCATTCATATTGCTATTGCATAATTAGAGCAATTTTATGACTGCCCCAGTTCCTTATTTCAAATTATTGCTGAAGTTTTTTATTCAGTTGTAAATTAGATAAGAATTTTTTGCTAAAATTAGTTGTTAGTTGGATGACATAATAAAATTCTGAAATCTAATTGGAAATTATTCAAGTCACTTTAGTCTTAATTTCATACTAAAATGAATCCAATCATAGTAAGACTCCAGAAATATTTAGTTCAAAAATAGTGCTTTCATGCACAATCTCCAAACTGGCCGCCAATGTTGCACATATTACCAGTTCACATTGGTTCAAAAATAAATAAACAAACAGAATGACTATTAGGATAAAGACAAAGATTTTGTTTATGAAATCTACATAAATTTATATTTTTTAAATTTATAAAGACCTTGTCCATAAAATTCATCTTGTAAAACGTATATAGGGACCTGGTGTAACAGAGCTACACATTTAACGTGAGTTGTCTTATTGAAACACATATTTTAAAATTTTTAAATTTATAAAGATCTTGTCCATAAAATTCATCTTGTAAAACATATATAGGGACCTGGTGTAACAGAGCTACACATTTAACATGTTGTCTTATTGAAAACATATTTTAAAATCTGACCAGTCATAAAAATAAATATAATCACCTCTGGGGTCATCATTTGGTATTCCTCCAAACAGATCACACTCCTAACATGTTTCCACAGAAGAAATGATTGTTATAATGTAGAGGTTTGCACTGGGGTTGGTTAGGGGAGTCCGTCGTTAGGCAATTAAAATACCTTCATGTGAAGAAGTAGAGTTGTAACATCACTAGAAAACTATAAAAGGAAATATATTTTCTAATTACCTATTAGCTCCAAAATAAAATTTTGCTTTCATTTTTAGAAGAGTTTAATGAAGTCTAATGAAGAACAGTCAATGGCTATTAATTATGACATTAACTGATTAATTATATAGCAAATACCTAAAAAGCTTCTAATTTCTAAATACCTTATTCCTCCCAGATTAATAGAAAACATGTACATTTGCAAAATTTATAAAGGGACATTCTAAAATCAGTGAAATTCTCTTTCTTTAGTGCAAAGGTATTAATATTGTAATGTCTTATATATTTTTTCTTCCAATAATATGCTTTTATTGTGACTGACCTGCTGTCTGATGGAGAAACTTCGTCGACATTAATTATATTTGTATGTGCTGGTATGTGCAGGTGTTTTTGTCTGCGTGCATAGAATAAAATATGAGAGCGGTTAACTGCATGAACTTTGAAATATGAAGCTTGTTGGTTGATAAGGGATGCCCATTTCCAATATCTAAGAAGAGGGAATAGTTATAGTAAATCACTGAGTTAGTATAAGAATTGTATGAGACATAAGCATGCAGGTAATACATACTGCAGTTGCTGTTTCTATTGGAACAAAGAGTAAAGAATGACACATCGATTGATTTGTTTTTCGTTATAAGACTTCCTATGTTCTTTAGTTTAGTTATCACAGGCATTAGCAATTTGATTAATAAATATTTACTATGGGGACCCCCTACTTATATTTCCTAAATCGCTGACAGATGGATCATTGATTTCCCTGACTACAATCTGCCTATTCCAGGTCAGCATACCTATCAGTCTGGAAGTCTAAGAGTCATTCTAATAACATTGCTCCTATGATCAAGTTTCCATTGCTGAATTTCTCTTTCGTTGATGGACTGTCATTTAATTCCCATATCTGTTTCCTCCCCTCCCTTCAAGTAGAGGAAATTCTGGCCAACCCTGAGTTTTCAGGAGCTGGGGAAAACCTGACAGTGAGCAGGCACAGATGATTAAACTTTTGTGGGATGGGAGAAAGGGTGTAAAAAGCATGAATCACAAGTATGATAAAAGTATGGATATATCTCTGGGGCAGACTAAGTTAAGGAAAGAAACAAGGACCATTCAAGGCCAAAGAGTCAAAGGATACATAATAAACAAAACCAAGGTCCACAGCAAGTCATCAAAACCAAGTTCCACATATAAAGGCAAGGACACAAACGGACATTTGCACACCAATGTTTACAGCAGCATTATTTACAATTGTGAAGAGATGGAAACAGCCAAAATGTCCATCAACAGGTGAGGGGCTAAGCAAACTGTGGAATATACATACGATGGAATATTATGCAGCTGTAAAACAGAATAAAGTTAGTAAGTATGTAGCAACGTGGATGGACCTTAAGTACATTATGCTGGGTGAGATTAGCCAGAAACAAAAGAACAAATACTGCATGGTCTCACTATATGAACTGCCATTAGTGAATAAACTTGGAGAATTTCATTGGTAACAGAGACTATCTGGAGATAGAAATAGGGTAATATATTGGGTAATTGGAGCTGAAGGGATACTGACTGTGCAACAGGACTGATTATAAAAACTCAGAAATGGATAGCACAATACTATCTAACTGTAATATAATTAAGTTAAAACTGCATGAAGCTGAATATGAAAATGAAAGAGGGAGGAGGGCTGGGGGCACAAATGAAATCAGAAAGAAAGATAGACGATAAAGACTGAGATGGTATAACCTAGGAATGCCTAGAATATATAATGATAGTGACTAAATGTACAAATTTTAAAAATGTTTTTGCATGAGGAAGAACAAAGGAATGTCATTACTGCAAGGTGTTAAAAATATAGGGTAATTAATATTTTTAAATTTTAACATGTGTGAGACTAAAGCAAAAAATGTTTATTTGGTAAAAAATTCATATTTTGACTAGTGCATTTCCTAATATAACTTATGTAGACAACTTAACTGAACACCATAAGTACACAGAGCCTTGAGTAAGACATGAGATTTTGTTGGTTTGTCCAGAGTGATGCCCTGATAAATCCCAGAGTGATTTGAATAGTGTAATAAAAAAGTATTTGCAAAGTCCCCTTCAGGGAATGGTGAGAAAGGGGGAAATTTCAACATCCCCAAGTTGAATTCTTGATATTCTCACAAGCAGTGTGGACAACCAAAGCTATAGGCTGAGCTCCAATCTTGGGGTTTGTTCAGATGAAACTTAACCCCACACAGAATAGGTCAAGCCTACTTAAAATTAGGCCTAAAAGTCACCCCAAAGAGAACCTCTTTAGTTGCTCAGATGTGGTCTCTCTCTCCATCCAACACAACAAGCAAACTCACTGCCCTCCCCCTGTCTACCTGGGACACGACTCCCAGGGTGTGATTGTGAAAATCTTGTGTCCGATGCTCCTTTTATCTCTCTTATCAACAGACAAGTAAAACATATGGAATAAAAATAAATAATAGGGTAACAAATGTTAAAATAAATTTAGATTGAAATGCTAGTGATTAATGAAAGGGAGGGGTAAGGGGTACGGTATGTATGAATTTTTTCTGTTCTTTAATTTCTTTTTCTGAATTGATGCAAATATTCTAAGAAATGATCATGATGATGAATATGCAACTATGTGATGATATTGTGAATTACTGATTATATATGTAGAATGAAATGATCAAAAGTTAAGAATGTTTGTTTGTTTGTTGTTATATATTTTAAAAAATTTAAAAATTAATAAAAAAAAATTAGGCCTAATAGTCATGCCCAGAGAACCTCTTCTGTTGCTCAGATGTGGCTCTTCTCTTTCAGCCAACACGACAGGCAAACTCACTGCCCTCCCCCTCTCTATGTGGGACATGACTCCCAGGGCTGTGGACCTTCCTGGCAATGTGGGACAGAAATCCTAGAATGAGCTGGGACTCAGCATCAAGGGATTGAGAAAATCTTCTTGACCAAAATAGGGAAAAGCCAAATGAGACAAAATAAAATGTCAATGGCTGAGAGATTTCAGAGTCAAGAGGTTATCCCGAAGGTTATTCTTACGCATTATATAGATATCACCTTTTTAGTTAAGGTATAATGGAGAGGCTGGAGGGAACTGCCTGAAACTGTAGAGCTGTGTTCTGGTAGCCATGTTTCTTGAAGATGACTGTATAATGATACAGCTTTTACAATGTGACCGTGTGATTGTGAAAACCTGTGTCTGATGCTCCTTTTATCTACCTTATGGGCAGATGAGTAAAACATATGGATTTAAAATAAATAACGGGGGGGGGGGGATCCAAGTTCCACAGCAAAACCTTAAAAAAAAGGAAAGAAAAAGAAAAGAGAACAAGGAGAAACAGTTTAAAGAGTTGGCACCTAAAAGGATCCCCTAAAGCAGTGATTTTCAGGCTGAAGTCCACTTTATTATTTATTTTCTTTATTTTTAATGGAGCCTGCTGTGGAACCCATGAATTGCAATGCGGTGTCTAAGGTTCAGAGACACTTTGGAGACCTCGTCCCTCTAGTCTTCATCTGGAGATTAAGCCCCAATCGGCTTTTGTGATTCCTTGGTGCAGACTCTCAGGGCTGACCATTTACTTCTCCTACTGTTTCTTAGCCACAGCTACCCAACATGCTGATTCTATGAATAGGGCTTTGGAGTCCAATTTCTTCAGCCTTATTTCTTCAGGTTTTTCTGTTGAAAAACCACTCATGATAATTGTATGCTCATTTGTTTCCAAATCTGAATTCCCAAGTGCAACTCTCTTCCATATGCCTCAGACCTACTCATTGATTTGTACTCTGTTTACTCTCAGAGGTTTTGTTCCTATGAAATATAATCTCTAATGATCATATAAGGACTTGGGCCAAGCTTTGCTTTTGCTTGTTCTCTGCGACATTATAATCCTGGGGACATCATTCCACATCTAGAATCATATCTGCTGAAGATTTCCAATTGCAGGTCTAACCTACACCAAAGTCTCC
Source organism: Tamandua tetradactyla (assembly GCF_023851605.1). NCBI lineage: Eukaryota > Metazoa > Chordata > Mammalia > Pilosa > Myrmecophagidae > Tamandua > Tamandua tetradactyla. The sequence continues at coordinate 10,690,324 of NC_135348.1, forward strand.
ATTGCCATGTTCTCGTCATTGTTCTAACTTCACACACATCCCACACGTTCCTCTAGTAAGTACTCATGACATTTTTGTACTTTTCCATGCCCATCTAAGCTTCTGTAGTCACAAATGCTTTGGGGTCATATTCCTCTATGCCTGCAAATCCTTACCTGCTCTTTGGGTCTAAAAAGTAGTACATCTCTCCTGTAATTTCAAGTAAATGAAGATTATCATAATAATATTCCTGCATGAGCAACTAGAACTGTAGAATCATAAGGAACCAATGTATCCAGAGGACAAAATTATCACTCTCTCCTACATGAGCCAAATGACCGATATCTCTTTCTCATGGAATGTGCATTTCTCTGCACGTCTACATCATCTGTTCTCTCTAGTGACCAACGTTCATGGCTAGCTCATATTTTTTGATCACTCATCACTTTGCCTTATATTTTACTTTGATTTTCTGTAGTTCTTTTTCCTCTCCCTCATGACTGTTGTGGTGGTTTGAAGTTGTATGTACCCCAGAAAAGCATGCTTTTGATCTTAATCCATTCCTTTGAGTGTGAACCCATTTTAAAGAGGACCTTTTGATGCGGCGATCCAGTTAAGCTGTGACCCACCTCAGTCAGGATGGGCCTTAATCCTCTTTTCTGGAGTCCTTTCTAGAAGAATGAAATGCAAGCAAGAGAGACAGAAAGTCAAGGAAGCAAGAAGCTGAGATCAAAGAAACCCAGAAGAGAAGGGAGAGACCAGAAGACACCATCATGTACCCTGCCATGGGATGGAGGAGCCAAGGATCACCAGCAGACAGTATTTGGGAAGAAAGCATTACCCTGATGATGCTTTGATTTGGACACTTTCCTGGCCTCAAAACCATGAGTGAATACATTTCCATTGTTTAAACCCACCCATTTTATGGCATTTACTTGGGCAACCCAGGAAACTAAGACAATAATTTTATTTTCTCATCACTTTCCCAAGAAATGTTTTTCAGTTCAAATATGTCAACATTAACTCAGATTGTCAACTGTACTTCCATTTGGCCACAGATGATAAGTGAAGAGATCACTGATAAAATTATGAAATTGGTTATGCTTGGGTCAGATGCTCAACATTGAGCCAATCATTTGCAAAATGAAAGGGGAGGGTCATAGGATACAACACAGCTGCCTATGCCCATCGCTTCAGCAGGGCATATGGGCAGGGCTGGGATTGGGGTATCTCTAGTGCACTGTTCTCATTTACTGCTGAGAACAGTGACCCCTTTCTACCTGCTGTGAATCTCAAGAACCAACAGCAAGCACATTTTCAAACCCCTCACCAATAGATGGTACTATTCTAGTTTGCTAGCTGCCAGAATGCAACACACCAGAGATGGATTGGCTTTTAATAAAAGGGGATTTATTTTGTTAGTTCTTCAGAGAAAAGGCAGCTAACTTTCAGCTGAGGTTCTTTCTTATGTGAGAAGGCACAGGATGGTCTCTGCCAGCCATCTCTCCAGGCCTCTGGGTTCCAACAACTTTCCCTGGGATGATTCCTCTCTGCATCTCCAAAGGCCTGGGCTGAGCTGTGAGAACAGAGATGAGGTATGCTGAGCTGCTTTGGCTGTGCTATGTTAGCACTCTCTGATTTAAGCACCAGCCAATGAAGTCAAACGTCATGCATTGCAGCAGGCCTGCCTCCTAGCTGACTGCAGATGTAATTAGCAACAGATGAGGTTCACGTACCATTGGCTCATGTCCTCAGCAACAGAACTAGGTGCCTTTACCTGGGCAAGTTGATGACTGAATCTAACTACCACAGGTACTAAGGAAATTTCCACGATCTCATCCCTTTAGCCAACAGTTGGATGCAGATTCTAATGATATGTTAGTTGGACATACCCAGAAAGATCTGTTCTTAGCAATTATTATTAGCTAAAAATGATTTAAGGCAAGCTATTTGTCTGGGATATAATTATTCAAATACCAAGGAAAGATATATTTATTTTTAAACAATCCATATAACATGAACAGTGATAAGAAGACTGGCTCTTGTGATTTTTTTCTACTAAAGGCTATAGATTTGAATTCTATGTAATTTATCATCTTTTAAAAGCTTTCAGCTGATTAAAGAGAAATATCCCAGAAGCCAAATTTCCTTCCATTCCAGAGATGGAGACTTGGGGGCAGTCTCTAATGAGGAAAATGCACCTAGCATTGCATTTTGAGTGCCAGCAAAGTCTTTTGGTAAAATACAGCTGAGAATGAGCACAGTACCCTCATTTGGTATGCACCCATAAAATCTTTTGCTTTTTTATGAAATATTGAAGCAAAATAAAGATAAAAATTGCTATAAGAAAACTGATATCTCAGTTTAAATAAATAAATATTTTGGCAGTTTACACAGACCTTTGCACTACACTCAGGGATAAAGACTGCTAACTGATATTCACACTCTAATTTTCAATGCTCTTTTACCTTAATTATATTTTAAGAAGAAACTTCTAGATCCTGATTTGTCAAGTATCAAAACAATAGTTAATTGCTGAATAAAGTCTCTAGATTCAAAGAAAGTCTCCAAGAAAATGAAATGAGAACCCTTGCAAATCCCTTTTATGAAATGTACAGACTCAAACCGAAGCACAGGAGAATTGCCTTCACTACATTGGACTGTGGCACTAACCAAATAAAATTCAGCATTGCCTGTAAGTTAAGGATATTTCCAAGGACATTGTCACTACTCCTTACTCTATGTTCTTCTATCCAGGTCTCAGAAAAAAATATCCCTATCTGAATAACTGGTTTATTTCAATTTTTTATGGAAACTTCAGCTAAATAATTAAGCAGACTTCCTCCTCCTTTTGCTCTTTCCCTCTCTCTTCCTCCACTTCCACCATCTTCTTCTTTTTGTTATTAGGCAATTTAGAGTCCAAGTTGAGTGGCAACTACAGGAACTGCACAAGACTCTCTGACACCCACTTTGGTCTGCCTTCATCACACCAGCTTCAATGTCTGTAACCACGTTCTCCCTTCATCTTGACTGCTTACTACTTATTTCTGAGATTTATAAGCTAATTCACGTCCTTTATGAAACAAAGTGGTAAATAAAGAAATATACCGGCAGTTTGAAGTATGGCAGAAACGTAGTTACTGGCTTGTTCCAACACCTATTGAAGGAAGACCCAATCTCAGGGACAGATTGGTTATTATGGCACATGGACCAGACCTTGGCTATGTAAACATTGCCTCAAAAACACCGTTATTACCAAAGCGGCTGAAAAACTGTGTTACTTTCATAAGATTATGGAAATGCCATCAAAGAAGCTCATTTCGCAGGTTTGGATTTGTCATGTTATACGACTTGCCAAGAATAACTATAGGACTCTGCTATCTAAACGCTGTTCACAGGGGAGTTCAGCTTGGCTTCCTGGAAGAATATAATCGACTGAAAACAAAACGGACCTTCACATCTATTTTTGCTTGTTGTAAGAATTCTTTCAATTCATGTGGAATTCCTTGTGCAACTACACCATGCATTGAAAACACTCTGAAAATAGGTCCCACCTAATTAATTCAGAATAATTGACAGAAGATGCATTAAGATTGGAAAGAATGAAAGATTATGGAACATATCATGGACATGTAATTTTATTTTTACCAAGAATTTATAGGAATAAGATTCACAAGCCAGCTGCCCAGTGTCAAATGCAGGTTCTATCATTTTCTGCTTCATCAGAAAAGTTATTTGAGAATCATTTTTGCTTTAAATTAGCAATGGTGAATGTATTTTAATGTATTAAAACTATTTTTAAATTTATGCTACCATTTCCTTTTGTTTATCTTGTCCACATTATTCTGCCCACAAACTCTTCTACCCCTGATGATTCAAATTCAAATCATACCAGAGCCTCATCTGAATTACCTCAAAGCTCAAACATCAAGGAGATAAAAAAATAATAACTTTTATTGTATCATAAAGAATTTTGTGCTTGATTTCTTTGAAATATGCTGAAGAACACTAATTAATTGTCTTTCTAACAGCTTATCCTGGTAGATACATACTTCCTAAAATGACGTTACGTGAAATGCATTCCCTAGTGTTCTACTGCCATATTTAAAAATAGAAAGTTTGTCAGTATTTCTAGAAATAAGGCTTCAGGAGAACAGGTGCATTCATAAAAAGAAGCCCAGTGTTTACGGGAAGGTGAGTGTACAGGGATAAACCCTTTTATAAATACCTCTGCATGTTTTCCATGTCACCCTCAATTGACTGGCTGAGAAACACACAAAGACTTTCTGTTCCATTCACAGGATCAGACTCAAAATATTTATTAAGCTTTCCTGAAACCATACACACAACTCACTGAAATGTCTAGACAGGAATAATTAGTATTTAAAGTATAGGATAACTTATGATGAATTGTGAACACTGGTGAGCAGTTAATTAAATGTGTGTAAATACTTTGATATTTAAGTTCCATGAAAAAACATCAGTTTCTTGATCTTGTCTCACCCCCGAGATTCCATTTCCATTCAGTCTTTCCAAGCTTTTCCTCATTAGTCCCAACCTGAACTTTGCAAAGTTGTCAAATTAATTTGCTGGCTGTTATCCACACATGAGATTCTGCCTGCTTCCTGAGTTCCCTCATGTATGATTTGTATAACTGGAATGCTCTTTCTATACCACTTAACAAATCGTGTTTCTAATTCCATTCAAAATGCATTCTCTACAGATTACCCTATGCAGAGGTTTTCCATATTTGGTTACTCCTTACTCCATTCACCTCTGCCAATAAACAAATATTCAGTACTTCTAGTCCTAGGAAGATTGCTTGGTGCATGTTCTTTACCTGTGTGTTTCTTGAGTCAGTTATGCTAAATGCACCTAAATTTAAAAGTTAAATCTGGATAAATCCAAGTGTCATATGTATTGGTATGACCTATCATTTTAACTTTAATTACAGTAATTCTCTTTAAATATTTAATTTTCTTCTTGCTTTATTGGCCTCTTAAGTTAAAATGAATATGAGAGGGAGGGCTTAGACCTGTAGCACAGCTGTTCCAGGACATCTTAACATCTCCTTCTATCCGGCAGGAATAGATTGAGGGGGTCTTCAAATTTTTACACTGTAGTAATTTGCATTCCCATGTAGGACAAATGTTACAAAAACATTCCTTCAAAGCTTTCTGTGCTACAAAACATGCCAGAACCTGACAGACAAAGCCATTGCTAGAAACAACATTCCAGTATCAAATCTGGATAACAAGTTACCACACCCACTGCTACTACCTGTAGACTCATGTCACCTGTCTATCATTCTTTGAAACATCTTTTCTACTTGGGTACTCATTTCCCTGTTATATTTTTAAACCATTTTTTTCCCAAGGGAGGAAATTTCATTTAACACCTGGAATCTGAATTCCTTTTCAGCTAACTTCTAGTGTCTGAAAAACTTTCAATATATGAATTGTTTCTCATTTTCCTTTACCTTTTATATAGTCTTTGTCATCTCAGATGGCATCTAAACCTAGCTACTCTCCCTTCCAGAAGTTCCTATTCCCTCCAATTCTACCTGAATTTTATCCTCCACTGGCATAGTTCTTTGGCCCTTTCCTCTTTATGTCTTATTTCACTTGGTTTGGGAATATTAAAGTTTTTTTTTAAGACTTTGAATTTAAGGTTTCTGCATTTGGAGCTATAGTTATCTTGCTGAGAAGACTACAGTATGGATTTAATTCCTGTTTCATTCCACCAACAACTTCTTGAATCTCATCAGCTGATAGATGATACCTTACAGTTGTATAGCTCTGGAAATTTCTTAGAGTAATGACTCCCCTATTTTTCCCAGGACTCATTCTTTCACTGATTTATGATCTATGCCTAACAGAGCCCCAGTGCAACTGTCTTGCAGACTGGCTATTATCTGAGAGTTAGTTTAGCACACACTGAGATATAGTTGTGCCCTCAGTAGATAGAAACTGATGTCAATGTTACTTTTTTTTTTTTTTCCCCACATAGGCAGGCACTGGGAATCGAACCCAGGTCTCCAGTATGGCAGGCAAGAACTCTGCCACTGAGCGACTGTGGCTCGCTCCCAGCATTAAACTTTGATAACAAAAAAGTGAATATGAAATAACCTTTTTCATATACTTATGAAAAGTATATGAAAAAGGTTATTAGATCAAATAGGTTCAGAAAGTCCATGTTAAATAATATGAAATATTTTCCTTTGCTGTAGAATATCTCAGGGCCTTTTATATGTGCTATAATAAGTCCTTCTTTTAAATGGGAGTGTAATATATACTATTTACTAAACCTATATGATCATGAACTTTATTAAAAATATTTTACAGAGTATCATTATACCATTTTGGGAAATATTATCTTGAGTAGTAAAATGTTGCCCATTAGTTTAGATTGGGAACTGTAATAATACAGGGAAAGAGTGAACATGTGTGTCATGATTGCACAGCTTATTTAGTTATTTTTCAAATGATTTCATTGCATACAACAATCTAGTGAGGTATTAATGATCATTTGTGGAAAACGAGGTCAGAACTACTAAGGGATGCATATGACTAGAAATGATGCTAGTTCTCAAACTGTGGACATTCAAGTCAACTCCCTGATCAGTTGTAAATGTATGCAGCTAAACCGCCTTTATGCACATGGAATTAGTCCCAAGAAAAACCTGTTGCAAAGCTCCTCATTCTGAACGAGTAATAAAAATAAATCATCATAAATATGGGTAGTTCAGAGCAGTTACAGTTCTATGGTTAACTTACATTGACATTTTCTATAACTTGATAGATAAAGATTTAATAAAAAGGAAGGTCATTTTGACATCTCAAACGAAAGAAAAAGAATGTAATTCTATGAAGTGAGACATGATTTAAATAAATGTGAGGGGTAATTTATATAGTTTTATGGTCATGATATTATTTTCAATCCATTTTGATGTCTGGAATTTTATATCCTCCATATTTTCTTCTTTATCAGTTTTGTTAGAAAAATAGAAATAAATATATTAATTTTCAAAAATATGTTCTAAATTTTGAGTATGAGTAATGTGTCTTTGAAATAATTTTTAATAATTTAATCATTTTAAGTTATACACATTTGAGCAATATATCAATATCTCTATTGAATAAGTTAAACTATATTTTGGTTTAAAATAATTTGCTGCATTAAGAAGACACTTAACACACATATACATATAGATATACTCTTGGCATGCACACAGCATTGAATCACGTTTGTTTTACATATACTGGACAGCAATGGCAGATGTAATTTTGGTCCTATATCATGAAACTTAAGCAACGTTCTTCAATATTAAAATGGAGAAAAATAGACTTAATTTTTATTGAAGATGTATTAATTAGCTACAATACAAATTTCCAAAAGTTTAATTTTAATTAAGCAGTAACCTGAGTTTGCTGGTAACTCCTTGGCTAAACACATCAAATCTAATAATGCACACTTTACTTAGCGTGTTTTCACTTTACGGTAATATTGAAACAAAACATCTAATATAACTTATCAACTAGAGATAGCAAGAAGTATTTTAGCAAAATAAATTACCAGGCATAAAATACAACTTTCACATGATGATATTTCGTTCGCCTTTCCGAAACTTCTTATCACCAAGATTCAGAGCTTGATAAGACCATCTTCGTGGGTCAGTCTCTGCCCGTGGTACATACTGCAGTAAGTTTTTTTTGTTTTTGTTTTTGTTTTGTTGTATAAGCAGGCACCGGGAACCGAACCTGGGTCTTCAGCATGGCAGCCGAGAACTCAGCAACGAGCCACCGTGGCCCGCCCTACGGTGAATTTTTGATCCTGGTCCTGAAGGAGGATTTAGTCTCATCATGTCCCCTACTCTTGAGTACTCCCTTCTCCTGAAGCAAACACGGAATTGGGTTCAAGGGTCTCGTTGAGTCCTACATCTCCAGAAACCTTTCAGAATAAGAGGAAATCTGAATGCAAGGTTGCCCAACGATGCTGGGAAAAATTGTCCTTAGTCTAACCCCTTCCTAGGGGCCATTTTCACAATTAATTGTGATAAGCTAACTGATCGGTAGTTTTTGTTGCATTGGACATCCCTTTGCAATCTGACATCATCCCAAAAATAGAAGTTTCTTTTTGTCTTCAAAGTATACTCTGTTGCCTCCATTAGGTACTTTTTGCACTGGATTAGGTTTGTTTTGAATTTGCTTTGAGACTGTCTTCTCTAGTAGTCTATGAGTTCCCTTAAGATAAGAATCATATTTTATTATTTCTGTAAAATTAAGAGGCAAATAAACAACCTTTTCAAATTATTCTACTCTTTTTTTTTTTTTTTTTGGCCTTTTAAGCTCTAGCAAATTCCCCATAAATTTCACTAAAAATGCAGAGCTCAAAGTGCAGGTAAAATTTCATTTTGTTGAATGTCATTATAATACTCACTTGAGGCTCTTTTTACATTTTGACTATTAGCCCAATTCAAACACAGTAGTTTTTAAAGGAAAATATTAACTAAACATTTCACAGCTCTTCTGTTAAACAATTTATAGTTTTCTCTACACATATATTTTATATACTGAATACCCATAGTAACATTACATACTGCTTGTTTATGTCTAGATGTCTATGTAAGCCTCAGATTTATGACCTTGATAAGTAACCCAATTTCTGATCCAATCTCGGCTTATTTGGTTGGCAGATACTAGATCATTAGAAAAATGATCACAAAGAAAAGCAAGGAAGAAAGTAAATAAAGATAGTTCAAGAATAATGATCATGGGGGTTAATGTACCTAAAGACAGAGAGAGCTGCTCTCGGATAAAGTGGAACTTCAAATATCACCTGTTCTCTACTGTGGGAGCAGGACCAGAAAGAAAGTGAGTTAATTCCATTTCGTATAGCTATCTATTTTCAAACCAAGTACTTGCTAATTAGAAAATCCAGCTCTGCTTCTTCTTCTCATCTCCTTGAATACAGGTTCCTGAGATCTGTTTTTGAATGGTAGGCAATCTTGACTTTCTCTCCCCCTTTCTCTAGCACACTCCCATCTACCCAACCTGACCCTCAATATTCCCAAAATCTAAGTGTCCTGCCTGAGTGGGAACAGGCCTGGAGCCAGAGAGACCAGGGGGGAAGTTACATCATTTCAGGCTAGAGAAGTTAGTAAACGGACCTGACACAGTGATAACGTGTTAACAGAGCAGTGGGGAGATATCAGACGTATAAAGCACATAGAATTGTCAGGACGTAATGATGGATTCTTTCTAGACAGTATGGTAGTAGAAAGAGAAAAATTCGATTTTCAGGTTGCATACCATGACAACGACACTTTCATTGAGGTAGAAATCACAGGAAGAAGAAAGAAGACAGTTTTTGGAGTGAAGGCAAGTCTTTGGGACAAGGAAGCAGAATTGCTGGTTAGGTAGATGGTTGATTCGAATTGCACATATTGGGAGATTGGGAAACAGTCCAGAAAAGAAACCGTAAGAAGAGAGTTAAGGAATCTCCTGGATGTAGGTAATAGTTAAAGTCATAGAAGAAACATATGGAAGTGAGAGGAGAAGTGGCTCTTAACACACAACTGTTAAAACTTATACTTAGGGGCGGGCCACAGTAGCTCAGCAGGCAGAGTTCTTGCCTGCCATGCTGGAGACATGGGTCTGATTCCTAGTGCCTGCCCATGCAAAAAAAAAAAGTATCAAAAACCTATACTTAAGATTAGGATATAGGATGAGGACATCAAGTAGGAGATTGAGAAGGTCCAGGTGGTGAAGTAGGAGACAAAGCAGGACTTTTTGATATCTGGAAGGATAAAGAGTCCTGAATTCAAAGACAGTAGGTAGAAAACAAAGCAGGAAAACCATTTATGGTGGAAGAAATAATAATTCACACAGAATATAGACATCAATGCTTTATAATCTCTAAAACATTCTTTATTTTTACTCCTTCACTCCAGCCATCTTTTAAAAAACATAATTCATTCATGCTAAGGAATATGAACTGTATCAAAATTTTGTTTCATACTTAGAGATGGAACCAATTACTCATTAAGTAAATTCTATGTACAACATAGTAAGTGGCTATCTTTTAAGTGAATTGAATTCCCTATAGCGATTTGTTGTCCAGTGTTTCATGGAGTATTCCCATGATTTTGAGGGAGAAAAATCTAAATAAGTCAACACATAAGCAGTTAAAAAGACTAATGCCACACAGCGTGAGGAAATATGCAGGACTCTTGTTCTGTCTGAAGTCTAATATTCTATTGAATAGTGGTTCATTTATTGCTGTATAATGATTTCTCCCCCTCTGCCCACAGTAGTAAGAGTAAATAAAAGAAAGCATTCAGTAGATGAAGTGGCCTGACTCACAAAGTTTCAAAACATCACTTCAAAACGTTTGAAGTTTAAAGCATTCTACATTTCTTTCATGCACTCTGCCTCTCTCTGTTATAGAATGAAAAGGAAAAGGTCAAACACTTCTCACATTTATTAATGTTGATTCTTAAAATGAAATTTTAAATTCATTTTCATCTTGAAATCTCAGAATTGGAGCAAAATGTTATTTAATTCAGGCAGCAAGAATGCAATTATTGACAGTCTTCTTTTGAAGGAGATACAGAATATGAAATCAAGGAGGAGATAGGGCTGGGATGCTTTTTGTTAAAGATTCAATCTCTCCAGCAGTCTGGACAGCTCTCCACACAGCAGAAACCCTGAACTAGAAAGTGCGCTGCTCTGTGCCTTTATTTCTTTGTAAAAGAGTATTTCAAGTCTCTAAAATAAAAAAGAAAATCTTAGCAAGCATGTCTACAAATCTCTATATGAAATAATGAAGCTTGATGCCATTCTTGATACAATTTTATCACTATCACAAACAGAGTATGTTGCAAACATTTTATACATTAATATATTGGGGTCATTCCCCTCAACCTTTGAAATCTTTCATCACAGAAAAACTCAACTTATTAGCAAGTTAAATTTGTTTAACTGAGTTAAATATCCACTTCCCAAAACTGAATGGGAAAGTGAAGATGGGAAAATATTCAAGTTTCCATGATATAGAACAGTATTAGGTAAGGAAAAAAATCATTAAAGAATCAGGCAATAAAATGTGAAACTGACGGTAGAAAAATGAAGAAGTAAGAACTGAAAATAAAAAAGATCCTTCTTAGTATAGTAAGATGGATATACAGGTGTAAGTGTCTGATCTACTGAATTTAGTCTAAAATTAAAATGAAATAAAAACACTAAGAAGGAAATACATCTTTATCCGACTTGTGTCTAGTAGACAGTACAGAGGATTATTCTTACCTAAATTCAGATTTTGAAGGCAGCAAATGACCATCCAGCAGAAAAAAGCTATACAATGAAAAATAACTGCCAAGCATTTCCAGAAATGCTAAAGAAGATGCTATAATCTCAAATTTAGATTTACTAGTGGATGCAGTCACTAAAGTTTCAGCTTTTGCAGGAACTTAAGATATGGTTTTTAATAAAATCATATTTTAAATGCATTTCCTTTATGTTTCTTCTAGTGTAAATAAGGCAGGAGAGAAAAGAAAGAAAGTATAAATAGCTACATGACTAGAAATGTTAATACAAAACCTGCAAATTCAATCTGTGTAATGGATCCAACCAAGCATTGTAGATTTTTGACCAGCATTTTGTCTTGCGTATTTTAAAAATCAATCTAAATTTTCCCATCATTTTCTAAAAATATATTGAATACATTGAATTCATTTGTTAATCTATTAATAAAATTTTTCCAGTCTATCATTTTGTTATAAAGGTCCGTATCTTCTCAGAAAATAATTAATTTTGGTGGCATTATCTTAATTGTATTTTTTATTAAACTTGGGGTAGAAGTATTTCTATGGAAACAAACAGCAAATAGTTCTAGCAACCTTCGGTTCACTTCATAAGAAGCCAAAAGTTTAAAAATCCATGTTTTGTTATTGTGGACATTCTCACCCACCACAAGTAATATCTGGCATTTACATCCACTTACTAAATTCCAGGCACTTACAATACAAAGAGGTAAAAAGTATGGCTTCTGTCCTGCAAGAGGTGAGTCTAAACATACAGGAGGATTTGTGACATTTATGATGTCTATTAAGAGATAGGCTATTTGAGAAATACTGGGATCACATGAATGAATCAGAATGGAAAACTTCAATTAATTCTGGAATGTGCTCCCAATTGTCTTTTGTTCTATTTCGTACTTTTCATCATCCTACATTAATAATACATATAACTAGCATCAAATATGTTATTCTTTATATTGACAAGCACATATTACACCACATTGATTGTGAAAGAAAAATATACATTTATACATATGCTTACATTTATAAGTTTAAATGCCTCTTAAAAGTTTATTTGACATTAAAATCCAATTCTTCTGTTTGTCTAATGGAATTTTGCTCCTTTTCCAAAGAAAAATGATTTCACATCTGATTCCAACTCCTCAAACCTCCAACATTTCTTTCTCCATCCTTTCTCATATAATGACCTAGGCCCAAATTTCACAGAGAAAAACAGAAGTCATCACATCAGTTGTGAACTCCACCATTTTCCCACCTCCAACCCTACTCACTAATTACATCTCCCTTCTTCTTCAGTCTTTCTAAAATTTAGGAACTGTTCTCTTGCTATGATATGGCAGCTTTTTTTTTTTTCATTTGTTCTGGGTCCTAAGTTTATCTCCTACTTAAAAGGATTTAGAATTATATTCTTCTCTCCCTCCCTCTCTCTCTCTCTGTCTCTCTCCTGCATTATCAGGCTTACTTTTCCCACTGAGTGATTCCTATCGAACAAAACATTTTTAACTACTTCTAATCCTTGAGCCCACATACCCCTCTCAAATGCTCCATGTTCCATTTCACTGTCACACTTAAAAATTTGCTTCCTGTTTCTCTTTTTATTTCATCGGACTCACTTCTCAACTCATTGCAATTAGGCTTCGCCACCCACTCAAGTGAATAAGTATTTAGCAAATTGTCAGAAACATCTATGTTTCCAAATTCAGTATAACCCTTGCCGACCTCATCATCTTGTATTCCAGTCAATCAAACAAGCAAAGCGCTTGTGTCAATGAAATAGATGGACTTTGCATACCTTCATACCATATCGAACCACAAAATAGTAAAATCAGGAAAATTTTAGAGAAAAAATTTGTTGCACAAGAATTCTATAGAAAATCTAGGTACAATTCTTATATGAAGGCAAAGAATGAACTCACAATGCAATAGAAAATGGAAAATATGACATACATGTATATTTCTGCAAAAATATTCAATTTATTGTCTTGTTTATTGAAATATGACTCATAAATAAGAAGTGAATAATAAAAAAATGGGGGTAATAAACAGAACTTGCAAGAAGTACTGAAATCTAGTTAGTATTAAGTTGTCAAAATCAATATAATACAAATGGATGCAGAATTAAAGTCAACTGCTGAAATATATTTATTGAATGAGAAGACATAGAAGGCATAAAAATATTTGCGATTGAATAATAATGAACAAGTTCTAAATCTCAGATTATACTTAGAAAGACACATGGGGAAGCAGAGAGGCAACATAAAAGCACTTTGAAGTTCTAGTCTAACATGACATTGATGTGAAATTTTTAAAAAGTTAAATTTCTAGACCATATAGACTCAATTAAGCTTTTGAAAATTTTAAATGCAAGGTAAGTTTATTTGAATATCTAAAGAGTACACATTAGAACAAAAATATTCATAAACCTAATTTGAATTGTGCACTTTTGTCTAGATGAGGAAGAACCTTCTAACCATAAAAGTAAGTAAAGAACAAAACAAAACAAAATTATTAAGTGTGAATAACCTGACTATGCATCAAACCACCACAAATAAAAGTAAAAGGAAAAAAATCATGAGCCATATTTTACTAAAAATGTTACAGGAAAATATTAGAAACATCATATACATTGGCAAGAGAAATAGGAACACAGTAGTTGCTACTCCTGTAATTTCTTTGCATTTATTCTTACAAATATAAATTAAATATAGATCGATCATAGAAAGTAATTATAAAAATCAAATTAATTTTAAGTAATTAATAGCCTTGATTTCTATTGCTCTTTTTCTTGTTTTTATGAAATGATCCCTCTATTTTCTCACTTATTTCTAGGCATTTTTGAGTTATATCAAATAATTACTCAGGGCCAAATACTCTAGCTACACTTCCAAAATCAATTTAACAGTTGATCCCTTGTACTATTTTTATTACATTTTTCTGAGTATGGCAAAATTAGGTACTCAATAGTGTAGCTAATAGAAAAAGTTTTTGCTACAGCCCAGCCCAGGTGGAAATATGCAGTCACCTAGAACTAAAATAGCAGAAGGGAATTACTTCCTTTGGAAAGCATATCCTAGAAACAGGTGCTCTTTCTTACATGAACAACAACAACAAAAAGGCTTTTGCCATTTGGTCTGCCTATATATTCCTGGAAGTTGACCACTACTAATTTCTAGATGTTTCTTTAAAGTGTGGGAGGGGTGGACCTACTGTGACACTAATAAAATGTAGTTTCCAGGACCCCTCACTGGCACAGCTTCTTCCAAGAGCCTCACAAGGGCTCTACCCACGTGTTTGTGTGATCATTTGTTTCTGTCAAGCGTGCAGAAGAAAGGCATTTGGTTGACTTGGCAGTTGGTTGATTTGCTCTTTCTGCTCTCACCTCCTTTCCTGCCTGGGGGACTGGAGTGGAAGAGAGAGTTTGTGGGATCAGCTAAGGAAAAACTGAGTTTGGTGGGATGTGGTTCTGTGGTTCACGGTTAGCTTGGGGCAAGGTGAAGTTTTGCCGGCTGCCCAGCGTCTTTTAGAAACAGCATGCAAATACTCACTGGAACAGCAAAATAGCCATAAACAATAAGTGCCAATCTAAAATTCTTACACATATGGGTCAATGTATGGATTATAATACTATCTTAGTTTGCCAGGTCTTCTATAATGCACACCACACACTGATTGGCATAACCAACGGGCATCTATTGTCTAGCAATTTTAAAGTCTAGAAGACAAGAATGCTGAACAACATATGGTAATTAATCATGTTGAAGATGGCTCTTTCCTGAGTTCCAGTCTCAGAGATAGTATCACTTGATATGTTCACATGTAAGTCAAATAGTCATCTCAAACTCTGCTTTTAATTCCTTGGTAACATCCAGTGCCTGCCCCAGACTTCCGCAAATCATTAAACTACCAATAGTTGTTCAAACCTTACACAAAGGAAACACATCACTTCCCCCCTCTTCCTTACCCTCCACACACAAGTCATTATCAAGACCTTTCAGCTCAAAGACCAAAATATAATTCTGATAAGAATATTTCTCTCCATCTGCATTGTGGCCATGTTAGGCCAAGCCACCATTTTATCTATTGTAACCTCATTTTAACAAGTCACATCTTCTCTTTTGTAGATGAGAGCTCTTAAAAATTTTCACTCAAATGTAGCCTAAAAAAACTTGGAAAATCTGTGTACAATCTAGCACATATCTAAGTTGACACAAAACATTTTACCACGCATCAAAATAGCTGGAAAGGAGATAAACTTTCTGAATATTTTATACATTGATTCTTTAAATACAGCTATTGCATGGTATCCTAAAAACATGGAAATTTCATACCTAGTACTATCCATTTAAAAAAATAGATGAACAAATAATCATTTAATGCGGAAATTTTCCTTTGTTTCTTCTCTCTCTGAATATGTGTTTTCATTCTACTTCTCTTTAAAATTTTAAACAAAATTTTAAATTTTAAATAAAATCACATATTTATCACCATATTACAGTTTTTATATAAAATATATCCTATTACTACATATGTTATTTCTTTTAATTTCCTATGATATTAAAAATAGGAAATTTCCTACTATCATTACAATTATTATTAGTACACAAATTGATCAAAACTTCAATATACTAGATGTTTTTATAAAAATAATTAAAATTAGAAAAACATTTTATCTTACCATAATGAATAGAGTTTTTATCTTATTGGTTCACATGCACACAAATATTTCTTATTGCTAAAATGAGACAAGTTTACTATCAATTCTATTTTCTTTCTCATGTTTTAAATGTAAGCATTGTCACACTTATTTACAAAAGTAAATAGACAGTATGGGGAGCTTTTAATTATAGCAATATCTCTAAATTCATTGAACTCCTAAGTTACATTGTTTCTTAGTTTCCCACAGCTGCTGTAACAAAGTACCACAAACAGGATGGCTTAAAACAACAGAAATATGTTGTCTCCAATTTGTATACCAGAAGACAAAATCTGCATAGGCAAATCCTTATTTCCTTTTTCTAGCTGCTGGTGGTGAGCCAGTAAGCTTTGTCTTCAAGTTCTGCCTCAGTCATCAAGTGGTTTTTCCTCTATGCCTGTTTGTGTCTCCTCTCCCCTTCTTTTAAGGACACCAGTCATATTGGATTAGGGTCCACCTTACTCGAGTGTGACCTCATATTTTACACCTGGCAAAAATCATAAAATGGGCTTTGAAGAAATGGGTAAATGGGCCATTCAGTTGGATTCTTCTGGAATTTGCTGAAAGGAACATTTGGAAACCACATGGCTTGCAAAAGGACTTTAACTCTGTTAATAAAATAATTCCACACTCAGAATCTGTATCAGTATTTCAAATTATTCTCCATTTGTTGCCCTGATGGATTTTACATCCTTGAATAATGCCCCATAATAGGCTTCAATGTTTGTGAAATTAAATGTTTTTGAAGAAGGAAGTCTTCTCTGGTAGATTAGTTTTAGGAAAGAATGCAAATGATTTCTTAAAGCAATCTTTTGCTCTCAGATTCCTTGGAAAGTCCTAGGGAAACCCAGTGTGCACATCAAAGTCTAAAGACATCTGTTGTAGACTTTGTTAATATTCTCTGAAATGGCCCTGGCTTCCGGGCCACGGACAAAGTAATTCACTTTCCACAAAATGTCCAGAGTGACCATTTAAAACTGTAAATCAAATGATGTCATTCACTGCTTAAAACACATCAATGACTTCCCTTTTCCTGATACAATGGTCTCTTTTAAGTCCTGGAATAAGTTAAACCCTTTCCTGCCTCAGGGCCTTTGCCTCGTGGTTTTCCTCTGGTTGGAGAGCAATTTTCCCAATTTTTACAAAGGTTGCATCATGGTTATCCTTCAGATGTCAACTCAATGTTTCCATCTAGGAAAGGCCTTTCATGATCACCCTCTCCAAAGCAGATCCTGCTTTTCTGTACCCCGTTGTTGTCTTCCTTCCTTTACAGCAATTATAATCTAGAAAAAAAATCCTATTCATTTATATGTGTACTTATATATTGTCTGTCACTGCTGCTAGACTATGAACTCCAAATGTCTGGGACTCTATTTCAGTAACTAGCACCAGGTCAGACTTGACGCATAGCAGGTGCTCAATTCATATTTGAGTTGGAATGAATGAGTTGTAGTCACACTTTGTTTTCTAATGGATGAATGGGAGGGGGATGGGTAGGAGAAGGGACGGTGCCAAACAATGAACGGAAAGTTGTTTTGAATCCATTGGGTATAGGCTCTGCAGGAATTTTTTTTTTTAATATACTCGCACATTATTTTCACTATTTTCTGGATGGGTGCAACGAACAGTGGTAAACATCACCCAAAAATTATGGAATATTTTTTTCCTTTGAAAGAGCACCTCTTAAGATGTTGTGTCTATATATAACCAAAGTTTAGTAAATATGAGGTTTTTCTACCACATGAAAATTTAACTTAGCATGAATAAAGTCGTAGCATATTTCTTGAGATTTCTGCTAAATGCCATTTACTTGTGGACTTTTAAAACATGAATTTGTCTAGGTCAACCCAAATTGAAAATACTTATTCTGCATGTATGCATGATGGTATAATAAGTAATGAACATTTTTGCATTGTTAATATACATACGATATTCTGCAACCATATTATAAAATGCCTATGAAAGGAAATATTGGTATAGAGCTTCCTCGTAATTTTTTGACAACAAAAATGACCAGCCTAATTTTCCATAAATCTTTTCATTCTAACATAATTATACTGTGGGTGAACTTGATTTTCCCTACAATAGTGATGATTTTTGGAGCCGATAGTAACATGAAGATAAGTGATATTTTAGAGGAAAAGTTAGGTCTTTTCAGTTTATAATGTTCTTCAAAAGGTTTATGTAGTATGAAATCTGAGAGAGTTTCCCTATTATTTAAGATGATTTTCAACTTAAACAGGTAACTGTTTTTTCAATTCAATCCTGTCACCACTCTAATCAAGAAAAAGTGAAGTGACTTTAAAGCATGAATCCATCTCCAGGTAAATAGTTTGAAAAGACTATTATAGTTTAAAATATTTTACTACTCCCTTCACAAATTCCAAAAACAAAATAAGGCAAAATATGCACCAGCCCTCCAGGTAAATAGTTTGAAAAGACTATTATAGTTTAAAATATTTTACTACTCCCTTCACAAATTCCAAAAACAAAATAAGGCAAAATATGCACCAGCCTTCAAAACTATAATCATGTGGAAACTTTGAGAAATGTACCCCATGGATCAGTTTAGATTAAAAGCCACCTCTCTTGCTCATTTAGACATCATTTTTTCAAAGATTTACTATGCCCTTAGAAGAAAAAGAGAGAGATTATCTTGAACACAGATTCACCTCCTCTCTTGTAGGAAACAGAGGTGAATGTAGAGCAAACTGGAGACGATTTTAGGGTCTAGAGTGTGCAGTCCCCTTCATCTAAAGCATGGTGCCTGCCTCCCTTCATGGGGTCGCCATATAACAGGCCCCATGAAATAGTAGGACTTTGCCCTTTAAAGAGTAACCTAACCTAATTTAGGCCAATTGCCTCCTCATCACTCTTGAAACAAGTTTCATGGCTATAGGTGGTAAGTTGTTCTCCATGTGCAAAAACCTCTTCTGTAATAAAAAAGAAGGTTGATAACATAGAGAGACACAATGATGAGAGATGGGGAGAGCCCAAGCTGCGTTCAGTTCCCTTATTTCAGCTTTTCTTGGGATTCAGTAGCATTCTCCCCTTCCCATGATTTAAGTGCACTAAAGCCTTCCAACACATTTCAAGTTTGCCAGAAGTTAAAGTAAAATTTTTGTCACCTACAATCAGGAGAGTCCTAACTTGACACTAAGGGAAAAACAGTCAAAATCACTTTAGATACTAAGAAAGGCAAATTTTTAGGGCAGCCTCAATCATTTACAATAAATAGGAAACTTTTATTGCAGAAGTTAATCCCCATAGCACTGGACACTAAACTTGGCACAGTGATACATGAACAATTTCTCAGACAATTTCTCTCCTCACAGAGCTCGTGTTTCCTAGGAGAGATAAATAGTTAAATAAGCAATTATGAAATATCAAAAAGTATGCTTTGAAAGGTAAGCACAGAATGATGTGGGCACATAAAACAGGACATTTAGAGAGGAAATGAGAGTTGTATTAGTTTGATAGGTGCCAGAATGTGATATACCATAACTGGAATGTCTTTTAAAAAGGGGAATTTAATAAGTTACAAGTTTACAATTCTAAGCCTATAAAATGTCCAAACTTAGGCATCCAGGAAAGATACCTTTATTCAAGGAAGGTCAGTGAGTCAGGAACTGGGAATGCAGCTGGCATCTGCTTGTCCATTGCTCCTAGCCTATGTCGCTTTCAGTGTCCGATCCTGTGGGGTTCAGCACTTAGCTTCTCTGGGGCTGGGTTTCATCTGTTGGCTTCCCTTGGCTCTCTCCAGGTTCTGGTTTGTTTAACATCTCATTGCGATGTCTGCTGGGCTCCAAGCATCTCCAAATATCCATGTCTCTGTTCTCTGCTTGTCAGCTCTGCTCTGAAACTTCTATTGGCTTTCTCTCTGTCAGCTCTGAGGCTACTGTCATTTCTGACTCCCTTCAAAATGTTTCTTCTTTTAAAGGATTCCAGTAAACTAATCAAGACCAACTGGGAATAGGTGGAGTCATATCTCCATCTAATCAAAAGATCACACCTACAATCGGGCATGCCACATCTCCATGGAGATAAACTAATCAAAAGTTTCTAACTACAGTGTTGAATCAGAATTAAAAGAAACAGCTGTTTCCACAAGATTGGATCAGTATTAAAACACAGCTTTTCTAGGGTACATAGTACTTTCAAACCAGCATATGGTTATTGGGGTAAAAGAATATGCCATGGAAAATGAAGACAATGTAAAATGGCTAAGATGTGAAGGGGAATAAGTCATTCCAAGACCAATGGATTTCCAGTTATGTGGAAAATGGATATTTTGGATATCTGGATATTTCCTGAAAAAAGTCTGAAATCTCAAGGAAATAAGGACTATAGGCACTGAGGAATAAACAAAGATGAAGCAAAACTGAGCCCTCGTGAAGCTTGAGGTTTGTCAGCATCAAAAGCAAAAAGCCTGTAGAAACTCCCTAACCCAATTTAAGAGTTGAAAAAAAAATTATCTGGCTGATTTTAATATCTAAAGAGAACAATAAAAGGTGTGGGCCATGGTGGCTCAGCAGGCAGAGTGCTTGCCTGCCATGCGGGAGACCTGGATTCAATTCCCAGTTACTGCCCATGCAAAAAAAAAAAAGGGGGAATTGCAAAGTAGTAAATAAAATGTGGCATAGATGACAGAAAAAAATGCTTTTAGCATATATGAGCTCATAAAAATAATTTAAGAAGACACAATCAGCTCAAGTACAAAAATTAAGCAACTAATCAGTGTTGCTTTGTTGTGTTTCATTTCGATTTTTAATTTTATTCTTCAGATTGTCAAAAATTTTCGAAAAGACAGATAGCACTTCAAGTATAAACAGAGCTCTATCTGCCTTTTCTCTGGTATCAAAACTGTGTGCATTGATATCGAATTTCTGCTTTTAATAAGGCAATAAATAATGAAACTGAAATTATAGTATTTTGCTTTAAAATATGGTATGTGCAAACATTTCTTAGAAAATCTGGAAATATTCTTCAAAATAGTCACAGTTTTATTTCTAGAGTGTGGAATTATTTTCTTATTATGTTTCATATTTTCCTACATGTTTGTAACCTGTTACAATAATTATATATTCCTTATAATTAGAAAAAGGAATTAAATTAAAATCTTTCTATAATTAATTGCTTTGAGACATACAACTTTGTCTCCTTTCTCTTTAGTTAGCCAAATATCTTTTTACATGTTGCCCAGATTTTTATTCACTTGTACAATTATGTAAATGTAAATATTTACGAAAATAGAATCGATTCCAAGATACACTGAAATTGATGAAATCAAGCTCACTTTTTAAACATTTTTTATTTGCATTGAGAAATCTTCACACACATACAGTCCAAACATGGTGTACAATCAGTGGCTCACAATATCATCATATAATTGTGTATTAATCACCATGATCTTTTTAAAAACATTTGCATTGCTCCAGGAAAAGAAATAGAAAGAAGAAAAAACTTGTACACCCCATACCCCTTACCCCTTCCTCTCATTGACCATCAGTATTTCAATCTATTCAATTTTTTTATCCTTTATCTTCCCCTCATTATTTACTTATATTTTATCCTTATTTTTTAATCCATCCATCCATGCCCTTGAACAAAAGGAGCATCAGACACAAGGTTTTCACAATCACACAGTCACATCATAAAAGCTATATCATTATACAATCATCTTCAAGAATCAAGGCTGTTAGAACACAGATCAACAATTCCAGGTACTTTCCTCTAGCCACTCCAATGCACCATAAACTAAAACAGGATATCTATACCATGCATAAGAATAACCTCCAGGATAACCTCTCGACTCTGTTCAAAATCACTCAGCCACTGACCCTTTATGTTTTCTCATTTCTCTCTTTCCTCATTTGATCAAGAAGTCTTTCTCAATCCCTTGATGCCAGGCCCTGGCGTATGCTGGAAATTCTGTCCCACTTTGCCGGGGAGATTTACACCCCTGGGAGTCATATCCAGTGTGGGGTGGGGGAAGAAGAGGGAGTTCACCTGCCAAATTGGCTTAGAGAGAGAGGTCACATCTGAGCAATAAAAAAGGTCTTCTGGGTTGACTCTTATGCATAATTATAAGTAGGCTTAGCCTATCCTTTGCAGGAATAAGTTTCATAGGGGCATACCCCAAGATCGAGGGCTCGGCCTATTGAACTAGTTGTTCCTAGTGCTTGGGAGTGTATTAGAAATTCCCCAAATTGGGAAGTTGAATATTTCCTCCTTTCTTCCCAGTCCCCCAAGGGGACTTTGGAAATACTTCTGTATTCACTGCCCAAATTACTCTGGGATGTGTCGAAGTATCACACTAACCTGTATAAACAAACAGATTCTCATGCCCTATTCAAGATTCTGGGTAATTATGGTGTTCAAGTAAACTGACCATACAAGTTAAATTAGATAATGTGCCACTCAAAACATAAATTTCGCACCAAGTAAACATTTCTCTCTTTGGTCACACACAGAAGCTGAAGTTTTAAAATATGCATTATATCATCCTTTACCATGTACTCTGGTTTACCTCAGTCTTATCCAAATCAACTTCATTCATATCTCTAGTTGAAGTCTGATAATTTTTTCAACTTTTTAGACAATTCCTGTACGGGGTATTGCTGACTTTCATAGCTTCAGAGCTCTAACTCTGAGTCTCAGGTGTCACCTAAGTACTCAAGTTTCTGGGAACAGCCAGGTTATACACAAACAGCTCAGTATCTCAGAATTTAGAAATAACAGTTACAGCTCCTGAATATATGTGACTGCTCTAAGAACTTACAATCTAGGATCCTTTACAAGAGGCCCCAACCTGATAATCCATGCTCTTGGCTTTAGTTCACCGAGTTTTTGTATTATAGTCACTCCATATGATTAAGGCATGATAATTTTTATCTTTTTTCCCTGACATTTCATTCAACATACAGCTCTTAAGTTTCATTCACCTAGTTGCATGTCTCACAACTTCATTTCTTCTTGTGGCTGCTCAGTAGTCCATTGTATGTGTGCACCATGTTTCCCCTTCCATTCCTCAGTCGTTTTACCCTTAGGCCACTTTCACGCATTGCGAATCACAAACACTGGTGTCATAATTATCAGTGCGCAAATGTCCATTCCTGTTCCCACTCTCGGTTTCCCCAAGTATATACCCAGCAACAGGGTTACAGGATCGTATGGCAACCCCACCCTTAGCCTTCTGTGGAACCACCACACTGCCCTCCAAGGGGCTGTACCTCTCCTTTTCCCTACCAACAGTGCATAAATAGGTACATCTCTTTCTCCATATTTTCTCTAGCATTTTTTTCTCTCATCATTTTTGAGCAGTTCTAGTCACACATCATACAGTTCAACCTAAGTAAATAGCCATGCCTTCACCACCATAATCTATATGAAGACATTTTCTTTTTTCCAAAAGGAATCCATACCCTTCAACTGTATCCCCCACTTACTGACATTTAGTTCTGGCATAATGCCTTGTTACATTCAGTGGAAGCATATTACGATGTTACTTGTGACTCTAGGCCCTAGCTGGCGTTGATTGTACTTTTTTCCTGTATACCATCCATTTTCCACATGTTGCAATGTTGACATTCATTCATAACTCATTATTTTACTTTCAGAGTTCAAACGTGATTCCTAGAAAATAAACTTCTGGATAGAGGTCTCAACAGTACTGTGTCAAGCCATATTAGAGCCTGAGGCTAAAGGAAAAATTAGTAATACTGATATTGTCTTTATTTAAAATTTTGATATTTTGGTCAACATGGATTTTTTGGCATGAATATTGATTTTTTTAAATAGTGCATGAATGTGTTATTTATTTTGATTACTGATTGGGGAGCCTACAAAATTTTGTACCAAGGTCCTGAATATCAGTTTCTCATTCCTAGTACTACATTCCTTCCCATTGCCTCCAAAAAAGAGAAAAAGAAAAGAAGAGAGAAAAAAGTTGCAGGTATTTTTTACAATTGCATTTGTGAGGGGGCACTGTCCCATAATATGCAGTCAAAAAATAATTGGAAAACCTTTGAAAAATCTGTTTGATTTCCTCGTAGGTCTTTAGTTAGAGTTTATATTTGATATCACCAGAATTCCTTCCATAAAAAGCACCTGGAAGTTTATTACATGTTTGTCATCTGTTAAAAATGTAAGAGCTTCTCAAACAAGTCTCTCAATGGTCAGTTTAATCTTGTTTAAACTATTTTCACCACATTTATTGGGGGAATTTCCTTATTCCATTTTTGGTTGTTGTTCTGCTGGGTAGAATCACAATGTTATCTTGGCAATATTTTAAAAGGCAATTTGTGTGTCCTAGATCATAAGCTTCCTTATCATCATAAATGTTAATGGTATTGGATAAATGTTATTGGATGAGAATGAGCTAGTTGCATCAATCACTCTGAATAACACTGGATTTAGGAAGAGTCCATGAACAAATGATGCTGCATATTGGAAATAACAAGAACATATGGGCCTTCCTAATTATTGTTATCTACATCTGCAGCGTTAGCTATAACCATCAAATTGAATACAAAAGCAATCGGTTCTAATACATAAGTTAATTAGTCATAGTAAGGAAACCTCTTTCCTGAGCTTGAGACACAAATTTAACTTCTACCAACGATGTTAGATGTGTTGTTTCTCTCTGAACAGCATGATGAAATGCCTGCAATACAATTTATCTACAATTTGAACTGTGTGCCAGGTTTAGCAAATATAAAGTTATGGCTATACAGTTTGGGGATAGCTCTCACTGCTCATCAATCATTATCTTAACAGTATAATAAAAAAATCTCTTTGCCTAGTGTGCTCTTTCCTCTCAAAAATTTTCTGATCTTTTATATGTTAATATTTTAAACCTATTATTTAATCATACAAGTTTGAAAAAAATCTCATTAATTTTTATAGAGAAGACTTTAAAGCCACATTGAAAAGCCAAGCAACGGGTGGGTAATGGTGGCTCAGTGGTAGGGTTCTCGCCTGCCATGCCAGGCACCCAGGTTCAATTCCTGGAGCCTGCCCATGCAGGAAAAAAAAAAAAGCAAAGTAATGTCTTTTGGAAATACGAACTAACAAAATGTGAGAAAATGGAATTATTCTAATTAATCAATCATACATTTGAACTGGGTATTTGAATACATGGAAAAAATGCTTTAATGAAACACATGACAATATTGTTTAGATTGCTGTTACTAAACAGAAAGAGCTATAATGAAATTCATTCACACTTTCTTCCCTCCCATAGCCATAAAAAGACTTGACAGGCCCCCAACCCTGAATTACTCAGAGAGATGAGCTGCACAGGGTGTCTCCCCAGGGCCCTGCTTAGCCTTCTTATTGCAGCTTCCGAGTTGGAACTGCCTCAATACTTCGAATAGACATTGAGTTCAGATGATTTAAGATTTTCAGTGGGTTGATTAGACTCTAAAATCTTTCCCCAGTCATAGTAGGTGGCCTACAATTTTACGGAGCAGAGGCCTTTCATAGATTTCTAAACTGAACTCTAAATTTCTGAAAGAAAGAGAGAGTAGGAAGTAGAAAGGGAGGTAGAGAATCAGAGAAGAAAGGGGAAAGAACAACAACAAAAACTTTCTTTTAATTCCTGTGCTCTGTTAGTTCTCTCGCTGACAAGGTTAAAATTTGCTTCTGTTGGAACCTAAGTCTTTAGGAATAGTATAATACGGTTTAGGAAACTAAAAATTCTCCATGAATTGAATTTGCCACCCCAGACTATGGCCAAGTTAAGGAAGAGGTTCATGAATGTCATAACTTGCTCTGATGCAAAGATTGTCTCACCAAACAATTCTCAAACCATATGTCTGCAACTTCTATGAAAGCACCAAGAGCCATAGGCTGTTTCTGGAGACCAGAGAATTTGAAAAGTCAAAGCAACAGATTCTTACCATCTGCTCAAAGCAACCATTCCTAAATCCAGGCTGGGTTCTTAAACAACCTCCCAGGATTGTGATCAATATTAAATATAGAAGAGACTCTCCCAAAGAGACATAATGACACGTGGGAACAGTAGTTCATCCTGGAATTGAATACTGATATCCTGTCAAAGACTGGATGGGATTTTGTTGTGACCTCTGTCAATCTGGTTGTTCAGAATTTTTAGGTTGGTTGCTTTGTAGATATATTGTGAACTTCCAGTAAGTTAGAAGGAGGTAGGATATTTTGTTCCATCCAGTCTGATTACCAGGTGGCATATTACAATGAAAAACTCTCAGATCAAAATCTATCAGACATAAAATATTTGCCATATAAATGGGCAATAAAACAGTCTTTCAACTGTTCAACGGAGCCCAATTCTCTGAACTTGTAGCTGATATGACAACACGTTGCACAAAAGTTTTACCAAGATAGATGCAAAGATTGCAAAGATACGTTTTTGGAGGAATAAGCTGTTTGTTTTGTTTTGTTCCTCAAGGAGTCTTAAGTTGCACAATGCAGAACAAAGGAGTTTTAAATCATGTGTGCCATTCTGACTGGTATATCCTACTGGACTCAATATATTCTCGTATCCTGTTTGTGCAAAACCAGCAGTGTTTGTACCATATTTCCAGTCAATTCATCCATTTTGAACACCACCTTTATCATCAATAAACAATAATTTCTAATGTTTTATGTTAATTAGCAACCATTTAGGGTCTTTGGAAGATAAAGATAACTCAAATTTTTAATTTTTGATCAACTTATTCTGGAGTTTGAGCTTACAGTTATTTTTGTTGCGTTGCTTTATTTTCCAAATGCTAAGTAATCCACTGTTATTTTTAATGATAGCTAATGACCTCTGGATTGTGTATTTCTGATTAGAATGCTTTAAATGTTTGCTAACTGTTTCTATAATGTTGAACAAACAGATATATCATAAAGTCTGTGCTGAGGCATTTTAAAATAGATTACAGAAAATATGATAATTACATTCGGTCACAAACTCTGATCTAAACTAAGGCATCAGTAGATAAACTTAATCTCTAATTCTAATCATTTAGGAATGCCCAGTCAAAATATAGACTATAAAAGCATCTTAGACAGGGACTAAACACATCTTTTGCTCTTTTTGTTACTATTGTAAGATGGATAACAGTCAACTTATGCCCATGAAAAATCTGCCACTATTCTGAATACGTAAAGTAGATGGTATGTCATTCCCTCCAATCTCCATCACAAACCTATAATACAGGTATTCTCAGACCCTTCATTTTCCACTCCAGCTTATACCCTGTGTCTGTTCTACAACCATGCCAGAGTTTTCTCCTCTTTGAGGATGAACAGTTATTAATATGAGGGGAGAAGTGCTCTTTTGAAGTTAGTGTTCAACTCTAGTGAAGAAAGGTGATTATTGTTTCTCACCCTTTCTGGAATGCAGCAAGGACCATAAAAGTCATTAGTAGTCAAAGGTAATAGACTTAGGAGGTAAGCAGTATTCTGGTGTTTGTTTTTTGTTAATATAACTGTTTTGGTTTGCTAAAACTGGTGGAATACAATATATCAGAAACGGGTTGACTTTTACAATGGGAATTTATTAACTTACAATTACTGAGTTCTAAGCCATGAAAATGTCCAAATTAAGGCATTAACAGGATAATATCTGGACTCTGAAAAATGCTGCTGGCATCTGGGACACCTCTGTCACACGAAAAAACACATGGCTGGCTTCTGTTGGTCCCTCCCTCCCACTGCCTTAAGCTCTGGTTCCAGTGGCTTGCTTTTCTCTGTCAGCTCTCTCTGGTTGTATCTGTCCTTTATCCTCAGATAAAGGGCTCCAGTAAAAGTATTAAGACTCACCTTGAATGGGGTGAATCACATCTCAATTGAAAGAACCTAACCAGAAGTTCCCTCCCATAACAGGTCTGCATCCACGGGAATGGATTAAAAGAACAGGGTGTTTTTCAGGGTACAAAACAGCTTCAACCCAGCACAATAGCCCCGACACAATTAAGCTCTATTAAGATATAATAAATGGTTTTCAGACTTTTCATACATTTTTTTTTGCGTTTGTTTATATCATTTGGGGAACTCTAAGCTGCCACGAGAGTGGGATATAGAGGAGTTTAAGGAATCAAGATATTGCTTGTTAATTTATTTATAAACTTTATAAATAAGATACAGTTAAAAAGAGAACAGTGGTTCACTGGTGGCTCAGGGGCAGAATTCTCACTTGCTGTGCTGGAGACCTGGGTTCGATTCCTGAAGCCTGCCTATATTAAAAAAAAAAAAAAAAGAGGAAGAGAGAGAGAGAGAGAGAGACCTGCCTTCTCATACTCCTATCTCAGTACTGAGAAATGACCTAGACCGTTTGAAGACAAGAACCAAAGTTATTATATAATTTGACTAGCTATTTCCAGGGACTGACAAAAATTTAAAAAATTTAATTTTCAGCTATCCCTGAAAATGTATTTTGTTTAAAAAGATCCATCTATTCTCTTGTAGATTATGCAAGCATCTAAAATTGGAGGAACATTAAGTAAATCAAAGAGGTATATAAAATATTTCTGCATCAAAAAGCATCCCTTACTTTTAAGTACTTTTTTTTTTTTTTTACTCTTCCAAAATTATTTTCATATCTTCTTACCCACAGGGCTGCACAGGAGCAGAGAAAAAATATATATCAAGGATATACAACTGGATTTGGCTTCTGTAGGTGCACCATCTGTCTCCCCTTTCTCTTCCCGCTTTTGGCAGCTCTCTGAAACCACATTTCCTGGAGCAGCAAAGCTAGAGCAGATTGTGCAGTTGTGACCTCCCACCACTCACATGCACACACACACACACACACACACACACACACACACACAAACATGCATCCTGAACTGTTAGAGGAGAACAAGTTGGCCTCCCTGTTATTCTATTAGCCTGGTTTCAGAACTTACTGTTCAAGTACTGCCTCTCAGCAGGTTGGAAAACAGGGCTTACTGCTGTATTCTTTGTACCATTTCCTTCCAATGTCAATAAAAATATACATCTGCAATGAGATTATGATTTAGGACAGTAAAAATTATGTTTTCATTGGTTGCCATGTCAGACTAAGGGATGTTTATTACTCAGAGAGAGTGTGAAATTTAGTCAAGAACTCCCCCAGCAGCTTGCCATCCGCTGCAGACAACTTAGGTGATGTCAGAAAAACAACAGTGGAAAGACCGTGTCTGAGCCCTAACTGGGAGATTGGATTAGCTTCGAATGGAAGTCAGTTTTCACCTTGACATTTTATTAAAAGCTTATTTTTTTCTGAGGATGAATTAGGATGTAAAGTGCAGTTGAAAAGATATGTGTAAAACAGGCTCTTCCCCCCTCCCCGATCTGCCTCTTAGGAAAAGTAGCCATTTTCATAGCCAAAGCTTCTTCGGTGTTTGCTTTTGCTACTGTTTGATTCGGGTGGCCGAGCACCGGGTGGCAGGACTTAGGTTGGGAATCAGGAAACTGTAGTACCTGTGTTGACTCTGCCTTAGGCTCCAAGCAACCTGCTCGGATTTGACAGCACAACGTTTCTCTCTAGCAGATGAAAATGCCCCTGCCTCACAGAAAAGATCTGGAATTGCATAAGCAATCTTTGATGTGGTCTCCAGAGAGCTCGGGTTTCTAATAGAAAGATACAATGTATTCCATTAGGGAAAATCAGAAGAAAGTGATAGATCGGAACTTGGGAAACATATTAAAAGGCAGAGACAGCCATGGGGAAAGCATGAGACTTCTCCCGCAGGCAGACAGACTTAATGAACAGGCACTCATTCCCAAATGAAACCAAGAATTGCTTGAAGGGCCACAGTACAATGCTTCTAGGTTCTGTCTCATATTTCACTTGCATAATAAACTATTGAGCATTTATATTAAAAGCAATGTCAGGTTATAGTTGTGCATTTTTTCTTCAAATTAAAAAAAACAGAAACAAACATCAGTATTCGTTTATAGACCCACATTTAATCAGACACTTCCAATATTTACTTGACCATTCTCTTTGAAAAATGCCATGAGCTTCTGTTCTGAGAACACTTTCATATTTAAGAATCTAATTATAATGTCGAGTGGAAACCCTTTCTTCTATGTCATTTTTGAACAAATGAGACTCAGTAGATTGTATTTACTGTGCCAGTTTGCTTATTTCCTGGAATCTGATTTTGTAATTCTTGCCCTTTCTGGACCTCATGAAAATGCAACTTTTGACCTTCCTTCCCTAAAGCTTTTTAGGAAGCCAACCATCTGTGATGGATGGTTTAGATGGCAATGAATCTCAAAAACTTACCCACAAAGTGTCAGAGGTAAGTTTGGAAACTCAATTCACTGCCAGGATTTAAATATGTCAAGTTATCTCTGTGTGTGTGTGTGTGTGTGTGTGTGTGTGTGTGAGAGAGAGAGAGAGAGAGAGAGAAAGAGAGAGAGAGAGAGAGAAAGAAAGAAAAGAAAGGGAAAGAGAGAGAGAGAAAGAGAAAGGAAGGAAGGAAAAAGGAAGGAAGGAAGGAAGAATGTGTTTTGGTGGTTTAAGTTAATATAATACCATCCTGTTACTTGAAAAAAAAAATTCAATATAGCTGTGTTGACCTTAATTGTATTGTCCTTTAAAAATAAAATACTATTTCCCTTTATTCCACTCTCTAAGTGTTGGCAAACAAACTTCAAAGCACAGCCTTCTCCCAACTTTTCTCAAATATTTTTCAGGCAGCTGGGTACCTTTGAACCTGCAGTTTCATTTACAAAGCTTAATTAAGTGGGAGCATCTAAACCATTCCTGGTTTAACATCACCGGGATATAAACTGCAGCTGAAACAGTGATTGGATCACAAACGTGAGGAAGCATTGGTCTTTGAAGTTTGCCTGCTCATGCATCTCAATCAGTCTGATTTCAAAGGGGTACGTTAGGACCCTTTATCACCCCTGCCTACCTGGGCAAGTTCTCAGCACAACCTCATAAGCAGGTAAGCTGGTAGTTGAGCTTTGCTAATGAGAGCACATCCATGTTTTAAACAGTACAATTTGAAAACTAGTTTACTATCTGCAAATCACTCAAAAAGCAAACACCACATTTATATATTCTTTTTTTTTTTTTGTATGCTGTATGATGGGATCACATTTCATTCTTTTTCCATGTGACTATCCTGTTATTGCAGCACCATTTATTGAATTTTTTTTTCATTTGTTTTTTGGTAAGTGCACAAGAGAACCGAACCCAAGTGTCCCACATGGCAGGAGAGAATTCTACCACTAAACTACTCTTGCATCCCCCACATTTACATTCTTAAAAGTGAGTATGCTCCCTTACCATCTCTTATCTGTGTCCATCTAATTAACTTGCAGCTATCAGCTGTCCTGCCATTGAACCTAAAAAAAGGTACATGAATCATGATAAAACGCCTTAAACTTTGACCATTATTCCTACATTTAGATGCTGCACTCTTTTTCTTTTCTCATGTGCTCCCTCCACTACCATAAACATGCACACACACACACACACACACACGCACACACACACACACATACACACACCACTAGAGCTTTACTTTACTATTGTTATTTGCCTTTCATTCTTAAAGTTCTGCAAGCATATAAGGTGTCTGGTTGTCCAACAAAATCACTGATTTAGTTGGGAGTTAATAGAAGAAGGATGGAAAAGTGTTAATTATTCATAATAAAATTTAAATATCCAGAGGTTCTCTATTGAAGGCCCAACAAGAGAATGTGGTTTCAATTGTTAAGATGCATTTAAGAGAAACTTCAACCTGAGAATAAATTCACTGGCAGTTAGTTTGGGTAACTATTCAAATGCCTGACCTAGATACTTCATAAACAGGATGATTCAGGTGAAACCTTGTCTGGAGATTGCAAAATGACCAAAAAAAATCTAACATCCCACCGAGCCCTTTCATTGTGCATTAGACTGATAGACCACACACAGGCACTTTTTATGACATCGCTTCCTTGAATATTTGTTTTCTTCACGGAGCAGATGGGAAGACAGAAAAAAAAAAAGTCCTCTTTATCAGAACAGTCTTACAAATGAAAATGATTTTATAATAGAGATAAAATTACTACAATAAAGGGTAAAATATTCTTATTTCTCAACCCAACTCTAAAGCCAATGGAAAGTTAAGAATAAAGAATCAAAAAGGTTTAAGGTTTCTGCCTCATTTTGTACTGGAACATTTATCTTCTCATAAATTACTATACCAAGGGTTTCTTTTTGTTTTTCTCGTCAGGAGGGTGGTAGCGTGTTGCCCATGTTTAGTCTGTGCCTTTACAGATTTTACGGTCTGGTTTTGACTCAGAAGGATAATTCCAAATAAGGTATCACAAGAATTTCTAAGTCCAGTACCATGAAAAAAACATATGGTACATTCAAGCCAAAGAAACAGAGTAGGGAATTTCCTTCAAATGATGAATTCACGGCTGTGCTATTTCAGTGGCCCAAGAATGAGTTGTAAATAAGTCTGGGAGTGAATATAAGTTTCCTTCTGTTTCTTTGTAAGGACCAAGAAGAAGCCAATGATGTCTTTTTTTCTTCTTTCTTTTTTTTTTTTTTTTGTGAACTTGTACGATTTTTAAGAAGGGCTTTCCTAGCATGCAGCTTTTCATGGCAAATCAATGAGTCTATCCTAGGTCAAGGTTGAAGAGCACTTTCATTTT
This sequence comes from Tamandua tetradactyla, assembly GCF_023851605.1. NCBI lineage: Eukaryota > Metazoa > Chordata > Mammalia > Pilosa > Myrmecophagidae > Tamandua > Tamandua tetradactyla. Next base: position 10,722,933 of record NC_135348.1, read on the forward strand.
GCCAGTTACATCTTACTGAGCCAATCACTTTCAGATAATTTCAAGAAATTTATGATAATCCAAAACATTTTCTAAACAAGAATTTTATTAAATGGATTTGTTGCAAAACTGAAATTGAGAGATGTAAGCTTGCTCCAGATAAAATCATACCCTTTTTCAAAAAACCTCATTCAGAAATATTCTTCCCAGCTCTCACCTCTCACCTTCCAGGACAAACTTGCTATACTACAACTGTCCGAAGTTGTGATGAAAAAAATTTCCTTTTTGTCCTTCTGCTTCTGTGCTGAATATGAGTTCCTGGCCTCCCAGTACTTGAAATTATCTGAAAGTGATTGGCTCAGTAAGATGTAACTGGCAATGACTATATAAAATAATTATTTTGCTATTAATAAAAACAACAAAGAATACCATTTATTGAGCCCTTAGTATGTACCAGGTACTCTGCTAGAGTCTTTATAAATATTACTTCATTCAGTTAAAAAAAATGAGCTTGAAAGCTAGAAATTATCTGCATTTCACGAAAAAAAATTCCTGAAGCCAAAATGGTTTAGCAAATTGTAGAATGTACACAGCCAGGAATGGACAGACGTGGGATTCAAACCACTTGTTTTAGTTTGCTAGCTGCCAGAATGCAATATACCAGAAATGGAATGGCTTTTAGAAAGGGGAATTTAATAAGTTGCTAGTTGTGCTGGTTTGAAAGGATGTATGTCCCCTAAAAAAGCCATGTTTTAATCTAAATCCCATTTCATAAAGGCAGAATAATCCTTATTCAGTACTGCATGTGTGAAACTGAAATCAGATCATCTCCCTCAAGATGTGATTTAATCAAGAGTGGTTGTTAAACTGGATTAGGTGACAACATGTCTTCTTCCATTTACATGGGTCTTGATAAGTTTCTGGAGTCCTTTAAGAGGGGAAACATTTTGGAGAATGAAGGAGATCTGGAGAGAGCAGAGAATGTTGCAACACCACAAGACAGAGTCCATGAGCCAGCAACCTTTGGAGATGAAGAAGGGAAATGTCTTCTGGGGAGCTTCATGAAACCAGAAGCCAGGAGAAGAAGCTAGCAGATGACGTTGTGTTCACCATGTGCCCTTCCAGATGAGAGAGGAAACCTGACTGTGTTCACCATATGCATTTCTAGATGAGAGAGAAACTGACTGTGTCCACCACGTGCCTTCTCACTTGAGAGAGAAACCCTGAACTTCACTGGCCTTTTTGAACCAAGGTATCGCTCACTGGACATTTGATTGGACATTTCTATAGACCTATTGTAATTGGGACATTTTCTTGGCCTTAGAGCTATAAACTAGCAACTTATTAAATTCCCTCTTTTGAAAGCCATTCCATTTCTGTTATACTGCATTCTGGCAGCTAGCAAACTAGAACACTAGTTTATCGTTCTAAGGCCAAGAAAATGTCCCAATTAAAATAAGTCTATAGAAATTTCCAATCTAAGGTATCCAGGAAAAGATATCTTGGTTCAAGGAGGCCGATGATGTTCAGCATTTCTCTCAGCTGGAAGAGGACATGGCAAACACAGTGTCATCTGCTAGCTTTCTCTCCAGGCCTCTTGCTTCATGAAGCTCTCTGGGAGGCATTTTCTTTCTCTATCTCCAAAAGTCACTGGCTGGTGGACTCTGCTTCATGGTTCTGCAGCGTTCTGAAGCTTTCTCCAAAATACTTCTACTATTATAGGATTCCAGTAAACTAATCAAGACCCACATTGAATGGGTGGATACATGTATCTACATAATCAAGTTCAATACCCACAATTGATTGAGTCATATCTCCGTGGAGATAACCTAATCAAGTTTCCAATTTATAGTATCGGATAGGCATTAGAAGAAACCACTGCTCTCACAAGATTGTTTAGGATTAAAACATGGCTTTTCTAGGGTACCAAAATCCTTTCAAACCAGCATCCTAACACTGAAGCCTCCCTAATACTAACTTTAAGTTCAAACCTGTAGCTTCTTAAGTGCAACAACTTCTTAAATGCACAATGCTGCGTGAGTATTATGTTCAAATTTCTCCAATCGTTTTTTTATTCTCTTCGTGATAAAATTCAAGTGTTTTCAAAAGGCATTTAAGGGGCTACATGATCTACCCTTGAGAGTCCCAAATTTTTCTTTAAAAATATAGACAGTAAAAACTTAGATTTTGTGAACCACTAGATCTCTGACTCAACTATTTGACTCTGCTTTTGTGGCACAAAAGCAGCCATGGACTATATGTAAATAAATGGACAAGGTGTTGTTTCAAAAAAGTTATTTACCAAAACAGGCCCCAGGTCAGATTTGGCCAGCAGGCTGAAGTTGACCAACCCCGATCTAGCCCCTGTTTACTTCTTCAGGTTAATTCTCATCATTTCTTACCCCGCATATTATGCTTCAACGAGCAGAAACTATTTTCATCCCTGACTTGTCATGGTTTTCCTTATCTCTAAGTCTTTGCACATGCTGTTCTTTCCCTCCTTCTAGAGGAATGTTCTTCTACTGATCTCTCATAATTCAGCTCCAATAACACATCTTCAAAGAAGGATTTTTCAACTTTCCCCACAACAAATCCCATAAATCATGATATAATCTTTCACACAGTGTTATGATCACCTGTTCAACTGTATTTTCCTTCCAATCCATTGAGATGTTCCTAAAAGCTTAGTGTTTTCCAAAATCTCCAAAAACTCTCCCATATGTTAGGTGTCATAAATGTTTGTTAGTGAATAAATTAAAGCACACTATCATGGGTTTTCAAATCCACTCATAATCAGACCTCTCAGTCCAGTTGAGAGGATTTTTATTAGTTTTTTAGGAAAGGAAGATGCTTGTGGGTAGAAGACAGCTGGCAGTAAATTTCATATCACTCCATTTTGGGCTATTGCAACCCCTAAAGCCTAAGAGCGTAAAACAAATGTCTACTATCCACAACTGTTTGATTGAGATAAACTTTCCAGAAAAAAACAAGGACATGGCCCTAGCTATAGAAACTAAGGTACAAATCTCACATTTTGGAGAATATTCAAGGATCAAAATTCTGTTTCTCAAATACCTGGATTTGTGGACAAGAATCAGCCTGCAAAAGAAGAGTTAATTTTCAGGATAGCCAGCATTAGGAAGTAGAATAGAAAAAAAAAATGGGTCTATAACCAGTTTGATATTAAAGAGAAACACGTAAAGTAGAAAAACACAAGCAAGACTGAGAGCACCAGTGTGGGAAATATTTTGATCAAGAAACACTTTCATGCAAATTATTTTAATTATAAAATCCATTTGTTTGTAACAGGGAGTGAATTTACCTTGGTTCCAAATAAAGAAGTTGTTTTAGAAATGCTATTGTCACATATACACAGCCACAAAATACATGTGACTTTATGTTATATTTTAAAAAATAAAATACATACATTTTCGGTTGCCTGATTCAGCTAGATTTTATTCCATAAACTTATTTTTGATCAACCACATGTCTTGAATCCCACCCAAATAATAATCCCACCAATGACAGTGTTGACATGCAGTGTGGTCTTTGTTGAAGGCTCTGGTTCATCACAAAACTACTTCAGCACTCTCACAATACAATTTATGAGCGATATGCCTGTATATAAATTACTCAACCTTTTGGCCTCATTCTCCTAAGAGCAATTGTTGTAACAAGAAACAGCAGTTGAAAACATGTATATAATATATATTTTTAAAATTACATCATATTTTGGTGTCACTTGTGCCAGTACCATTACCTCATGCAATGCAAGGAAACCCTTTGATTAGCCAAAAGTAATTTAATATTCTCTCCCAGTTGAAATAATAACAACAACAACAGTAACAGCAAAATCTGTTATGTTCCAAACACTATCCTTAGCACTTTACAGGCATTCATTTATCTAAAGTTGACTCAAAGCTGTTAAAGGAGGTATTTGCTATTCTAATCCCCAGATGAGGGCACTGAATTAGACGGAGCTTATGCAACTTGCCCAAGGTTGCACAGTAGCAGGGCTGGGATTTAAACCCAGGCAGTTTGGCTTCCAAATACATATATACTTAAATGCCAAACTCAACCGATTCTCAAGTTTTAAGTGAAATGTCTATTCAGGAGTGTGAAAGCTGCTTTTCATTTTTATAGACGCTATCCACATTCAAATAATGAAGAGAACAAGAATGGATTTAAAGTTTATGATAGATGGCTGTTATTTTACTGTCAGTTAACCAAATTCCAATTCAAACTCTAGAAGCCACCGGCCTGTTCCTAACAAAAACAGAATACAAAATAAAGCATAAATCACCAAAAACCCCATAGCACTTCATTAATATCAGCATCTAAAGGAATATAGCCACTATATTGCATTAAAGTATAATATATACTCAGATCTACCTTGGCACACAATTCTTGAACGTTATACAATGTTCACGGTGACAAGAGATCCTGGAAAATTGAAATACAATTACTACTGCATTTGTTGGCGGACAGGAAAAATAGAAGTACTGCTAAATGGCACACAAAGGAGATTAGGATACTCGTTGAAAATACCCTAAAATTGACTAGAAAAGTAATATACTTTTGTCCTGCATTAGCATTCAAGCACTTCCTGCAGGAAAACTGAAAAACTGTAGCTTGTGTAGCTGGAATGAATTTCGTGGCAGTCTTTAGTGCTGTAGAGATTGGTCATTGTTACCTTTGACTGTTGTGCGTCCATATAACCTGGGTCCCTTTGGAGCGCAGGCTTTAAGTGCCAGTATGCATCCGGTCACATCCCTTTCCTCTGCTGCACTGTTCCCAGAAACACACATCTAGAGTCCAGAGGCTGTCTCTGCCAAGACTAAGAAGAGTTGATCCCTTTGCCCCAACAGTGCTGCATAAATGGCAAATACAGTTTCGCTGTGTTTAGCTTCTGGGATTTAGAGTTTTGCTGGGGATGATGTTATTTCATAATAATCTGGCCATTCTAGCAAATAGAAATTTATCTGCACAAATTCAGGATTGCAAAAAGAAAAAGAAAAAGAAAAAGACAAAAGGTATCTAACAGAATCTAATTTAACTTGAAGCCTTCTTCTCATAGGGTTGACACAATAAATTTAATTTAATTTTTTTATTGGAGTTTGCTTCCCATTCTCTAAATGTTGCCAGCATTCTGATACCTCGTGTAGCCGCCTACTATCAGGAAATCTCTGATCCTCTCTTCCTGTTAGTTATCCCCGGAGAAGCCCATCCAGGGCTATATGGTATTTGGACATTTAAGACCTGTCAGGTTTCAGATCCTCCTTGGGTTTGATAAGTTTCTGAATAATTGGAAACCTATCCCCCTTAGGCAGGCCATGCAGAGATCTATCTCCCAGCCTCCTTGCCCTTACCTCTGGTCCTTTAACTTTGTAGGTTTAATGCCTTGAACAGAGAAGATCCAGGTGTTATGGAAAACAAACCTTGCAAAGTTCGGGAGAAACTCTTTGAGAAAAAAGAGAAAATATATATATGTACTACTTTATCTTGATCTGGATTTTGCTTGGCTACATATATTGGTAGGTAATAATTCACTTAAGAGTTGTGTGTACTTTATTACATGAGTGCTATATGGCCTTCAAACATGCTGGAAAAGAAAAAAGATTTTGAAATTTGGTGTGAGACTTTGGAAGAGTCTCCTTCATGTGAGGGCCCCAGTAGAGAAATGTCATGTGTTTCAAGGTAAAGCAGAGCTGCTATACCTGAAACCTCCCTTCTGACCTCCATGGCTCTCCAATCTGGGCAATCCTCTTTCTCTTATCCTCAGGATAATCCTCTCCGGTAACACAGAATTTCAATAACGAGTCAGAAAGGGACCTGCCTTTCGTTTCCCCGGTAAAGGGAGTGCATAGTCTATCTATCCATTGGGAAGGGAAAAATGAGGATTATACCAAGAACAGTCAGAATTAATATTCCAAGAAATTATCCTGCCACATATAAATGAATAGAGAAAGCTAAACGCATTCTATAAAATTACATTGCAATTGCTCTTGTCCATTATTCGCTTGATATATCCCATGCATTTTTTTAAAAAGTGAAGATTGAATTTTTTTATATAGTGCATGTCAATCCTGGCACACACACACCCATGAAGGTATATAATTATAAAAGAAATTGAAAAAAAAAGCAGTATCCTTTCATACGAATTCTTACTACTTTTACAGTGCTCAAAGGTAAACATGGTCCAGACAAGTACCTTTCAATAGCGAAAACCTTGAACATAAATGAGAGTTAAAAGTCCAAAAGAGAGTAATATTTGTAGTACTAACAAGAAAATGATCATTGCTGAGGTTTCTGAAGCAATTAAGCACCTTTTATTGTTTGATTTTCAAGTATATATGAGCATTGAAACCTACTTTCATTTTTCACCCCATTTTCCCAGATGAATAGAATTAAGAATCACTTTCATTCTATGTAAAATTTCCTACAGGGGGGTGAAAAAGTAAGCCTTCCACAAGTTTCCCCCACTATGGGTACAGATATCAGTTCAATAAATTACAATAATTATTTAAATGACTCCACCATAATAATCAGTGGCCTTAGTGACTGGGTTAGTCTTACCTGTTCTATTAAGTGTTTCTGTTTTTGTAACACGCTGTAGCAAACTTTCCTACCTTGAAAGTATCTGTACTTTGTAAATGGATTTTATTTGATTACGAAGTCTACCATACACTTCCTATATTGTAGTAAATGGTGTTAAAGTTATGACACATCTTTTACTACCAACACATGTGATGGGTCCGTCTTTCCTTGTAATAAAAATGCCTGATCCTCCCCTGTGAACACGTTTTGTGCATACAAATAATTATCCTAATGCAGAAGCATTTCAAGAAATTAAATTTAATGGAAAAAAAGAAATTAAAAGTAAGAAATTGATATTATCTAAATATGGATTGACTATTCAGGGAAAACCACCTCTAGGGAGTCTACTTTAAAAAAAAGAAGACTTCTCTGAATTCTAATATAATACTTGAATGCAAAAAAACACATGATTTGTGTAACTAGTAATTTTAGAAAGTGATAGATTAACACGAAAATTACAAATGACTTATTCCAAAATGTTATTTAATGAGTTAAACATTAATATCCTCAAATGTTTTTGATCATTAGAATCACACATTTTTAGAAACTTTCATAAGTACTTCTATATGTGGATGTATCTGGTCCTAAGAGCTCTCTAGCAAAAGATGTTACTAAATTTCAGGTGCCATATTATTTGATAAAGTGAAAGTTGCTTGGCAAGTTGACTAGAGGATTTCTTTTCTCTCTCTCTCTCTCTCTCTCTCTCTCTCTCTCTCTCTCTCTCTCTCTCTTTCCTTCACCCCAATTCCCCCACCTCTCTCTATCTCTCCCTCTTCTTCTCTCTTAATTCCTTAAGAAAACAGTAAAAGAACACTAAACAGAAACACCTGGCTGGCCTTCATGACTTCACTAGTTCACTAGGAAAGTTCAAAGCTCTTTGTAAACATTTGGCTGCAGTTCTGGTGAATAAACTACTTAAACTACTTCCTGAGTACACTACTCACCTATGAAAGTTAATTAACTATTTTAATGAACTGCGGTATTGTTAGGGCACCATGTTTTATTGCATAACAGCCATGACTTTAGATGTTATATAAGCCGAACTATGAAAATAAACACAGTCCCAGGGCTCAGAATCTAAAATGAATGCTAGTGTAAGCAACAAGATACTGGGGGACGAGGAGGCAGGGAACTGTGAGATCCTCTGCTTTTAAGTTTCCTTTTTCTTCGTTGGCACTTGTCCTATTATTACAAACTTTAAAGTGTTTTCTGAATCTTTAAGAAAGAGGTTTCTGCCATTTCTTGCTGGTTACTAAAAGTTTCTGTGCGGGGACAGCGCCCTGAAGCTTCTCAATCTGCTAGTTTGATCAGGATGGGGTCACATTTTTCTTAATTTGCTGCTGTTCATCAATAGCCACTTGTATTTCTTTTCTATTCTTTCATTTAAGAAAACAACTTGGATGATTAATGTTTTCATAAGAACATTTATATATACATATATTTTACCATACTTTTTATTAAAGTTTTTTATTTGTTGACTTATTTATTATTTTTTATTAGTTTTTCCTTCCTTGTTTCTAGGTTTTATGTCCAATACCACGGTCACACAGTAAAGCAAACAAACAAACAAGTACCTATCTCTTGATTCTTTAATGATCCATTTTTGCATTAAAAGTTTTCATGCATCTTATAATTTATTGATATGATTAGTGTGAGAATACTTTATTGATTCATCTCCAGGTAGCAAACCGTTTGACCAACCATGATTCACAGAATAATCTCTATTATTACTACCAGTTTTTTTAACATGCTTCTCTCTTCTTTGTAAATGTTTTCTTTAGATCGACAAATTCATTCTCCTATCCTTACACTGATACCATGTTGTTATAATTAAAGGAAGTTTTAAAATATGTTTTAAAATTTGGTAGGTTGGCAAATCATTATTCTCATTTTCATTTTCTGCCCCAGAATTTTATAATGATTGCTTCATTTTCTCCACCCAAATTCCCCAAAATTAGTTATTGTAATTCTGACTGGTGGTGTGTTTAATTTTAAAGATTATTTAAGTGAAATCTTATAATATTAACAATAGCCAGAATAAGATATAAGACAACAATTGAATAAGGTGACAATGACAGGTGGCACATTTTTACAGTGTTTTCTAAGAGGTAGATCCCAAATCATTATACACTCATGCAATTTGTCCCCTTATTAATGTACTTTAAGCTCCACTTCTTCGTTAATCATTTCACAAAGCCTGCAGTATTGAAGATGTTATAGATTGAATCATGCTTCCCATAAACACATGTTCAAATCCTAGTGACCAGTTCTATAAAGGTGAACACATTTGTAAATAAGATTTCAAAGATCCTATTAGTTAAAATGAAGCCAAACTAAATCTAGGCAGACCTTAATTCAATATGACTGGAGTTCTTATGAGCAGAGGAAATTTGGACAGAGTAGGAAAGAGAAGGAGACTGATAATGTTGTGATAGAGGAAGAGAGGCAGAGATGGAGTTATGAGTTACCAAGAAGCTACCATCAGAATTCTACACACTTCAGAGAGATCAGGGTCCTGCTGACACCTAAATTTTGGATGAGGCAATACATTCCCATCATTTTAACCAACAAGGCTGTGGTATTTGCTGCAGCAGCCCTGGCAATCTAAGAGAGAGGGTTATTGATGATCTTCTCTGGGCCAAGTTTCAACATTCTTTCACCATAACCATTCTACCTTAGCATTAGGAAGTGTCAGAGCCTCAATATTTTATCTCAGATGGAAAGGACTGAGTGGTGTGCTGGAATGTCTTATGAAGGCACAAAGGCACATTTTTAGGTTTTTCTACTAGCTGCTCCAAGACACTGGAAATTAAAAGAAATACCAATATAATGATCCTGGCTACTCAGCTTACTGAGTGACTCTAAGCAAGTTACTCTACATTTTGCAATTGCAGTATCCTCACTTGTAAAATATAGGCACTAATATTCTATAATACGGTATTTGGAAGATTGTCGCACATGCAGTAGGTATGCAATAAATAGTACTTTTATTGTTTGCCAATTGAAACATACATTAATGTACATTACATTTATTGAACGTGACTCCAAGCTGATTACTCTTACCAATGTTTTTCGTATACCAAATGCTTGAAATTTGTGTCAATCATTTAAATTCTTTTTCTTTCTTTTTCCCTTTTGTATCTCCTATTAAATATTTGAAAGGATCATTCACATATGACTATAGTTCATTTCCCTGGCCACCACTCCACTTTACGTTATTAATGCTTTACATATGGATTCCACAATAAAAGTATTTTTTTTAAGTTTTATTAATATATATTACATATTAACAAACCATGTAATTATTTAAAGTGTACACCAAATGTACACAATATCATCATATAGCTATACATTTATCACAATTGACTTTTTTCTTTTTTGTGAATAATAGCATATATACAAAAAAGTAATAAATTTCAAAGCACACTGCAAAAATTAGTTGTAGAACAGATTTCAGAATTTGGTGTGAGTTACACTTCCACATTTTTAGGTTTTACTAATAGCTGCTCCAAGACGCTGGAAATTAAAAGAAATATCAATATAATGATTCAGCAATCATACCAATTTATTAAAAAAACCTACCTTCTCTGCATACCTTCACTATCACCTTTGATCTTTCTCCTATTCTCTACCTTTTTCATGTTGGAAAGGGCTGTCAGTAATAGAGAATGGGAAATGGAACTAGTTAATGTTCTTCAGAGGCTGGCCACTCTGCATTTCAAGACTTATCTGGTCTAGGGACCCATATGGAGGCTGTAGATTTCTGGAAAGTTATCTATGAAGTCCATGGAACCTCTCTAAAATCTTATATAATGCCCTAGGTGTTCTTTAGGATTGGCAGGAATGGTTTTGGTTGGGGGTTGGCAAACTATGATAGGTAGCAATGCCCAACTGAAGCTTGCATAAGACTGACCTCCAGAGTAGCCTCTTGACTCTATTTGAACTCTAATAGCCACTAATACCTTATTAGTTACACTTGTTTACCCCTTTTGGTCAGGATGGCATTGTTGATCCCATGATGCCAGGGCCAGGCCTATCCCTGGGAGTTATCCCCCATGCCACCAGGGAGACTTTCAACCCTTGATGTCAAGTTCCACGTAGGGGGGAAGGCAATGATCTCACTTGTAGAGTTGGGCTTAGGGAGAGAGTGAGGCCACATCTGAGCAACAAAAGAGAACCATCAGAAATAACTCTTAGGCAAACCTTAGGTAGGCTGAGCTTGTCTGCTGTGTAAATAAACTTCACAAAAGCAAGATCAAGATCAAGGGCTTGGTTTATTGATTTGGGTGTCCTTCATGTTTGACACCATATCAGGGATTTCCCTCGTGGTAAAGTTTAATAGTTCCATATTTTCTCTCCCAGCCTTCAAGGGGCTCTACTAATACTTTTTGATTATCTGCTGAAAGTTTTCTTGATGTCCCTCACTCTAGGCTTCAAAAGTACAACATTATGTGTTCACTAAAAAATATTTATTTAAACAGCATTATTTTTAGGCTATGTATTATATTCTCACTGCATTTAGTGTATACCAGTCTATACTACCTTATCATGTGAAAGTCTACCAGGGTTCTGCATGGTTTAAGACAGGAAGTTGTTGAACAAAGAAAAAGAAATCTCAGTTCTAACTTTTAAATTGATGCTCTTTCTCAACAATCTATAAACTATGCTACCTTTTTTAATAAGTAAGCAGGATTCAGTAGCAAATAAAGAATGCTATACATGATGGTGGGAGATGGTAGAGTAGGAAGTTCCAGGAATTAATCCCTCCACCAGAACTATTAAACAGACAGCAACTGTCTGAATCAACTATTTGATACTTACCAGTCTAAAAGAGCACAGCATAGCATCCAAAGAGTGTAAGGAAGAGGTTGTTAAATTGTGGCAAATTTCAGTGAATTTCACTCTCCTTGCAGTGATTACCATTGTCCATCCCCCAGCCTCACAGCAGATGCAAGTGAGGTCCTCAACCCTGGTTCCTGGTGCAGCTTACTAGAGCCAAGCGGAATGAAAAGACCTAGTTCTCCAAGATCTGGGGATCTGTGGCCCAATTGCTGATCACTGCTTTTGGTCAGCCACTTCAGATGGTTGAACATGACTCTGAAGACAACTGCGGTGGCTTAAAATTGTGTATTCCTGTCATGGTCAGGTTCATGTGCCAATTTGGCCAGGTGGTGGTGCCCATTTGTCTGGTTGGGCAAGTGCTGGCCTATCTGTTGCTATGAGGACATTTCATAGAATTAAATCATGACCACATTGGCTGCAACCGCAGCTGATTGCATTTGTAATCAGTCAGGGGAATGTCTTCTGCAATGAATGATGCTTAATCTAATCACTGGAAGACTTTTAAGGAGGATTCAGAAGAGATAATCATTCTTCCTGCATCCGCTGAAGAGCATCTTTTGTGGAATTCATCCAGACCCTTCATCGGGGTTGTCAGCTTCACAGCCTGCCCTACAGATTTTGAACTCTACATTCCCATGGTTATGTTAGACACTTTCATAAATTTTATGTCTATGGATATTTCCTGCTGATTTTGTTTCACTAGAGAACCCTAGCTAATACAATACCTTAGAGAATCATGTTCTTAAATGTAATCCATTTCTGTGGGTGTGAGCCCTTTGTGAATAGACCATTTGATGAGTTTACTTCAGTTAAGAAGGTGGGACCCACTTCAATCAGGATGGATCTTTATTCTATTATTGAAATCATAAGTGGAATGAAAATCAGATAAAGCCACAGGGAGCCAGAAGCTGAAATTCAACAGAACCCAGAAGAATACAGAGAGGCCAGGTGAGGCCACCATGTGTTTTGCCATGTGACAGAGGAGCTAAGAATCAAGAATCCCCATCAACCAACCCCAGAATGCCACAGTCTTAGGAGAGAAAGAATCACTTTAATGATGCCTTGATTTGGATACTTTTCTGGCCTCAAAAGTATAAGCTAATAAATTTCCGAGTTTGACCTGACCAATTTCATGGTCTGTGTTTGAGCAGCCCAAGAAATTAAAAGACTGACTGTTGTTGCTAATCTCCTCAGGTAAAAGCAGCAAAGGAGTATTAAATACAATACCCTTCCTCAAAAGTTCAGAAAACAGTTAAAAGGTTGCATAACTAGCAAGGACTGAATAAAGAAAACACAGCCTCAAAGGGCCATAGGAAAAACTCCTGGCAATCTTGCTGGCCCCTCCTTTACTACTTCCACAGGGCAGTATAGAGATAGCTTGCACTCTTTTTGTGGGTCTCAGGCATCCTTCCATCTCAATCTCATGCCCATACTTTTCCCTCCAGGGAAAAATAGCTTGGGAATCTTATATAGTATAAGAACCGATTGAATTCAAAATGTAAAACAACAAAACTGGTGGGATACAGCAAAGTCAGTGCTGGAAGGGAAATTTTTAGCTCTAAATGTTTACGTTAAAAAAGAAGAAATATCTAAAATCAGAGACCTAACCTCAAAATTGGTGGATTGAGAAAAAAAAGAGCAAACTAAAGTGAAAGTGAGCAGAAGGAAGGAAATAACAAAGATTAGAACAGAGATAAATGAAATAAAGAATAAAAAAGAGTATCTAAAAAACAGAGTGAGTTCTCTGAAAAGATCAATGAAATTGATGAAACTTTAGCTAAATTGACCAAAAAAAGAGAGAGAGAGGACACAATCAACTAAAATCAGAAATGAGAATGGGAACATTATTACCAACCCAACAGAAATAAAAAGGAAAATAAAAGTATACTATAAGGAACTGTACACAATCTATTAGATAACCTAAATGAAATGAGAAGTTCCTGGAAATGCACAAACTGCCCACACTGACTCTAGAAGAAATAGAAGGCTTCAGCAGAACAATGAAAAGAAAAGCAATTGAATCAGTCATCAAAACTTCCCCAAAGAGAAAAGTCCAGGACCGCATGGCATCACAGGGGAATTTACCAAATATTCCAAGAAAAATTAACACCAGTCCTGCTCAAACCCTTCCAAAAACATGAAAAAGGAGGGAAGACTCCCTAATTCATACTATGAGGCCAAAATCACCCTCATACCAAAGTCAGATAAAGATACCACCCAAAAAAGAAAATATCAGATTAACATCCATTACAAACATAAGCATAAAAATCCTTGATTAAATACTAGGTAAATGAAACAAACAGCACATTTAAAGAATTATATATCATGACCAAGTGGAATTTACCCATGTATGCAAGGGTGGGTCAACATAAGAACATAACTTAATGTAATACACCACAGTAATGAAGGAAGAAAAAAAAAACATCACTCTAAGGTCAGGAGTAAGGCAAGGGTGCTAATTATCAGCCCTGTTATTTTTTTAAAATAATACTGTACTGGAAGTTCTAGTCAAAGGAATTTGGCAAAAGAAAAGAAACAAAAGGCATCCAAATTGGAAAAAAAATACGAAGTGACCACTTCCCTATTTGCAGATAATATGATTCTATATGCAAAAAATTCCTGAAAAATCCAAGTAAAGTTCATACAATTAGTGAATGAATTTAGCAAAGTGGCAGGGTACAAGATCAACACCCCAAATCAGTAATATTTCTACACACTAGCAATGAAAAATCTGAATAAGAAATATAGAAAAAAAATCAATTTACAATAGCAATTAAAAGAATCAAACATTTAGGAATAAATCAAACCAGGAATGTAGAGGACTTAAGGAAAACATTACTAAAAGAAATATAAAAATACCTAAATAAATGGAAGAACATTCTATTTTCATGAATTGAAAGACTAACTATTGTTAAGATGTCTAGTCTACCCAAATTGATTAACAGATTCAACACAATCTCAATGAACATTCCCACAACATTCTTTACAAAAGATGGAAATTTCGACAGTCAACTTAATGGAAAATTAAGGAGCCCCAAAATAGCCAAAGTCATCTTGGAAAAGGTGAACAAATCTTGAGAGCTTACATTTCCCAATTTTATAACTTATTTCAAAACCACTGTTAATCAAAACAGCATGGTACAGGGGCACCAGGATAGACATATAGACTGATGCAATCGAATGGAGAGTTCAGATATCAATCCTTTGATTTATGGTCAACTGATTTTTGATAACTGTTAATGCCATGCAATAGGGAAAGAACATTCTCTTCAACAAATGGTCCTGGCAAAACTAGATCTTGTATGCAAAAGAATGAAGGTGCACCCCTACCTCACACCATATTAAAAATTTAACTCAAAATGGGTCAAAGACTCAGATATAAGAGTTAGATCTATAAAATTCCTAGAAGGAAACATAGAGAAGCATCTTCAAGACCTTGAGATAGGTAGTGGTTTCTTAGACTTTACACCCAAAGCACAAGGACCAAGAGAAAAAAAAATGATGAACAGGACTCATCAAAATAAAAAACTTTTGTGCATCAAAGGACTTTGTCATGAAAGTAAAATTTCAATCTAAATGGGAGAAAATACTTGGAAACTCTGTATTTAGTAAGGTTTTTATATCCAGAATATATAAAGAAATCCAAAACTCAATAACAGAAAGACAAACAACTCAATTTAAAAGTGGGCAAAAGATCAGAGTAAACATTTCACCAAAGAAGATACACAAATGGCCAAAAGCACATAAAAAGATAGTCAAAATCACTGTATTAGTTAAGGTTCTTTAGAGAAACAGAATCAACAGGGAACACTTGCAAATACAAAATTTATGAAAGTGTCTCACGTGATCGTAGGAACGCAGAGTCCAAAATCTACAGGGCAGGCTGCGAAGCTGGTGACTCCGATGGATGGCCTGGATGAACTCCACAGGAGAAGCTCACCAGCCAAAGCAGAAATGGAACCTGTCTCCTCTGAGTCCTCCTTAAAAGACTTCCCATGATTACATTTAGCATTGCTAATTGCAGAAGACACTCCCCTTTGGCTGATTACAAATGGAATCAGCTGTGGATGTAGCTGACGTAATCATGACCTAATCCTATGAAATGTCCTCATTGCAACAGACAGGCCAGCGCTTGCCCAATCAGATAAACAGGTACCACAACTTGGCCAAGTTGACACCTGTCCCCAACCATGACAGTCCACCTCTTGTCAACTTGGCACCTATATATATATATATATATATATATATATGTGTGTGTGTGTGTGTGTATATATATATATATATCATCTTAGACCATACTTAATTTCCAAATGAAAACAAATAAGCACCCATTTTTTTCTTTTACCTGACAATACTCAACTGTCCTGCATATAACTGGAAACACATTAAATCTCTCCAGAATAGCATGCAAATCCTTGGGCAACATTCATTCTTAAACTTGATATCTTACAACTTAAATAGTATAACATGAACAACTCAGCATTACAATCCTCGTTTCTGTAACTGATCATGTGGTCGAAGTTCATATTTATCACTACCTTCTTCCACTACCCATTCCATGTTCCCTTTCCCTTCAGCAAGCACTTCAGCTGGCCGTGGTTCTTTGCCTGGTGGGGTGACCCAAACCTTCATTCCTGAAGTTTCAGAGCCATTAGTAGTCCTGCCTGGATTGTGTTGTTGCAGTTTTCCATGGATTTTAATCACAGGGCATGGTAGTACTAATAGACACCCCAGGGGATCTCCTATATTCCAAGAAAACTCTTCTTTACCTCCATTATGTAGTTGCAGTCCTACTTCCTTCTGATAGTCAGGGTCAATTACCCCAGACAATAATGTAATCCCCTTCTTGGCGTGTTGATCCAGAGGTATAAGTAGCCCAAAATGACCAGGTGGCAATCTTAACTTCCAGTTCAGTGGTATCACTGTTGTTTCCCCTGGAGGAAGCACACCCCATTTTGGAACTAAAACCTGTAGACCAGAAGAACTCAGGGTAGCAGGGAGAGGAAGCAAAAATTTTCCTAGCGGATCACTAGGGGTAATAATGAGTGACACCACACCCATTTCCACACCTTGGTTCGGGACCCATGGATCCTGGCTATGGGAGAAACAGCATCATACAGTGGATGCTGATTCAGAGCATACAGAGCTTCCTGGAGAACATTACCCCAGCCTTTCAAATTTTTGCCACCTAGTTGGCATCGTAATTGAGTTTTCAAAAGGCCATTCCACCGTTCTATCAATCCAGCTGCTTCTGGATGATGGGGAACATGGTAAGACCAGAGAATTCTATGAGCATGTGCCCATTCCCACACTTCATTTGCTGTGAAGTGTGTTCCTTGATCCGAAGCAATGCTATGTGGAATACCATGACGATGGATAAGGCATTCTGTAAGCCCACGGATAGTAGTTTTGGCAGAAGCATTGCATTCAAGGAAAGCAAACTCATATCCAGAGTATGTGTCTATTCCAATTAGAAAAAATCGCTGCCCCTTCCATGAAGGGAGTGGTCCAATGTAATCAACCTGCCACCATGTAGCTGGCTGGTCACCTCGGGGAATGGTGCCATATCAGGGGCTGAGTGTGGGTCTCTGCTGTTGGCAGATTGGGCACTCAGCAGTGGCTGTAGCCAGGTCAGCCTTGGTGAGTGGAAGTCCATGTTGCTGAGCCCATGCATAACCTCCATCCCTACCACCATGACCACTTTGTTCATGAGCCGATTGGGCAATAACAGGAGTTGCTGGGGAAAAAGGCTGACTGGTATCCACAGAACGGGTCATCTTATCCACTTGATTATTAAAATCTTCCTCTGCTGAAGTCACTCTCTGGTGGCATTCACATGGAACACAAATATCTTCATGTTTTTAGCCCACTCAGAAAGGTCTATCCACATACTTTTTCCCCAGACCTCTTTGTTACCAATTTTCCAATTATGGTCTTTCCAAGTCCCTGACCATCCAGCCAAACCATTAGCAACAGCCCATGAGTCAGTATACAAATGCACCTCTGGCCAGTTTTCCTTCCAAGCAAAATGAACAACCAGGTGCACTGCTCGAAGTTCTGCCCACTGGGAGGATTTCCCCTCACCACTGTCCTTCAAGGACACCCCAGATAGGGGTTGTAATGCTGCAGCTGTCCACTTTCAGGTGGTACCTGTATATCGTGCTGAACCATCTGTAAACCAGGCCCGAGTTTTCTCTTCCTCAGTCAATTCACTGTAAGGAACACCCCAAGAGGCCATAGCTCTGGTCTGGGAAAGAGAAGGTAATGTGGCAGCAGGAGTGGAAACCATGGGCATTTGTGCCACTTCTTCATGTAACTTACTTGTGCCTTCAGGACCTGCTCTGGTTCTATCTCGTATATACCATTTCCATTTTACAATAGAGTGCTGCTGTGCATGCCCAACTTTATGGCTTGGTAGGTCAGACAACACCCAACTCATAATAGGCAACTCGGGTCTCATGGTAACTTGGTGGCCCATGCTTAAGCGTTCAGTTCCTACTAAGGCCCAGTAGCAGGCCAAAAGCTGTTTCTCAAAAGGAGAGTAGCTATCTGCAGCAGATGGTAAGGCTTTGTTCCAAAATCCTAAGGGTCTGCCTTGTGATTCTCCTATAGGGGCCTGCCAAAGGCTCCAGACAGCATCTCTGTTTGCCACTGACACTTCCAGCACAATTGGATCTGCTGGATCATATGGCCCAAGTGGCAGAGCAGCTTGTGCAGCAGCCTGGACCTGTTGCAGAGCCTCCTCTTGTTCAGGTCCCCACTCAAAATTAGCAGCTTTTCTGGTCACTCGATAAATGGGCCAGAGTAGCACACCCAAATGAGGAATATGTTGTCGCCAAGATCCAAAAAGACCAACTTGGCATTGTGCCTCTTTTTTGGTTGTGGGAGGGGCCAGATGCAGCAATTTATCCTTCACCTTAGAAGGGATATCTCGACATGCCCCACACCACTGGACACCTAGAAATTTTACTGAGGTGGAAGGT
Organism: Tamandua tetradactyla; assembly: GCF_023851605.1. NCBI lineage: Eukaryota > Metazoa > Chordata > Mammalia > Pilosa > Myrmecophagidae > Tamandua > Tamandua tetradactyla. The sequence goes on from NC_135348.1 coordinate 10,741,334, forward strand.
CCGTGTATTTTTGTTGGATTTATCTCCCATCCTCTGACACGCAAATGCCTTACCAGTAAATCTAGAGTAGTTGCTACTTCTTGCTCACTAGGTCCAATCAACATGATATCATCAATATAATGGACCAGTGTGATGCCTTGTGGGAGGCAGAAATGATCAAGGTCTCTGCGAAAAAGATTATGACATAGGGCTGGAGAGTTGATATACCCCTGAGGTAGGACAGTGAATGCATATTGCTGACCTTGCCAGCTGAAAGCAAACTGTTTCTGGTGGTCCTTACTAATAGCTATTGAGAAAAAAGCATTTGCCAGATCAATAGCTGCATACCAGGTACCAGGGGATGTATTGATTTGCTCAAGCAATGATACTACATCTTGAACAGCAGTTTCATTGGAGTTACCACCTGGTTGAGTTTACAATAATCCACTGTCATTCTTCAAGTCCCATCTGTTTTCTGCACAGGCCAAATAGGAGAGTTGAATGGGGATGTGGTGGGAATCACCACCCCTGCATCTTTCAAGTCCTTAAGAGTGGCAGTAATCTCTGCAATTCCTCCAGGAATACAGTATTACTTCTGATTTCCTATTTTGCTTGGTAGGGGCAGTTCTAGTGGCTTCCACTTGGCCTTTCCCACCATAATAGCCCTCACTGCACGAGTTAGAGAACCAACGTGGGGATTCTGCCATTGCTCAGGATGTCTATGCCAATTATACCCTCCAGAACTGGGGAAATAACTACAGGATGGGTCCGGGGGCCCACTGGACCCACTGTGAGATGGACCTGAGCTAAAACTCCATTGGTCACCTGGCCTCCATAAGCCCCCACTCTGACTGGTGGTCCAGAGTGACGTTTTGGGTCCCCTGGAATTAATGTCACTTCTGAACAAGTGTCTAATAATCCCCGAAATATCTGATCATTTCCTTTTCCCCAATGCACAGATACCCTGGTAAAAGGCCATCGGTCTCCTTGGGGAAGACTTAGAGGAAGATTAACAGTATAAATTTGTGGCAGTGTAACAGGTTTCTCCCCCTAGGGACCTGGCCTCCCCTTCATTCAAGGGGCTCAGGGTCTGTAAACTGTTTCAAGTCTGGAAATTGATTAAGGGGCCGTGACTCTGTGTTTTTGTAATTCAGGTTAGACTTTTGTTCCCTTGACCTAGAACTCTTTTGTTTATACAGCTCCAACAAGAATTTAGTAGACTGCCCTTCTATTGTATTTCTAGGCACCCCATGATTTACTAGCCAATGCCACAAATCTCTGTGTGTCATATTATTTTGATGCCTCCTTTGAGTTTGTTGTCTATTATAATAGCCGCGTCTACCCTGTCTTTGGTGATTAAGTGCTGCCACTTGGCTTCTGCCAACTCGGGATCCTGTCATCCCCCTTGTGTTTAAGGATTCCAGCTCAGTGACAGCAGTTCCTACAGTAATATCTGACCTACAGAGAAGTGCAACCACAGAGCTCTTGAGGGATGATGGTCCTAGTCTCACAAACTTATTTCTCACTGTTTTGGTAAAAAGTGCATCCTCTGGACATTCCTGGGGTGTAAGAGCAGGCTTTGCATGATAAATCCACTCTAACATTCCAATCTCTCTAGGCCTCTGGATCCCCTCATCTACATTATACCAGGGCAGTTCTGGCATTTCAACCTCAGGTAGTATTGGCCACCTTTTGATCCATGTTTCAACCAACCACCCAAACAAGCTGTTAACACCTTTTCTAACCGCTTGAGCTATAACATTGAATGCAGAATCTCTGCTTAGTGGGCCCATATCAATAAATTCAGCCTGATCCAGCCTTATATTCCTCCCACCATTATCCCACACTCTTAAAATCCATTGCCACACATATTCCCCTGATTTCTGTCTATATAAATTGGAAAACTCACACAGTTCTTTTGGAGTATAACGTACCTCCTCATGTGTGATACTTTGTACCTCGCCTTTAGGGGCCTGTTGGGACTTTAGTCTAGTTATTGGTCTAGAAGAAATGAGGGGTGGTGGGGGTGGGTCATGAAAAGAATTAGAAATATCTTCCAAGCCATTTGCTTCAGGGCCTTCATTTGCAGTTTCATCTGGTGAAACAGGATTAATAACTCTAGGGCTAATCCCTTCAGGAGGAGGTTGGGTGGCCAATTCCTCAAGGCAGGCTGGAGGTGGGGTGGCTATGTCCTCAGGGCAGACTATTACAGGGTTATCTAGAGAAGGCTCAGCATGGTCTATGGTTTCAACCTCCCCCCCAACATCATTATCAATCCATATGTCACCATCCCATTTTTCAGGGTCCCACTCCTTGCCAATCAATGCCCTCACTTTAATGGTAGACACCATGCAAGACTGAGATTTCAGTTTACATTGTAAAGTTGCTACTCTAACAGTAAGATTCTGAGTCTGATTTTCAGAGATCTCAAGTCTACAGCTACAGGAAATAAGATTTTCCTTCAGGATACTCATAGAAACGTCTACATCTTTCAGATGGCACTTAAGCTTCTCGTTTGAAGCTTTAAGCCCATCCCTTTCACCCTTTAATGTAGACAGTGTATCTAACAACAACCAACCAACATCTCTATAACTCTTATTTCTACAAAACTCTGTAAAGGTGTCAAAAACATTATTCCCCAGAGTCTGGCTTCATACAAGCAAAACATTAGGAGAATCGAATGATGATATTTTGACTTTCTCCTTTGCCAACTCACTCCATGGATTGGGAGTGTCATTCTGATTACAGGAATCAGAGTCCTTAGTGTCTCTGAGTCCAGTAAGAGTAGAAAACCATTCATAAAAACCCATTTCTAAGATTCTGTTCCTTAAGAACCCCATTCCTGGTACCAAGATGTATTAGTTAGGGTTCTCTAGAGAAACAGAATCCACAGGGAACACTTGCAAATATAAAATTTATGAAAGTGTCTCACATGACCGTAGGAACGTGGAGTCCAAAATCCACAGGGCAGGCTGCAAAGCCGATGACTCCGATGGATGGCCTGGATGAACTCCACAGGAGAGGCTCACCAGCCAAGGCAGGAATGGAACCTGTCTCCTCTGAGTCCTCCTTAAAAGGCTTCCCATGATTACATTTAGCATCACTAATTGCAGAAGACACTCCCCTTTGGCTGATTACAAATGGAATCAGCTGTGGATGTAGCTGACGTGATCATGACCTAATCCTATGAAATGTCCTCATTGCAACAGACAGGCCAGTGCTTGCCCAATCAGATAAACAGGTACCATAACTTGGCCAAGTTGACACCTGTCCCCAACCATGACAATCACTAACCATTAGAGAAATGCAAATCAAATCCACATGATATACCACTTCTTATCAGCCAGAATGGCTCTTATCAAAAGGACATGAATTGGGCGGGCCGCGGTGGCTCAGCGGGCAAGAGTGCTTGCCTGCCGTGCCGGAGGACCCCGGTTCGATTCCCGGCCCCAGCCCATGTAAAAAAACAAACAAACAAACAAAATATAATAAAACAAGAAAATGTTTAAAAATGTTTCCCTTTCTTCCTCACTTCCTTCCTTCCATCCTTCCTTCTTTCTCTGTCTTTCCTTCCCTTCCTCCCTCTTTAAAAAAAAAAAAAAAAAAAAAGGACATGAATTTACACGTGTTGAAGGGGATGTGGAGAAATAGAAACACTCTTTCATTTTTTGTGGGAATGTAAAATGTTTTAGCTATTGTGGAAGAAAGTTTGACTATCCATTGGAGAATTGGGTAAAGAACTACTATATGACCAGAATCTCACTTCTAGGTATATGCCTAAAAGAATTTAAAGCAGGGAGTAATGAAAATATTTTCACAGTGACGTTTATAGTGACATTATTCACAAATTCCAAAAGATAGATGCAGCCCAAATAGCCATCAATTGATGGATGGATAAATAGAATATAGAATATACAGAGTGGAATATTACTCAGCCATAAAAAGGAATGACGTTCTGAAAACATTCATCACGGATGAATCTTTAAGACATCATGTTGCATGAAATAAGCCAGACACAAAGGGCAAGTATTGAATAATCTCACTGATATGAAATAATTAGAATAAGCAAATTCATAGAGACAAATGCTAGTATATAATTTACCAAGGGTTGGGGTGGTAGTAGGAGTAAGGAATGGAGAGATAATGCTTAAATGGTATAGATTTTCTATTTGGGATGATGGCAATTTTTGGTTTTGGATGGTGATATAGCACAACATTGTGAACATAAATAATAGCATTGAATTACATAGTTGAATATGATTAAAAGAGGAAATTTTAGGTTATGTATATACACACGTATTATTAGAATAAAGTTTCCTTAAAAGCCCATGGAACTGTATAACACAAGCAGCGAACATTGCAGTAAACCATGAACTCTAGCTAATAATACAATTTTTAAAATGTCCTTTCATGAATTGTAACAAATGTACAACACTAATGCAAGATAAGGACAATTGATGGTACATGGGAACCTTATATTTTAGGTATGATTTTTCTCTAAGCCTACCACTTTGATAATATTAAAAAAGAACATTATACCCATAAAGGTTAGTTTTCTTATTTTGTACCAGATTAATTATCACTTTTATGATGCTTTTTCCCAACTGCAGTAAATAGTTTGTCTATCATGTCTCAATGTAGGACCCTACATTATCCGACTGAACCCCATAATCCAATCTTATTTCCCTAACCGCCAACAAGCACTTCTGCTTTAATTATCCTGATATCCTTATTTCCATTGATAACTCATGTTCATGGAAAAATACATCATCTGTCATCCAAGGAGAACACTTTGAGCATGAAAGGGGGAAAATAATTTTAAAATATTACAGAACAACAGTCATATCCAGGCTTTTCCTGGACAAACTGGAAAGTATAGTGAGCCTTATCTCCTCTGCACCTTAAGAACATTTGTCCTTGCCTCTATTTACATGTATGGCATGTATTTTCCAACTGGCTTAGATTCTACCTTCTCCAGAAATCTTTTTCGTGGAATCCAACCAGATTTACCCCTTATTTGAACTCCTCTATTCCTCAAATTACTATCACATGTTTTAAATGTATCCATGTTACTTCCTTATCAAGACTATGTGATCTTTTGTGGAAGATGATGGCTAATCATTTCCCATAGTCTTAGGGAAGCTTATTCAGTACAGAGAGGTAGTGAATACTCAGTACCTGTGGAATTAATTGGCTAAGCCTTTCCAACTCTAGATCCCCATTGTTTACCAGGGGAAAAACAAATTTAACTGTAATCAGTTCATGAGATTTTTGAGTAAGATTATTTTATCTGATTCTTTTTTAAATTGCCTCTAAATGAGGAGCAATTGGAGATCCAAATAAAAATATTTTAATAAGATTAAATTGAGGGTCAGAACGTGCAGTGCTATCTGAGAAGACTGAACCTGTATGAAGAACTTCTTTGCCTGGCACAGATTCTATAGCAAGAAGCCTCACATCCAGATTTTTTTTTTAATGGTATAGGACCAGAAGCCAAGAATGGAATAAAAGCAGATTCTCCTTATTATAGAGTTTTTGCTTAGGGTTGGTACTATCTGAAGGTTTTCTTTCTTTCCAATCATTATAGTTTCTTATTAACTTAACATCAAGAAGCTGTTTAAAAGTTTGCAGTTGCCCTTCCTTCATTCACTCCTAGTCTGTGGAGTGAAGAGTGAAGCTGCATTGATAATATCTTTAATGCCTTCACATATACTACAAACTAAAATTTCAATGTTAATGATCCTTTATTGCCATTTGAGATTATGACCCACAGAAGATGTAGATCAAAATTCCAAGAATTCTGGAAATGAAACGGTAGCTGTCTGGAAAAGTCAAGCTTCCAGGCACCACATCAATTCCCTTAGGATACATTTGGCCCTGAGTATATTTCAACTGAATGCAGATATTACAAACTCATTGTAAAAGTTGCCAGATCTGGCTTTGGTGTTAAGCTCTGTAACACCGATAGAAACAGTATATCTGGATTTCTCAGGCTCCAAAAAGCATGATTGCAGTCATTCTCAACTCTATTTCCAGTTTAAAACTGCATTTAATTTGAAAAGTGGTTCATTATCTCATTCTCGTCATTTTCTGTGTGCAGTCTCAGGATTGTTTAACTTTATTGGAGACAGGAAATGGAGTAAAAAACATTTTATCAGCTACAATATTACTGCCCGGGTATAACTGTGTAAAATAACAGTGTAGTTCTCTAAGCAAGCCATCTAACTGAATAGATGCTACAGAGGAATCTTACTACTTAGTAAAGATACATAGGCAGCCTCATGCCATTTCTCATTACTGACCTAACAGATAAATAACTGGTCATTCATTAGCATTCAAGTTAATAGGCAAAAAATCCCCAAGCAACTGATTTAATGATAAATGAAAAGAATACTTCTAAATTTACCTTTGTGTTGCTCCCTTATAATCTCGAGAGAAATAAAATGAATGATTCCCTCTACAGACTGCAAAATCTCAGTAACCCCTAGCCCATAACAGATGATGTTAAAAAGAAATAAGGGCATGAATTTCATACTGCTGGGCACATCTCAATATTTTTATTTTAAATATTTCTTGAGTGAACAGTGAGATAGAGCATTTTTATTTGTCAAGAAATCTCTCTTATGTTTTAAGGGAAGCTCTCTAGACATTGTGCTCAAACAACCTGCTAGTGCATAAATTTGCAAGGCATCAACATCTTGCTCCTTCTTATCTCCACGGTTAAGTCCTGACATTTCAGGAGCGAAAATATCGGCATTTCTTACCAATGTCTCTATTCAGCAAGCAGGGCAATCTGCTTCTCTTAGGGAAAGGAAAAATGAATGAAATGCATTCACTGATGCTTTAAATTTGGGGCCATGAATTCTCAATACGGCTTGTAGCATGAATAATTTAGCTCTAACCCCTTTAAAAAGCTTTGTTATAGCAGTTCAGTAGTGTGCTTCAGCCAGGTTGGGGAAGGAGGATGCTACAAACCTCACACCATAATATGACCTTGATAAAGTAAAGCTTAATGTTATAAAGTAGTTAAAGAGATTTACCTTCAAAATATGCTCTAATGAATCCAGTTTCTTCATCCTTCTTTCCTTTACATAACATGCATTTATTAGTTTCTGAAAGGAAAAGTAACTCATGTATTGTAGAAAATCCAGAAAGCCAAATAACAATAGAAAAAAAATCAAATTGCCTAATATGTCTACCTATCGTCAAGCAGGTGAGAATTTTCTGGGTCCTTTTCTATTTATACATTTAATAATATGCGATATGCTTGTGAGTCCATGTATACACATTTGAATATTAGCTATTTTTAAAAAATCAAAGTTATATTATGCTGTGTTACATAATCCTGTCCTATTCTTCTAGATATACACATGTCTTCACTCAATCATACCTAAATTACTCCTTCACATGCAGGCCTGTGATGGGATGGTTTGGGGTCTGAAATCAGTATTAGGTACCTGTAAAATACAGAGCCCTTTGTTAACTGTAAGGCAGGTGGAGGTAGAGTGGTTTGCAAAGTCCAACTGCAACCCCATCAAGACCATTCATTTCTTTTTAATTTTTAATTTTTATTTTTTGCACGGGCAGGCACTGGGAATCAAATCCAGGTTTCTGGCATGGCAGGTGAGAATTCTGCCACTAGGCCACCATTGCATCACCCCAAGACCATCCACTTTTATAAAGTTCTCTCATGGTGACTCCAATTCATAAAATGACTGCCTGAGAGACTCTCTGCTGCTTACAAATAGAATAAGACCCTCTCTTTGTCTACTTCTATTGATTAATTGAATAGAGTCACAGGTAAAAAATTAAACAGCCAGTCTTCCCCTCTTACTTTTACATAAATCAAAATGAAGTTAGCAATCTCTCCCGCCTTTGCTTCTCACTCTCTGCCCAGATGAAATCTACAAGTTGAGCTGTCCATGATATTCCAGAAGGATAGACGCAATATAAATGCCCATCAGAAAGTTTATTTTTGTCCTTCTCCCTTAGGCTATTCCCTGTTTGCTTTCCCAGAAGGCACAGGTAGGTTCTCATTAATCAAATATATTTTTGGAGACTGACTTATTCATTTAATGAAAATTTCAGCTTTTGAAAATAAGAAAATTCATTATTTAAAGAACGTTATGGCTGATAATTATAATCAGTTTCTTCAAGACACCAATACCTATATTAGAAAAGCAATGCCATGGTTATGTACCCTCTACATACTTTTAGGTTAAAGGAATCTTTTCTTAAGAGAAAAAGTACAATTTGAAACTGCATATAAAACTACACATACATATTAAGTATATGTCTTAAATATATATTACCTATATTAAATATCCAATAGTTTCAATGCATTAGGAATGCCTATGTTAAACTGTAAAGTAAACCATTTTATTAACTGTACAGTCTGTTGTTATGGTAAATAAATGTCCCCAAATTCTCTGTGTGGTTTTGGTGAGTATGACTTTTTAAATTTTTTTTGCATGGACAGGCACCAGGAATCAAACCCGGGTCTCCAGCAGGGTATGCCTTTTTATATATTTAAACTTCTTAGACTTATGACAGGGAAGAAATACATTAATTTGAAGGCTGTCTAGTCTTTGCCTATGTCTCCGAACATTCCTTGTTGGTCTCCTTCAGAAGATTCTATTCTTCTGCAATGGTCATGAGCATCTTAAAGGTTGGTAATAGCCAAGAGCTTATCTTTAGGCCTCTTTTTAGTTATCCCATCATCAGTGTCCCATCGTTTCCATCACCTATGCAGTGCTGTCTCCTAAATCTCTACTACCACTTCAGACTGCCTCTCTGAGTGCCAGACCTGGGTATTGAATTATCCATACTTCATCTTCTACTGGATGTCCTAAAAGTCAAATGTGCTGGAGCCAGCTCTACTGCTTCCACAATAGCTGATTGCTAAACACAGACATGCTTACCAATTAAATTATGCCAACTGAACAATCAAATAGACGGTATTGGAAACAGAGATATTAAATACTTAAAACTCTATTTCAAATTTTTTTATTGCATTAACTACTTTAAACTTGGGGTTTTTTTTGTTTATTCTACCTCTGTAATGGAAATACTATATATTGATAAGCTCATGAGCACCTCTTCCCAACTCTGTGTTTATGATATGCATGCTTATCCCTCAAAATTGGCCATGCAGAGAGCAGCTACACCGGACGAATGGAAAAACACTAAGAATCAGGGGTTTTTTTTCTTTTTTTGACCCCCAGAAAGCTAGTTGTTAAACATTCACCATCGCACCACTGCTTAAAGCTAAGTATATTCCTGACAGCCATTGGTCTTTTTTCCCCTGGGCGCCGTTCCTGACATTCCCCTGTGGTATGATATCTTATACCACCAGCTCACCCTGTGGGACACAGCACCCAGCTCCCTGGTCAGCTGGTTTCAAACAATGAGAGGCATCTACAGGAAACTGTCTGATTAGAAAAAGGCTCCTGCCGGGAGACCCAACTTAGTTCTTATGCTCAACGGATCACCTGCCTCTGGCCACATCACTTGTTTTCTTTGTCCTTCCAGACCTATAAGAGGCAGCAAGTTCTTGAAGTTGTTAATCTGCGGGTTGCCTCAGAATCCCATGTTTGCCTTCTCTGTAATTTCGAGCTGTACTAACAATTTCCTGCATCAAATGTTGTTTGTTTTTCATTTTAAGTGTGTGTCTCATTCTCAATCTAATTAGGAGACAGAAATCACATAGCACATTGAAAAGAAATTTAATATTAATATTAAAGAATTATTAATCTCAATCTAATTAGGAGACAGAAATCACATAGCACATTGAAAAGAAATTTAATATTAATATTAAAGAATTATTAACCATCATAAGAGAATAACTATAAAGATATAGAGGGCACTTTTAGAGGGCAATGCAGGACTGAGAGAGGGTTCCCTCAAAAAAAGAGACAAATTAGAAGGGGGACTCTTTCCAAGGCTGGGTTCAGATCTTGTTGGAGAAGATGTGGCTGCAGTTCATTGGTTGGCAGACAGGTTTGTTGGGCTGCCTGGGCCAGAGTTGGTCCCAGACAACTCTGGGATGCCGGCAAGCTAGGTTGGTAGAGAAAAGCACAGATGGAATCAAGAAGCTGCTATAGATGCAAGGCCTGGAGTGTTGTGAATGGAGGAGGAAGCATTAGGAAGGTGGTCACAAGGCTTGGGTTGGGTCTGTGAGGTCACCCATCAAAGCATCATTCAATGGTCTCCAATACCCCCATGGCACTCAGATTATGCATTGGGAGCTGGGGGGGGGGGGGCGGGAATCAAAAGCCCAGCAGCCAGAGCCAGAAAGAGAAGCCGCTTTGTCCTGCAATGTCACTCCAGTGCCCTCTACTGACAAAATTTAACATCATGCACACTGGAAAGGAGAATTCCTTAAAGAAACCAGTCCACTTTTGCAGAGCAGGTACTGATGGGTGAATTTGGAGCTGAGAGGCAATAAGCTGAAATTGGTACAATGTGTTTTCTGGGTTCCTGGTTAGGATCTGAGTGACAAAATTCTCAATGTCAGAACCTTCATTCTACAATGCAATCCCTTCATGTAAGCTCCTCCTATTATCTTGCCAAGAAAAGCCCAAAACTCAACATCACCCTTGATGACTTCTCTTCCTTCCTTCCTTTGTCTTGATTTTACTTCTGTCTTGAGTTTTCCATCTACCTTGTGTCTTCTCACGATCGTGTTAATTCATATCTTCGTCATCCATCACATGGATTATTGCATTCATTCTTTAAATAAGAAATTACAAAGCAGGCAGGCCACGGTGGCTCAGCAGGCAAGAATGCTCGCCTGCCATGCCAGAGGACCTGGGTTCGATTCCCGGTGCCTGCCCATGTAAAAAAGAAATTACAAAGCACCTGATAAATACCAGGCACTGTGTTTGGCACTTGGGATAGGCAGCTATGTTTCTTTTTTCCTATATATCTTAAACTTAAGTGTGGAAAACCTAGGTGTAATAAGGACACTAATAAATGTATAACTGCAGATATAAAAGTGGTCCTGAAGGAAAGTCATATGATCTAATATCAGACAACAGCAAAGCTACCTGACGTAGACCAAGAGGTGACAGAAGTCACCTCTGAGCAACTGATGTTTGACCTTAATATGATGGTTGAAGAGAAAGTAATTAGGCAAAGGGGCAGGGAAGGGCATTCTAAATGGGGAGTATAAAATATGAAGTGGCAGGAACATGACTTATTTAAGGAAATGCAAGGAGACATAACAATGTGGCTGGAGCAGAGAGAAAACAACAGAGAAGCATCCTTGGGCTTAGGTTTACAGAGGGAGTAGAGGATTGGGCCATGTAGAGTCCTGAAAGTCATGCTAAAGATTTGGGCCTTTTTCTCAGAAGCAATGGAAAGCAGTTCTAATATCCTCTTAGATTGTTTCACTTCCCTTTTGCAGGTCTTTTCTGTCAAACCTCAAATCCATTCTGTATACTTTTCCCAGTTTTCCATTTTTTGCCATAAACTCTAATCCCATAAACCCCCCATTTTTCACATGATCTATGAAACACACTCTTTTCTCTCCCACCATTATTCAACCCCACTCTGATAGCCAGCCTCCGAGATGCTCCCCAATGATTCCAACCCTCTTTCCTTGCAGCTGAATAAGGCTGACTTGTGTAACTGATTGTGTATCGCGGAGGTGACAGTGTATTTTGGACAGCTTTCTTTGCTCTCGCTGTCTTTGACCACTCTCTCTGGAGGAAGCCGGTTACCATGTTATGAGGACATTCAAACAACGTTATAGGAAGGACCATACAGCAAGGAACTAACGCCTCCTATGAAAAGATGAAGAATAGAAGCCTCTTGCCAACAGTCAACAGAAACGGAGGCTCCTGCCAACAACCTTATATGAGTAAATCATCTTAGAAGTGGATCCTCCCCTCTCAGTCAAGCTTTAAGATGATTCAAGTCCTAGCCAGCATCTTAACTGCAACCTCACAGGAGACCCTGAACTAGAATCAACCAGCTAAGTCACTCCCAAATTCCAAAAAGGTAATACAACCATAGTTATTCACTTGTACTCTTGCCCAATCAAAAGTCTCAGATTCTCTGTAAAGATGAATTGTTCTACCAAAAGTTAAATATTGGAGAAGTGAGTCCCAAGAAGCTGTGAAAGTCTTAAGTTCCTGACATTGCTAATATTCTTTATATTACTGATATCTATGAAGAGATTCCATAGGATACTTAGGGGATGTCACAGCTTCAGGAATTTATAGAATCCCTACAATGCGAAGGCATGGGAAGTCATGGTGATCCAGGGCTATGCACCCCAGAAAAACATGTTGTTAAACTTAATCCAACCCTGTAGGTGTGAACCCATTGTAAGTAGGACTTTTTGAAGAGGTTATTTCAGTTAAGATGTGTCCCAACTCAATCAAGATGAATCTTCATCCTATTACTGCAATCCTTTATAAGCAGAATGAAACTCAGAGAGAGAGAAATCCATGAAAACAAGAAACTGAAGATCAGTAGAACTCAGAAGAGAAAGGAGAGGCCAGTTGAGGTTGCCATGTGTATTGCCACGTGATAGAAGAGCCCACGACAAAGTATCACTTGTAGCCACCTCCAAAATACCAGCCTTTCAGAAGAAAGCATTGCCCTGATGATGCCTTGATTGGTTTTTTTCCTAGCCTCAAAACCAGGAGCTGGTAAATTCTCATTGTTTAAGACAAATTATCACATGATATTTCCTTGAACTGCCAAGGAAACTGAAACAGAGCTTAAAAAGTCACACCTTATTCAACTTACACATTATTAAAATGTCAATGAGAACATTATTTCTTCTGAGAAGGCTTTCTTGACTCCTCCGGATGAGTTATATTCTCCTTCTCTGTATTTTTCATAGCACTTTTTACAAATTCTTATTATTTGATTGTGCTGTGATTTTTGTTCTGCTTCTAAGTTTCCTCATTGGTCTCTAAGTTATTCATCTTGAATCTGATAGGACAGGTAGTAAATTTAGAGAATCATAGGACATGGGTTTCAGCATACCCTGAATATTAACTGTCATCAGTTAGTTGTAGGATCTTGACAACCATGTTTGAATGGATTCATATGAGTGTGAAATATCTATGACTTCAGGTCACTCCCAGATATTAGAAAACTGAGAGTTCAAGATGCAGAATAAGTATGAAGAAAAAGCTGTAGGATAAATGGAGAAAACAGGCAACTAGCCAAAGTCAAATTTGTCAAGTGTCTGAAAAAAGAAATAGAATTAGGAAATTGAAAATCACTGAGTTCTAGAGATATATTTGAAATGATTATCTTTTGTCTACCTTTTGAAACCAACAGCTAAAGCTATCAAACCTTGTGATTGTCATAGATATGACATCTAGAAATCTTCGAAGGGTGAATTTTTGTTACTTTCAAAAGAAAGGGATTTATTAATTAAGCACTTTTATTTCAAGGAACACTGACTCAATCTTAGCAGCTCAGATAAAGCAAAAGTGCAGTACTCACCTTCTTATTCCAGCTGCAAAGGTGGAAATTTGCAAATTCATTGTGATGGTTAAGTTCTAGAGTCAGCTTGGTCCAGTGATAATATCCAGTGGTCTGGTCAAGCAAGCACTGGCCTGACCTATGCTGCAAGGATATTTCATGGCTGGTTGATGAACTGGAAGTCAATTGATTGCAGCTGTGACTGGATCACATCTAAGATCAACTAAGGGAATGGCACTCGTAAACAGATAATCCAATCAGTTGGGTTTGATCCAATCGGTTAACAACTTTTAAGGAAGAAAGGGAATTTTCACTGCTTTTTTCAGCCAGTGAGTCTCTCCTGTGGAGTTTGTCAAGATCCTTCATTGGAGTCGCCAGTTTCACAGCCTGCCCTATGGATTTTGGACTCTTGCATTCCCACAATTGCATGAGGCACCTTTATAAATCTCTTATTTACAAATATCCCCTGTTGGTTCTGTTTCTCTAGAGAACCCTGACCAATACATCCCTATTGTGTAATAATAGTATTCAGTTTAATGCTTTTTGTCCCTGATAATTCCTCAGTGTCAATGAGCCACAAAGTTTCATCTACAATCGCAGTTAAAATGTGATTCTGTATCATAATCGCCTAGCAGGGCCAACATGCATCTTATCTCTTTCTCTACTGAAACTAGAAAGAAAATGGACCATCCTAAACCACCTTGGCCCAGCTAAACCCACTAGAGCAAAGCCACAATGACAGAGCTGCAGAGCTGTGAGAAACCACATGGCTAAAATCTAAATCATTTACTATCTTCCCTTTACAGAAAAAAAATTGCTAATCCCTGACTTAAATTCATGAATCTACAAGCCACATATGAAAATGCAATAGCAGAGTAAAAATGCAATTACATAAATTCAGAGTGTATTAGTTTGTCAAAGCTGCAGAATGCAATATACCAGAAATGGAACAGCTTTTAAAATGGGAATTTATTAAGTTACAAGTTTACAGTTTTAAGGCCATAAAAGTGTCCAAACTGAGGCATCCAGAGAACATATCTTGACTCAAGAATATTTGATGTCTGTCACATGGGAAGGCACGTGGCTGACATCTGCTGGTCCTTGTTCTCAGTTCCACTGCTTCTAGCTTCTGATGCCAATGATTTCCTCTCTAAACATCTGTGGGCCTTCACTTAGCTCCTCTGGGACACCACTCTGGGTTCTGGTTAACATAGACTCTCGTATGAAGGCATATGGTGATGTCTCCTGGGTTCTGAAGCAACTGTTCTCCAAGCACCTTCATCTGAGGTTTCTCCAAAATGTTTTCCCTTCTAAAGGGTTCTAGTAAACTGTTCAAGACCCACCTGGAACAGGAGGAGTCAAATCGCCATCTAATCCAAAAGGTCACACTCCCACAACTGAGTGTGTTATATCATCATTGGAAGAAACTAATCAAAGGTCTCCAGCCTACAATATCGAATCAAGATTAGAAGAACAAACCTTTTCCTCAGTATATAACAATTCCAAACTGGCATACGTAGTGACACCGTGATTGACAAAGTTGGTGATTGGGTCCTGTATTCTGACTTGACCCATTCTCAAACATGGGACAGCTTCAATGTTCTTCCTCTCTGCTTGTTCTTTTTTAAATCTTATATGAGTCGTTTTGTAGATCAGAAATGAGTGCCCAGGTGATAATTCAGAAATTTCTCAGTTCTGTATAAATTGTTCAGTTTGTTCGAGCTATCAAATAAATTATGTCTCCCTTTATTTTACAAAGTGACCAATATAAGATCAAGAAAGGCTGATGGCTGCCACATGGGAAGGCACGTGAAGTCGTTCTTCATTTACTTAGTAATAACACATCCCACATTTTCTATGAATGGACCCGCACTTACATTTTAAGCCAGGATTTTACTATTTCATTTAAAATGTGGAATATAGAGAATAAAAGATTTTTGAAAATATTGTATTTTCAGCAACAGAGATTAATTTTACAATGAGATACAGAAATGCAACTAAACTTTGTAGATGGTAAAGTGGCTGAAACTTTACTAGACACTAGGAACACGTGTCTAAAAGGACCCTGAAGGTGGAGAGTCCTTTTATTTTATCATATCAATAAGCACTCATTCTTCAGGTTGCATAGTAATCCTGAGAAACAATGAAGGCACTAAAGAGCGTTTGATGAAAAAATGGCCTTGATAGCTATGATTCTCATCTTTTGAGGAGTCATTAGTTAAGTAAAATGCTACTATGCAGCAAGGTCATTTCTGAGGCATAACTTGCTGAGAAAAAGCAACTTCCTTTGTGGGAAAAATACCAGGACATTTAAAATCACAGAAGTTGAGACTGATAGATTGCTACTTTTAAAGAATTATGAATTTTCCTTGCCTCTCCCAATCTCTAAAAATATGCATGTAGTAAATATTAGAATAGATGCCCCGCTCAAAGCTGCAGGATCCTAAATCCACTACCTACCTGATTTACTAAAGGACATCTCAAAATAATGGATCCTAAATCCCTTGATTCCTCCCCACTTTTCTAAATCTGCTGTTCCCCAAATATTCTGTTTTACTACAAACTGGATGACTGTTCACCCAGTTGCTCAAGTCAGAACAAAAGACCAACGTGTTAGTCTTGATTTCTCCATTTTTTCTGAAACCCACCTCTTATATATCAGCCTGTCTTCTCTAGCTATTCTACCTTCAAAAGGTTTCTTGAATCCATCTAACTCCCTAACTCACTGCCCTCATCCTAGTCCATGCTACCCTTCTCTCTTCCTCATTATACTGAAAAACTATCTGTCTTGTTCCCATTCCAGCCCACTCTTTACAGAAGAGCCAGTGTAATTTTTTGAAATACAAAACAGACCACATCACTCTCTTCTTTCAAGCGATTTCTTGTTGCCCTTTACTATAACGTATATTTTTACCATAACTTACAAAGTTCTATATGGTCATATCTTATCTCTGACCACCTCCGACATCTCAGTTTATGTTACACTACACTCCTTAATTCTGACATTCTAAAAGAAACTGGAAAGTGCCACCCAATTTCCCATGTCACGACCCTTGGAACTCTTGATCCCTGTAATTGGAATGCTCAGACGCCTGAACTATGTGACGTTGACTCCATCTCAAGCGTTCAGGTCTCACTTTGAATGCTTGTGTCCTCAGAAGTGTCTTTCGGGTCATGCTCTCAGAGACCGCTCCCCACCCTCTGAGTCAATGTCTGCTTTTTTTATTTTCTTAGTCACATTTCTCTGTTTAGCTCTTCTGTAGTTGGTACACAGCATGCTTTGTATATATTTTGTTGATCTCTAGGTTTGCTGTCTCTCTCTGACTAGATCGAAAGATCCAAATGTGTTCTTCAACTATGTGTCCCCAATACTTTGAACGGTATCTGGAATATAAAAAATTAAATTATTTGATGATGGTTAAATAGGAATTAGATTTCAGAGTTACTGGGTCCTTATCTAGTGTGAAATATATCATAGAGCTTTGCACACATTCATCTGGCATGGAGGGAAGGGAATGTGCTTACATGAGCAAACTGCCTCCATTTTACTTTAGATAAGTTTAGTTCAATATCCAAACAAATGAATATGCTTAGCAATTTTTCAAAATATTGTGTCACTAAACATATAGAGTTTCTCATTAACTTTCATGGTAAGTAATCATGTGAATTACCATCTTTGTTTCCAAGAGGTTTCAGAGCAGAATATTTGGCAATTATCTTTTCTTCTTTATCTTGATGTTCTGCTTTATTTCTTTGACATTTACAAAATGCCAGAGTTACTGACTTGGATTTGATTTATGCCACTTGTTTACTTCTTGAAATGATTAAAATAAAGAGAAGGTTTTATTAGTTTTGTTTGTATTAAAATTTGTATTAAAATTGTTGTTACAACTAGATACTTAAAATGTGGTATTCTAAAAATGAATTTGAAACAGTACCAGTTAGCATTTTTTTCAATGTGTACCCTAGTTTGAATGAATAACAAAATTTGATATAGATAAAGCTGCCCTAACTTTGCACTCACTTTATTCCAGGAAGGTTTTGAAGGACTAAACATATATCAACTCACTGACTGTGCCTAACAATCTTAAACAGTAGGTAGTAGTTGTATCTTCATTTTCAGAAGAGAGAAGTGAGTTTCAGAAAAGATAAGAAATGTATCTATGATTACAGAATTAGTAAGTTACAAAGAAGAAATTAAAATCCAGGAAATGTGCCCTCCACAATCCAGACTCCCTTTCATTATACTCTCCTGGCTCTCTGAGACATTTCAATCAACTTTTAATGCTATTAGAAGTCACACTGATCTTTCAAGAACAGAGGAGGTTTAAAAGTACTTTATTGCTAGCAAGTAAAGTATGGAGCTATTGAGAGTCTTAATAAAATGAATTACATTGATTTATGTTCAAAGATTAAACCAACCTTGCCTCCATGAATAAAATTGACTTGATTAAAATGTATTTTCTTTATATATATAAACAACACATAAATATATATTTATATATATTTTATATTTATAATACATAAATATCTGTATTTAAATATCTATATTTAAATATCTATATTTGTTGTTGGATTCGATATGCTAAAAGTTTCTTAAGAAATGCATTCATCTTCATGATGAATGTTACTTACAATGTCTTTGGTTTCGTTCTTAAAGTAATACTGACCTCATAAAATGTGTTGGGGAATGTACTTTAGTCTTCAGTTTTTTAAAGGAATTGGGGAAGGACTGGTATTACTTCTTCCTTAAATGGTTGATTGAATTCACCAGAGAATCCAAATGGACAGGATGTTTTTTGGTGTGGGGAAGACTTTTTTCACTATACATTCAATTTCAATAATAGAATGAGACTACTGAAGTAAACTATTTCTTCATGAGAACATTTAATCGTTTTTCTATATGAATTTGTCCATTTCACCAAGGTTTTCAAATTTCTTGGCATTCTTTATTGTCCCTTTAATATTACTAGAATCTATAGGGATGTCATCTCTCTCATCCCTGTTGTTCTGATTTTTCTCTCCTTTCTTTATGTTCTTCAGCATTTTAGTTAAAAGCTTATAAATACTATTGATTTTCTTGAAGAACTATCTTTGATTTCGTTCACTTTCCATGTTTTTCTTTTTTTTTTCTATTCTTAATTTCTGCTCTTACCTTTATTATTCCCCTTTTCTTCTTACTTTGGGTTTAACTTGTTCTTATCTTTCTAATTTATTAAGTTAGAAACTCTGCTCATTGACCTGATAATTTCCTTCCACATACACTCATTAAATGCTATGAATTTACCTCTAACTTGTACTTTATCTGTATCCCACAAAATTTTGATCTGTTGTGATTCAAGTTTTATTTTCTTTAAGTTCAAAATGCTTTCTCATTATCTTTTTGAATTACTCTTTACCCCTGAGTTATGTAAAAATTAGTTAACATTACTTCTAAATATTTGGTGAAATTTTAGGTATTTTCTTCTTATTGATTTCCAATATAAATCACTAGAGTCATAAAATATTTATTAAATTATTTGAAGCATTTGGTCGTATTGACATTTGTCTTGTGGCAGAGTGTGAAGTGTTTTGGGAATTGCTCCATATGCACTTGAAAATAAAGTATATTCTGCTATTTTGGAGAGGAGTCTATAAATATCAATGACATCAAATTAGTTGACAATACAATTCAAGTTATCTATATCCTCACTGGTTTTCTACTTGTTTGATAATTGAAAGTATTGGAGTCTCCCATGATCATTGTGAATCTTTGTGTTTCCTTTTACATTTCTATCAGTTGTTCTTTCAGACATTTTGAGGCTCTGGTTTTAACTGAATACATATTTAGTAATATTTTTATGCCTGCTGGGTGAACTGACCCTTTAATCATCATAAAATAGTTTTCTTTATCCTTGGAAATATTATTGTTCTCAAAACTACTTTGTCTGATATGAATCTACTCATTCTAGCAACCTTTTCTTTTCTTTTTTTTTTTTTATGCTCTATGGCCAGGTCACATTTCATTATTTTTCCATGTGAATATTTTGTTATTGCAGCACTATTTGTTGAGTTTTTGTATGTTTGTTTGTTTGTTTTGCTTGTTTGTTTTTGGGGAAGTGCATGGACTGGGAATTGAATCCGGGTCTCTCACATGGAAGGCGAGAATTCGACCACTGAACTACCCTTACACCCCTTAGCTTTCTTTTAACCAGCCTTTCAGTAGCATTCTTCTTCAATCCCTCTTATTTTAATACATTTATTCTTTTATACTTTAAGTGGGATTCTTGGAGGTAGCATTTAGTTGGAATTTCCTTTTTATTACTATCTGACAATCTCTGTTAATATGAGTGTTACGTTCATTTATATGCAATATAACTATTATATATTATAATATATAATTATTGATGGGTTTGAGTTAAAATCTAACATACTATTCAGTTTTTATTTGACCTATCTATTTGTTGCTCCTGTTTTCGTCTTTGTATAGCTTGTTTTGGGTGAGTCCTTATTAAGATTAAAATTTATCCCCTTTTTTTGCCTATTAACAATTATTCTTATTTTGTTTTTAGCGTTTTTGTTTGTTTGTTTGTTTGTTTTAGTGTTTGGGGCATGTATCTTTAATGTATCATAGTCTGCCTTCAAGTAATACTAAACCATTTCACATATAGTCAAATAATCTTTAAGCATTATAATGCCGTTTCCTCTTTTCTGGCCTTTATGTGGTTGTTGTCACACATTTTACTTTTTATGTATGTTACCATATTAAAGATCCTGTAAAAACTATTATTATGATTGGTTTAATTTCTGAGTCTATTTCTACTGATATTTTTTGCTCTTAATAGATCATATTTTCCCTTGTTTGCATCCCTGGTAAATGTTTATTGAATGGTCCAACATTTTGAATTTTACTTTGTTGGATACTGCATATATTTTTATTCCTATAAATATACTTATAATTTATTTGGAGATGCAGTTAAGTTACTTGGAAACAGTTTGAGTCTTTCAATGCATGCTTTTAAGTTTGGTTACAGAAAATCAGAATAGTTTTTGGTATATGACTGATTTTTCCCTACCGCTTAGGGAAATCACTTTTGATTATTCTCTCCAGTGTCCCATGAATGGCAGGGTTTTCCATTTTGGCTTGTTGGATGCAAACAGTTTCCAGCCATGTTTTGATCTCCATTGATTTTTACCTCTGTTTCATTTGGTTAGTTCTTTCCCTGCCTCAAGTAGTTTTCTTGCACAGCTGTCTGCTGCTCCATGTTCAGTTGGAGACTCAAAGGGGGAACCTCTGCAGTTCTCCAGAGCTCTTTCTTTTCTTTATGCTCTTCATTCTCTACCCCAAAAGCTCTAGCTGTCTTGCTCTTCCACATTTCCAGCTCTGCCTTCTCCAGGTTACCTCTTGATTCATTCTTTCCTTTCTATGTTAAGGCCTGGAAACTCTCCACACACTAAATTGTGCAATATCTTATTGGGCAATAATAGTGCTTATCTTATTTGTTTCCCATCTTTCATACACTATCGTACTGCGTTACCTGATGTCCAACGTCTGAAAACCTTGTTTTACATAGTTTGTTCAGTTTTATAGCATTTCAGATGGGTGTACAAATATGCTCTCTGTTGCCCCACCTTGGCTAGAGAATAAATTTCATATTCCACTATAAAACCTTAAGCCTTTCAGACATTAGTGAAAGGAGAAAAGGTAACTCTTAAACGGAGCTCAGTTGTAATTAGGAAAATTAAGTTACTAATAAAGTTGTAATAAGTTAGTTGGTAAAAAAAAAAAATTGTCCTTTCATAGTACTGCAGTTTATGACAAGGAATAATCCTCAGACATATATCTTAGACTTCAAGAAAGAGCACTGTGAAACTCGTATTGCTAATCCTACTTTATAAGTTAGGATACAGGTTTGAGATTGTTTCATGACATAAGCAAACCAAGCCTAAAATATGGCATGTCAATCTAAACCTCATGCTCTAACCAGCAAATTAGAAATCTCAAAATAGCAATCCAAGAACCAGATTTGGCATTTAGATATGATCTTTTGGACTAAAAAAATAGAGTTGTTTGCCATATTTGATTTTGAGATATCTCACATAAAATCTGAAGTTTCAACTTTTCTTGAAATGCCAAATTGTCTGAGGTCACTTAAACCACATTGGCTTGTAAGCCAAGGCCTACAAAATGGAAAATTTTTTGAACATGAATATCAATGTTAGTGATATATGCACATAAGCCATTTCATCAAATCTTTACCCAACTCCTTCAATTATTTGCATATCTTGCCCAAACCCATATTAATTAATGCTTTTCCCATTTGAATGCATAAAATACCCACAAAACAAATATCTGATAATGTCCATAGGCAAGTGCATTCACGCAAACTCATACACATACATACACTAACACTGTAAACATCAAATGAAATTTAAAATTGTATAAATCAGGCTATAAACCAAGAGTATATGCCTATGAGCCTCACACTGCTGTAAGAATAAAGAGTTGCAAAACAAAGTGCAATAATAAAAATAATTTGAGGCTGTTCATTTCCACTAAAGAATTTTTATAGAAGAATGAGTAAGAAAGGAAGCCTCAACACTGGAAGCTAATCTAATGGTAGGCAATGATTGCGATGATGTACTTTCACTCACTTGCAATTTTGCTTCGAGGGACATTTCAACTTCATAAGCATATAACTTTATTCATTGTGATTAATTTTCCCATAGGCAGTACAGTATCTAGATACTTTAAATATATTCAAGTGAATGCAATTTAATCTGCAATAATTATTCTCTAGAGTACCAAACACACTAAACTTGGGTCATAGGACACCACAGATAATTGAGAAATTTTAGCAAGAGGAAAATTGTTGGAAAGCTGGAAAAGAGGAAATATTTCCCACTATTTAACAACGAGGAAAAAATGATTCCCTAAAATATGTCAGTGACTTTGCTCTCAATACCTGAAAAAAAAAAGTTAAAATTGGATTTTTAAACATGCAGTTCACCATTTGGCATAGTAATCACTACAACAATAAACTTTGGTCCAGTATTTGGGCACCAAAAATGAGTCACTGCAGGCTAATATTATTTCTCTTTTTGAGAAAATGGATTAGATTGAAAATTTATAAAAGCGTGTACTGTATAGAATCTCTGACTTACAATAAAACATTTAACAAATTCTAAACCAATTGTGCGTGTGTATATATAAACAAGAGATATGAGAGAATGATGGTTGGTAGATGTTTAACCCTTAAAGAAACATACCCCTAAAAGTTGACTTGCTTAATGCATCAATATGCAATCTGGAAAGAAGTCTGGGTGCTGTCATTTGTAATTCCCTAATCAATGACATATAAACACCCAAATAAAAGCAAAACTTGTGGCTTGCAACTTAAAGTAATAGAATATACAACTAAAGGTGGCTTGGTTAATTAGAAGGTCATTTCCCTCTCAGCTTAATTTTTTTCCTTCATCAGCCTCCACTTAAGGAAAGGGATCTCTTTCCTTAGAGCCAAACAAGCACATAACAATATCACAGGCTTGAAAGAAAGAGTGAAGCTAAAGGGCTCTCTGGTTTTTAGACCTCTCATTACTAAAAAGGAAATCTTGCACAGAAGCTTCCAGAACCCTGTCTCTTGAATCTATTTGGTCAGAAAAGAGTCATGTACCTACTTCTAGTTCATTACTGGCAAATGAAGAGATTAATATAGTTTGTTTAGGCAAATTATAACTCATACCCTGGGCCTGGGTATGCAACCAAGCCAAAAAAAAGAAGAGAGTATTTTATTTCAGAGAGAAAAAGGGATATTGGTGTTTTATAGGCAGGCAACAGTTTCTGCCACACTTAAAAATATTCTGATGGTTTAAACTAGGCAGGATAGTTCCTATTATGGAATGTTCAAATTAAAATTTTAAATTTTTCAAAAGCCTGAGACAATGAGTTGAAATAGAAGAAAATATATAAATAATCATAGAACATTGTATGTTCCACAATTTGTCTTCAATTTTGCTTAGTGACATTTTACTTTAAGCATAGTTCAAATGAAAAGGAATATGCAGTTTTGGTTCAATAACACATTCAATAAGAGACAATGATTCCAAATTTAATTAAAATCCAACACAGTTAAAAATTGCATTAACACAAGATATTCATCTTATCTTGCCTAAAGGCTACTCTAGGTGGGATTGTAGCTAGAACATTCTTTTCCATCCTAGGATTCATCATAAAAAGACTACAAACTGAAGCACATACAGAGAAGGTCATCTACGAAAACCATATTAGAAGCAAGTTCTAGGAAAATTGAAGATATATAAAGTAAAAAAGAGAAGACCCAAGAATTCATGACAGCTATCCTGAAATTTAAGACTGACACATGGCAAACATTTATTTAGCTCTTACTCTATTTAGGATAGTATGCAAAGCATGTGCTTTCATGTATTGAGTGAGGATTAACACATACTTTTCACAGAGTTTAGAACATACCTACAAACTATTATTTTTATCAATGAGGGCAAATTTATCAAATTCACCAAGATACATATTTTAACTCAATTTTTAGAAGAACATTTGCATGAATTGAATTGTTGAAGTCTTGATTTGGTTGCTTGAGAAGACCTGATTAGCACCAGCAAAACTAGTCATGCTTTAAATATTTATATATTCATTCATTTATGAACAAATGTTATTTGACTGCCTAATTTATCGCAGGCACTGTCATATGTTGGTATTAAAGCAGTGGAATGAAAGACAAAACAAATTCTTTGCCTCCTTGGAGCTCTACTACGGTGGGAGAAAGAGACAGAAAACAAAACATATGTATACAGTTATTAAGTGCCATGAAGATGAACAAAGCAAAGTAAGTGCTAGATAATAACAGGGGTGATTTTGGGTGTAGTGATCCAAGTAGCATTCTCTGATGAGATAATGTGAACAGATAGGTAAGTGATGTACGGGAATGACTTGTGCTCTACAGTGGGAAATGGCATTCCTGCTCAAGGTCCTGAAGTGACAGTGTGCTTGGCATATTCAAAAAACAGCAAAATGGGCTCAGGGAAGCATTGTAGAAAAGTAGGTCAACAATGTAATCTGAGCCTAAACTGCCTAAGTCTTTTTTAGGTCATAGCTGGGTCATGGATTTTCCTTTAAGTACATAACTGATGATCTTTTCCAGTCAAGAAAGCCTAATCATGAACAGTTTCCTCGGTACAGCAAAGGGAATGAATTCATTAGGAAACCGGATGAATTAGCATTAGCTAGGCAACCAAAACAGACAATCGTTAAATTATTTTTAGTAGAAAGAATTCTAAATATTTGCTGTCTTAACTGGTATCTTTATATAGTCCAAATATGTAATCTTGTTTATCAAGTGAAGGTTTTCAATAAATCTGCATTTTTTCAGGACTCAGCATCATAGCATTTAGCAAAGGGCCTGTGGTTTTGTGCTAACAATATCTGATATCAAGTCAAGGAATTTTCATTGATTTAAGATAATTAGAACATCCAGTTTCAGTAATTAACATCTGCTGATTCATTTTTGCCAAAAGAAAACACAAAGATCTAGATTCACTCTTTTTGCTTTTCTTCTTTTTAATGTATCTCATTTCACCTGCTGTATTTGTTGTCTAGTCCCTGTGGCAACACCCTAAGTTGTGAAGGCTCAGATTGAAAAATTGCTGCACACAAAACAAGACAGGAAAACCACCAAAGAGAAATTTCAACTGCTGTAAAAACACCTCTAGGTTTTCCTCTGGCATGACCGGTGATAGGGTCACAGTGTCAAGAAGCCCTCCTGGAAAATGTCTGATTGCATTTTTTTTGAAGTTGCCAGCAATTTGGAAAATTCTTCTGTCACAGAACACTCATATCCTAGGACTCTTCACCCTGAAAATACCAGTCGCTGAGAACGCGGTACTCTGGCTTTTTAATCACATGATGCTTCTTCAGTTCCAGGACCTTAAGTCCAAGTCACTGAGAGGCATTAAGCAAAGATTAGAGAGGCGCATGGCATAAGTGATTGCCTGCTCTGGAAGGGATCGCTAGATAACCTCATAAAAATAATTTGGTTAAAAATACCTGGAAGCTAAAACAAACAAACAAATTTTAAAAAAAAAACCTAGAAGTAATCTCTACTGTTATGTCTCAAATTTAGCACATACCAGAATCACCTGGAAAACTATTAAAAACACAGATTGCTGGGCCCACTTTAGATTTTCTGATTTAGTAGGTATGAGCTGGGATTGAGTAACTTGCAAACCTAAGCGATCCCCAGGTGATGTTCATGCTTCAGAATCAGGGGCTACTGTTTGAGAAGTACTAGTCTAGAGACAATTACTTGAGAAAAAGGAAGCACGTTCCTAAATGAAATACATTTGCCTATTCAATCAATGGAGCTTTTAATTGAGGGAGCTTGAGAGACTGAATGCTTTAGATACTTGCCTTAAGATTTCAATAGGAAGTTGAACTCCAGTTAATTTAATTTTTTAAGAATACTATTACCATGACTAACATTTCTAGAGACTTGGGTTTTCAAGGAGATTGACAGAAATGGCTAGTGTACATGAGAATTCTAGGAGGAAGACATTACTGTTCTGTGTGATAGATGGAGAATCGGATTTTCTTCCCAATTAAGAAAATTTTGTAAGATCACAAAGCTACTATGCGGCAAAGACAGTATTAAAATTTGGGTCCTAATTGATGATTTCTCCTATAGCAGAGTTTTCAGAATTTAAGGTGCAGAAAAATCATCTGTTAAAATGCAGATTCTGAGATGGGGTTGAGATTCCAAAATACGGAATAAAAAATATTTGACAAATCTTTTAAATACATGGAATAAAAAATATTTAACAAGCTCCCAGGTGATGCACAATGCCTCCATCATCATTTCATTATTAATAATATTCTTTAGGTTTGGGACCCTGAATGCTATAGCTATTTGCATTAGTTCTGAGATTTCTCAGTGGATACTTGTACTCTAGTCTGATTTTTTTTAATAAAAACAATAGTATTAAGTTGGCTACCCTTGACTGAGAGATGGTTTTTCCAGTAAATTTATACACATGGAATTATTTAATATTCACAAGATATGTTGGTCTCAGTCCAGGAGCACATCTCTCTGTCATTCCCCTTTAGTTCCAGTCCCTGCTTTGGGGAAAGAATTAAAATTTATGTTAAAAATTATGTTTGAAAACAACTCAAAACTTGGTCTAAGTACTTTTTTAAATATCATAGATTTAGCTAAAATTTTAGTCTATGATACACCTAACATTATAGTATGGAATTAACATTATAGTATGAGATTCAATTATATAGTAAGTACATAATGACAAAAATATTTTAAATAGATTGATACTATATAAATTATACTATTACTCCTATAAATTACATCAGTGGTCTATAAGATGAGAACATATTTGTTCCATCAAAATAAAGGTGATTTTCCCTCTCCAAGGGGCTACTGAATGCCCCTCTCAGGAAAGTGGCAACTTGGAATAAAATCTGACAAGCCGAACACCTTTGGGAGAGAAGGAATGCTTTTCCTTTTGCTTTTCTTCAGCTGCTTACATGTAAGTCCCTTTTGGATAGATTGTGCCCTCTTTTCTCTTCACTCATATGCTGAAGTTGTCACCTTTCTTGACATAGGCCAGATGTATTGGCATGCACCAGGTTTCCTTAATCTTCAGCTATGACCTTCCCACCAACAGGAAAATCAAAATCCACAGAACTGGTTGTGGTGGGCATTTTGGCTGTAAGGATGTGGCTATTCACACGGTGGCAGAAAGGACTCTTCAAGACATTGCAATGCTCTACAACACGCTGCTCAGGGGCAGCCCCCTCAATGTGGTCGAGCTCATCTGAGGAACTGTCCTGTTACCTCACCTCAGCCAGGGCTCGTTCCTGGGGTGCTGAGAGGAGCAGGAGCAGATAGGGAAAGGAGCCAAAGGTTGGACACCTTGTCATCTTTTTTTTCTTTGAATAAATGTCACTTTTTGAGGCGAAAGTAAGAATTGTGAATATCTGGGACACTCTTTTCTTTGGAGTAAGCTTTTGCTCTAACTGTCGTCTCTTTTCTCTCCAAAATTCTAATCCACTTCCCTAACCTAGATACCTCCAGACCTCAGGGGATCTCTGCCCATCCCAGCCAAAATCTTCATAAAATGACTCACGGTGGTGCATGTCACTCAGTCTCCGTTCCTGGACCAAATCTGGAGGGAAAAATCCCTGAGTAACATGGCCCAGGGAATTGTGTCCAAGTAGGAGTGGGAAGCCAGGGGAGAGAAAATGGTAGACATCTTTACATGGTTTTTATAGTGTTTATTGAGTCAGGAAACAAAGCCAAAATTCTAAATGAAATTACATAGAAAGTGTCAAAAAAAAAAAGTGTGTATAGTTGATATGAATTTGAGTCTTTAAACAAACTCTGATCTTTCAATGATACAAGGTACATAGTTCATATACACACAGAAACACAATAAAATTCCATCATTCAACTTCTTTCATTTAACAGAAAATTAAATTATATTTTTAGTTAAGAATAAAGAATACAGCTCTTTAGACTCCATATGCAATAGAAATAAGAATGGCATAAATTTCCTGTTACAAGCTACAGTTGGCAAGCAGCTCATCTTACTATAAGTAAATACACTTATGGTAAAGTTTGAGTTACTTCTAAACAGGTGATTTTCCTATTATTGTTCCTCTGAATCTAATTGAGTGCCTTATTACAGACAGGATTTTTAAAAAGCTATTTCTATGTGGAGTTATACAGAGAAGGTAGGGTTTAAGAAGCAAATATGATTGCTGAATCAGTATATTGATATTTCTGTTAGTCTCCAATATCTTAGAGCAGTTAGGAGTAAAAACCTTAAATTGTGGAACATAACCCATACCAAATTCTGAAATCTGTTCTACAACTAATTGTTGCAATGTTCTTTAAATTTTATTGCCTTTTATATATGTTATTTTTCAGAAAAAAAGTCAATTGTGATGATAAATGTACAAGTATATGATAATGTTGAGAACCATTGATTATACACTTCAGATGACTACATCAAATGTGAATACATAATATATAGCAATAAAAATTTTTAAAGAAAGATCTTATGAAAATACATTTAATTTAACTGTTTCAAGTTTATATTGTTTTTATTTTAAACTATGATGTATCTCTCCAAGTATTATCTATCAATATGTAAACTTTATTTCGTTTACCATAAAGAAAAATTATCTCAGACTTGAAAATCAAAAGTATCGTACTGAGACATAGTTAACAAGCTCACGCAAAGATTTTTTTTAGGAGAATTTATGTTTGATTTTGTTATGTATCATTGATTTAAAAACAGACACTGTTACATGTTGCTATGCAGATTTCTGCCCAGTAGAAAAGATAAGGTTTATGCTTTAGTTGCCAGAAAGACATCAACCTGTTTTTATTTCAACAAGAGATCTTTGTAGCATTTCTTCTTTCAAAGTGCTCAGAAATAGTCAATTCCTCAAAATATTTTATGTCATTTTTGACATGTTGCAGCACTCTCACATATTATTAAGTTGAATAAGATATTTGACCCATGTTTATTCCATATTTGTATGCAAGTCATATTTTTATATTTTGAAAATTGCACTTGGGCAGTTTTAGAGTTTATTTGCAAGAGGCAGAGAAATAAATTTCACGGGCTTTTTAAGCCCAGGCACATTTTTTCATGACTCTAGGAACTCTAAGCAACACTCGAATTTTACATTTGCCAAATATCTATTTTCCAGTTTATTTTCTTCCTATTATTATTGTTGTTGTTATTATTATATGGGAAACTGCTTTTAGTTCTTGGTTAAGTCTGCTAGTTTACACCTTATCTAATTCATTGTTTGAGTTCTCTCTTTACAACCAGAGCAAATACTTGTGGACCACCACTAGGCAGGTCTTAACTGCATATATTAGAGAGTCCTCTGAGTTACACAACCTGGGGTATGTGTCAGCATCTGCGGTAAAGAACCTGGTTTGAAGGTCTGAGCAATTAGGCCAGGATGATACAGTGGAACAAGAATTAACGCAGTTTCGCCGATGAGGGAAACTCAATTGTGATTATTTGTCAGAATATTATTGAAGTTTTGCTGTAATCTTCTTTTCTCATGCATATATTAGAAAGCCCTTCTCCCTTTTACAAACTGAAATGAAACATTTTAAAATTCAGAAACAAAGACTTATGAAATCCCTTTAATTCTGATGCAATGCAGGTATTTTCAGAAGTTCAGTAAGAATATGTTCTCGTATATGACAATCAAATCCATAGCTAGAGAGGCAAATTTGGGAATGGTTATCATTTAATATTGTCTGAAAAGCTCACCATTGAAGGATAAGGACAGTATATCTATATCTATCTATCTATCTATCTATCTATCTATCTATCTATCTATCTATCTATCTATATATGGAGTCAATGCATTGGGAGAATTGGTCTGGTACCTGCTAAATATTAATGGTGTCAATTCACTTTTTAACAATCAGGGACCTTAACAAATTAGGAGAACTTAAGAAAAACAAAATCCATCAAACTCTAAAGGTAGTACAGGAATTAGACTTGGAATTTAGGAATGGGAAAGAAAAGCAAATAAAAGCTTTTAAAATTTTCAATATTAAGTGTAAAACATCCCCAGCAAAGTTTTCTTTAGGAAACAACTAATAATGGGCTAAATTCCATTTGCTTGGAACTCTGAAGGATGATAGACTGGAGAAAGACTGCAAAATGATGACTTGAAGAAGAAAAATCATTTTAAAAAAACCCAGAAAGTATGACATTTGCAACTTGGACATGCCCAAATGGACACTTTCCTCTCACTCAGTTCCACATGGTTTAAGAGTCACACAGCACAACACTTTCATCTGTTTATCTCCTCTGGTGGTCACATACACAGGGTCATTCACAATAGCAAATTAGAACTCCAAACAGAACCAGGCATTGGGACATAAGGGCACCTAGATCTAGGAACAGTGAGCATATGCATACAAAAGGGCCCTCAGGACATGAGAGACCTGCAGCAGAACTGTTGACAAGTGACGCACACACCTAACCTTGTCTACAACTGTTGGATCACCCAAACCAAATAAAAAAAGTGTTTTTGAACATTGACTTCTTTAGGATCCCTGAGACAGAATATTCTAACATGGAAATTAGGATATTCTTTTCTATGAGGCAAAAATGCCTCATGGAAAAAAGAAGTGAAAACTAAACTGCTGTAAGGCAAGGTGGACCACAGGAATGAAAAGGATGCACCAAGTTCGGGAGAGCATTTAGACAAATATAACTGCTTGGAAGAAAATATGCCCCAAAGCAAAAAGAACAGTCCAGACTCCAGGAGAAAGAACAGACAAAAGGAAATCTCCTAGCGGTGAAACAATTGCATATAAAAGGGAAGATTTAAAAGTTGCAGTACATGTCCAGGGCAAGAGACAGTTACAGAAGATCAGAGAAAATCTCAACAGTTAAATACAGGCTGTTCTAAAGGTACAGAATAAGCTAACCAAGTGTTGAAAAGAGCCTCGATATACTGCCAAACTATAATAAAATCATAGGCAAGAGGAAGAAACTGACTTTGGTTAGCACACCAAAATAATCAGATACACAGACTTTAGCAAAAAGTCAAAAATCATACTAAGAAATGGGAAGATACAGTTTATTCAAAGAAACAAACAAAAACTTCGTAGGAAACACAACCTTTAGACCAACTAATAATAAATCTTTAAACAAATCTCCTAAGTCAATTCAAGGAATTGAAGTAGAATATGGATAGAGATAAATGAAAAGCAAATAGGAGTACAAGGATAAAAAATATTAATCAATGTGTGAACAAAAAGTAGAATTAATTTGAAAAAATATATTACATAACTTATGAGGATGTAAAGCACAATAATGGACACTAAAAATGCAGTAGTAGCATACAACAGCAGTTTTGAACAGGCAGAAGAAAGAATCAGTGAACTAGAAGCCAGACCAATTGAAATCATATGCTCAGAAGAACAGATAGAGGAAAGAAAGAAAAACTTGACCAGAGTTTATTGTACTTGTGTGAATATGGCATGGAATGTGCCAACATGCACACCATATGAGTCCCAGAAGGTGAAGAAAAGAGAAAAGGAGCAGAAAGAATATTTGAGGAAATAATAGCCAAAAATTTCCCAACTTTTACAAAAGGTGTTCATATAAATATTCCCAAGAAGCATAACAAAGTCCCAACAGAATAAACATGATCCAACTATGTGTTGTTTGCAAGATAGTCACCCTACTGACACTTGTGAGTGTCTAGATCCAAAGACACAAATAGATTGAAAGTGAAAAGGTAGGAAAAGATATTCCATGTAAATACTAATCAAAAGAGAGCTGGGATAGCTATTTCAATATCAGAAAAAAAATAGACTTTAAGTTAAACTCTGTTACAAGTGACAAAGAAAGACACTACCTATTAATAAAAGGGTCAATCTATCAGGAAGAAGATTGGCAATCATAAATATTTATGTAACTAACCATGGTGCCCAGAAATACATGATGCAAACATCAGCAAAGCCAAAGGGAGAAATAGACACCTCTTCAAGAAGTCTTGGAGGGATGGGGCAAGATGGCAGTTTAGTGAGGTGTGGAATTTAGTTCATCCCCCAGAACAACTAGTAAATAGCCAGGAACAGTACAGAGCAACTCCTCGGGATACATCAGTGACCAGACACACACCATACATCAGTCTGGGCAAGCTGGATAGGCTGCCATCCCACACAGAACTGTAAGTCCCCCAAGCCATGGAGGCTGGCACCCCTTCCCCCATGGACATGGCAGTCTGGTTTCTGGAGGGGAAAGGAAAGAGACTTCACTAGCAACAGAGGTTTAGCTCAAATAGTCTCCACTTGCAGAATTAAATTTAAAAAAATTGACTACTGAAAATAGGACCCCAACAAAAATAATACTAGAATAAGCACTAAAGATACTAGAATTTTTGTCCCAGAAGAGAGGGGGCAAGGCTGATGGAAAAAGGAAAAACAAAAACAGAAACTTTTTGAGTCAGACAGCACAAAATACTGGAACAGGACTAGTCCCTAAAAAATATAAAAGGGGGGCACATGGAGCCTTGAGATACACAGAGTCACATATCAAAATAAACTCTTGATTGACAAAGCCAAGCAGCAGGGGTCCTGCTCCTGAAAAGGATCCCTCCCCACGTGCTTTGTTTCCACTACTTAACAGCATATTAGGTAGAACAGGAAGGTTTCCCAGGCACAGGCAAAGGCAGAATTAAGTTCCTCTGAGAAACAAAAGTAACTAGTCAGGTGAAAAAAAAGTTAATTTTTTAAAGGCTGTTCAAACATGTTCAAACAGACATGGGAAACCTCATCAAAAATCAAATCAACAAGCTGAGGGAAGATGTAAAGAAGGTATTGGGCAAACAAAAAGAAACCAAAATCTTGAAAAAACCAATCACAGATTTTATGGGAAAGAAAGGCACAATAGAAAAGACGAAAAAATGGAAACTATAACAACATAAGAGGCAGAAGAAAGGATTAGTAATTAGAGAATTGGATAACTGAAATCCAACACACAAAAGAAAATAGAGGGAAAAGAATGAAAAAATATGAGCAAGATCTCAGGGAACTGAATGACAACATGAAGTGCATGAATATATATGTTGTGGGTGTCCCAGAAGGAGAAGAGAATGGAAAAGGAGGAGAAAAACTAAAGGAGGAAATAGTCACTGAAAATTTTCCATCTCTTATGAAAGACATAAAATTGCAGTTCCAAGAAGTGCATCATACCCCAAACAGAATAGATCCAAATAGACGGACTCCAAGACACTTACTAAACACACTGTCAAACGTCAAAGAGAAAGAAAGAATTTTGAAAGCAGCAAGAGAAAAGAAATCCATCGCATACAAGGAAAGCATAATAAGACTATGTGTGAATTTCTCAGCAAAAAACATGGAGACAAGAAGGCAGTGGTATGATATATTTAAGATTCTAAAAGAGAAGAACTGCAAACCAAGAATTCTACATAGAGCAAAATTGTCCTTTGAAAATGAGAGAGAAATTCAAATATTTTCAGACAAACAATCACTGAGAGAATTTGTGACCAAGACACCAACTCTGCAAGAAATACTAAAGGGAGCATTACAAGCAGATAGGAAAAGGCAGGAGAGGGGTCTGGAGAAGAGGGTAGAAATGAAGAGCATCAGTAAAGGTAAAAAGATTAAATAAAAACTAGATATGACAAATAAAATCCAAAAGGCAAAGTGGTAGAAGAAAGTATTGCCTTTACAATAATAACACTAAATGTCAATGGATTAAACTTCCCAATGAAAAGACATAGACTGGCAGAATGGATTAAAAAGCAGGACCCATCTATACGCTATCTTCAGGAGACTCATTTTAGACCCAAGGACAAAAACAGGTTGAAAGTGAAAGATTGGGAAAAGATATTTTATGCAAACAATAATCAGAAAGAGCAGGAGTAGCTATACTAATATCTGACAAATGAGACTTCAAATGTAGAACAATTAAAAGAGACAAGTAGGAGCACTGCATATTAAAAAATGGAACAATTCAACAAGAAGGACATAACAATTATAAATATTTATGCACTGAGCCATAGTGCTCCAAAATACATGAGGTAAACACTGACAACACTGAAGGGAGAAATAGACACCTCTACCATAATATTTGGAGACTTCAATTCCCTACTCTCATCATTGGATAGAACATCTACCTGAGGATTAATAAAGAAACAGAGAATTAGAATAATACACTAAATGAACCAGACTCAACAGACATTTATAGAACATTATACCCGACAACAGCATGGTACACATTTTTCTCAAGTGCTCCTGGACCATTATCAAGGATTGACCATATGTTAGGTCACAAAACAAACCTCAATAAATTAAAAAAGATTGAAATAATAGAAAGCCTTCTCTCAGATGATAAAGGAATAAGTTGGAAATCAATAATAGTCAGAGAGCCAGAAAATTCACAAATAGGTGGAAGCTAAACAACACACTTTTAAACAACCAGTGGGTCAAGAAGTAAATTACAGGAGAAATCAGTAAATATATCGAAGCAAATGAAAATGGGAACACAACATATCAAAATTTATGGGAGGCAACAAAGAGTTTTAAGAGGAAAATTTACCACCCCAAATGTCTATATTAAAAAAGAAGAAAGAGCAAAAATCAAGGAATTTATTGTTCACTTGGAAACTACAGAAAGAACAGCAAACTAACCCCAAAGCAAACAAAAGGAAAGAAATAATGAAGATTAGATCAGAAATAAATGAAATTGAGAAATAATCAAGAAAATCAACAAAACCAGAAGTTGATTCTTTGGAAAAATCAGTAAAAATTGATAGGCCCTTAACTGGATTGACAAAAAAGAAAAAGAGAGAGATTGCAAATAAATAAAATCAGAAATGGAAGAGGAGACATAACCACTGGCCCCACAGAAATAAAGGAAGTAATGAGAGTACAATATAAACAACTGTATACTAATATACTTGACAACATAGATGAAGTGGACAACTTCTTAGAACAGCATGAAAAACCAGCAATGACCTGACAAGAAATAGATGACCTCAACAAACTAATCACAAGTAAGAGGATCGTGAATCACTCATCAAGATGCTTGCAAAACAGAGAAATCCATGAACAGATGGCTTCACATGTGATTCTGCCAAGCATTCAAGAAAGAATTAGTACCAATCCTGATTGAACTCATCAAAAAAACTGAAGAGAAAGGAAAGCTACCTAACTTCTATGAAGCCAACATCACCCTTATACCAAAGCCAGACAAAGATACTACAAGAAAAGAAAATTATAGACCAATCTCTCTAATGAATATGGATGCAAAAATCCTCAACAAAATACTTGCAAATTGAATCCAGCAGCATATTGAAAGAATTACACACCATGACCAAGTGGAATTTATTCCAGGTATGCAAGGATGGCTCAACATAAGAAAATCAATTACAAGAAAATCATTGTAATACATGATATCAACAAACCAAAGCAGAAAAACCACATGATCATCTTGATTGATGTAGCAAAAGCATTTGACAAAATTCCACATCTTTTCTTGATGAAAACACTTCAAAGGACAGGAATAGAAGGTAACTTCCTCAACATGATAAAGGGAATGTATGAAAAACCTATAGCTAACATCATCCACATTGGGGAAAGACTGAAAGCTTTCCCCCTAAGATCAGGAATAAGACAAGGATATCCACTGTCACCACTGTTTTCAACATTGTGCTGGAAGTTCTAGCCAGAGTAATTAGGCAAGAAAAAGAAATAAAAGACATTCAAATTGGAAAGGAAAAAGTAAAACTTTCACTGTTTGAAGATGACATGATCCTATGTATAGAAAGTCTCAAAAAATCTACACGTCTTCTAGAGATAATAAATAGCGTCAGCAAATTGTCAGGGTACACAATCAGTACCTCAAAATCAGTAGTGTTTCCATAAACTAGTAATGAGCAATCTAAAGAATAAATCATTTTAAAAATCCATGTATAATAGCAAGAATCAACAATCTAAGAACAAATTTAACCAAGAATGTAAAAGACTTATACACAGAAAACTACAAAACATAGCTAAAACAAATCAAGGAAGATATAAAGAAATAGGTCATTCTGTGTTCATGGGTTGGAAGATTAAATATTTTTAAGATATCAATTCCACTCAAAATGATATAGAGATTTGCCACAATCCCAAACAAAATTCCAGCAGTATATTTTGCAGAAATGGGAAAAACAATTATAATCTTTGTTTAGAAGGGTTAGTGGCCACCAATAGTCAAAACATCCTGTAAAACAAGAATGAAGTTGGAAGACTCAACTTTCCAACTTTAAAGCATATTACAAATCTTCAATGGTCAAGACAGCATGGTACTGATACAAGGAGAGCTATATCAACCAATGGAATCAGATCAAAATTTCAGAAATAGACCCTTACATCTGTGGCCTATTACTTTTTGACATGGCTGCCAAATCCACTCAGTTGAGAAAGAATAGTCTCTTTGACAAATGGTGCTAGGAGAACTGAATATCCATATGCACCGTCTCACACCATATACAAAAATTAACTCACAGTGGATCAAAACTTAAATATAAGAACCAAAGTTATGGAACTCCTGTAAGAAAATGTAGGAAGGCATCTTCCAGATCTGGTGTTATGCAATGGTTTCTTAGATTGTATACCAAAAGCAAAAGCAATGAAAGAAAAAATAGATAAAGGGACCTCACCAAAATTAAAAACTTTTCTGCATCAAAGAACTCCATTTGCAAATTAATAGACAAACTACAAAATGGGAGAAAATATTTGGAAACCAATTCTCTGGTAAGGGTTTAATATCTAGAATTCTAAAGAAATCCTACAATTATGCAACAAAAATGCAAATAACCCAATTTAAAAAATGAGCACAATACTTGAATAGACATTTTCCTAAAGAAGATATATAAAGATGGTGAAAAAGCACATGAAAAGATGCTCAACATCATTAGTCACTAGGGAAATGCAAATGAAAAACACCATGATACCACTTCACACCACTAGAATGACTACTATGAACAAAATGAAAAATAACAAGGGTTAGAGAGCATGTGGAGAAACAGAAACATTCATTTCTTGTTTGTAGGACTGTAAATTGGTGCAGCCACTGTGGAATAATTTGGTGTTTGCTCAGAAAGTTAAGAATGTATCTACCATATGACTGAACAATTCTGCTTCTAGATATATTCTCAAAATAATTGAAAGCAGGGATTCAAACAGATAATTATACACCAATGCTTACAGTGGCATTTTTCACAATTGTCAAAAGATGGAAGCAACCCAAGTGCCCATCAACAGATGAATGCATAAAAAATGTGATAAATATATGCAATGGAATATTTTGCAGACATGAAAAGCAACAAAGTCCTGATCCATATACAACATGAATGAACCTTGAAGACCTCATATTGAATGAAAAAAGCCAGACATATAAGGAAAAATATTGCATGAGCTCACTAATCTGAAACAATTAGAATAAGCAAATTCCTAGGGTCATAAATTTACAAGTTACCAGGGACTGCTGGGGAGAGGGTAAGGAATGGGGAGTGAAATCTTAATTGTCACAAATTTACTGTTGGGGACAATGGAATAATTTTGGTAATGGAGAATGTTATTTTTAGCACAGCATTGTGAATGTAATTAACAAAATTATATAACTGAATGTGGTTAAAAGGGGAAATTTTATTAATTTTATGTTATAAATCAGTTACTAAACTCAACTTTTGAAAAGGTTCAATGTTAATTTCCAAACTGAAATATCCATGCAAATATTAATTTTCTGTCTTTAGTTTTTGTTCATTACTATAAGCTTAAGGAGTCTTATATAATTAATTCATATCTTATCCTGTACCTAGCTAAAAAAATAAGGCCAAATGTAATGGAACCAGCCTCCTTTGATGTTACAAAAAAAATCTGTGGAGATTATTTATTACCAAAATAGGGTAATAAATATCAAGAGCGTGTCAAGGAAACTATCCAACTTGGAAATAAAAAGTACGGCATGACACTTCACATTGAAGGATTGTTTAACAAGTACACCCAAAGATTAGTTTAGGAGAATTTATCTGTTTGTTTTTCCCTATTTATTTTTTAATTAGAGCTCAGACACTCTGAAATTTTATGCCAATTTGTAGATTTGTATTCAATAGAAAAAATAAGATCAAAGGTAATGGTTTTAATGCCCTCTGGGACATTAACATATTTTTGTATCTAATGTAGAGATCATATTCTTAACATTTCTATTTTTCAAAATGCCTGTTTAATAGCAAATTCCTCAGAGAAATTTTTGAACTAGCTATATCATCTTACTGGTTGCCGTATTGGTTAATGAGTTGAATAGAATGTTTGACATGTTCATTTTGTATTTTTAGAAGAGTTATGACTTTAATTTCGGAAAAAGTTACTTTGGTAATAAACACTCCAATATTTATGCATAATAACCATTTTGCAGAAAACTCTTGTTTAAATTTACTTTTGAACTGCAGCTCTATTGTTCTTCAAAGCTCAGAACACATGTTATGCTCAATTGGGCTCAATAAGGTTGGAAATATCATCATTTCTAAATTCCACCTCTGCCAGCTTTGATATATAAGTATTTCTTTTCAAGTGATGGGTCAAATTGCATGCCCTTACTTGACATGACATAATAAAAGACAGAAGCTATTGCAATAAGCCATGAAATTTTGTTAAAATGGCATGTGATTTTAAGAGCTTATTTTTGTCATATAATGACTTCACTTCTCTTAATCCTTTTCGTTATTTTGGTGGATTATGGCTTTTGAGATCTATAGATTTTTTAATAAGTTTTGAGGATTTTAAAGAGGATTTTTAAAATGAAAAGTTAAACACTCACACATAGTTGTGTGTGTGTGTGTGTGCACATCTGTTTATGTACATGCTTGAGTTGGGAAGGCTGTGACCCAACTCTTTAGAATCCTTGCTCCTGGAGCGTAGAATTAAAAAATGCAGATTTTTTAGCCTTCTCACTGTTACTGTATTCATCCGAGACTTTTTTTGAAATGATGAAATATTAAGTGAATGAATTACACTTTTCAGGAATATTTAAATTCCAACAAAGAAAAAGAAAAAAAAAAAGAATGTGCACAGGATTTCCATGGACTTTATCTTTTCCACATGACCATTCATAGATGGAATTGAAATGAATGATGGTCTGTGCCTCTCAACTCATTACTATCAAATTATTTTCTATAATATTTATAGTTTCCTTCCCTCAGATACCCATATAGCAATAGCAACCATAGAGAAGCAAGACTTCATAATGAATTGTTACTCATTCAGCACAAATCATTGCCCAGGGGTGGAAGTTCCCTTCTTTATTGAACTCCTGGACTTGAGGCTATTTTTAAAAACTGGTGCTGGATACCTCAAGCCTAGCAAAAAGCCAGTGTAGCAAATCTTCTCTCAAGTAGGAAGAACCTCGGCAGCAACTCCCAAGAAATATAAACATAGGGGAGCAGTTCCCTGCTGTGCTTGTGTGCTCAGTGCTACTTGTTTGCCTTGTTCTCAGTTCACCCAACTGCTTGCACTGGTTTTCTCATTATATTAAACGGTACACCCCCTACTAGCTTCTGGCAGGCTGTGCACAGCATAAAAACTTGTAAAGACTCAGTAAGAAGAATATTGGCTTGATTATCCCTCTCTGCAGTACTGAAAGTTAAAAAAAAAAAAAGAGCCTAAGGTAAAAACTTCCGTGTGACAAGGTCTGTGAGTTAAAGATTTAAAAAATAAGGCTGCATGCCTCCTGGCTAATTCTCTCACTCAATGCACGAACCGGTGTTCAGGGTACTTATCACCCAGCATTAGAAGGTTCTGATCCAGGGTAGGGATTAATTAGATGAAAAATAGTCCATGACCTGGGAGTTGAGACATCTGGATTCTTATTCCTAATTCTGCCATTAGCTACTGTGTGATTTTCCACCATTTAGCCTTTTTGGCGCTTCATGCCATCATCTGTTAAAAAAAGGGGGGGGGGGCGGAGTGGGGTATGTGACTAGAGAAATGCAAGTAAAACCTTTATCAAGTATTTAGCACTTACGACAAGCACAATGTATTTAATTGTTATCATAAAGGCTTGGTAAGGTTCTTTCTTAATTGAAAATACAGTTTTCCCACAATTTATAAGAAAATGTGAATTCTCAATATATTTAAGAATTCAAGAACAATATTAATAAAGCGAGATGACATTTCTTGGACAAATTGAAAGATAGACACACTCAAAAAAAAAAAGAAGTCAGAGAAAGAGAGCTGCCCTTCTTACCCTCTCTCTGCCTTAATATATATCTGTATCTTCACCCTTTCTCTCTTTCTTTGCTTCTGTCTGAGGAAGAGACCATTCTCATAGCAAGGATATTTACTTCAACTATACACAAAATCCTGTTTTCTTCTGAACTGCTCAGAATACTATTCTAAACTAAATATCATTTCTTCTTTGCAAACATCAAACTCTCCTTGTTTCTTCCCTCTGAATTAGGAACAATCTCATGTCTCTTCTTCTGAGAGACTATCTTCATTAAGCTTGACTACTACTAAACGTGTCACCTTTTCCTACAAAACCACTTGCACTCTCGTTTATTTTTAAGGAGCTCAGGTGTCCAGAATTGAAGTTCAATGCATAGAATTATCATACATTCCTACAGATCTCTTGTTCTTATTTTGTTGTATGTCTTCCAATGTATTTAGAGTATATTCTTCCAATCCACTTTTCTTATCTCCTTATTTTAATATACATAAATCTTTGATAAAATGAGCTATTTTGTATATTTTTATATATTTGCACATTTAACACTCATGTAAATAGTTTAGGACAGTTAAACATTTTCTTTTTTCCTTTTCTCACTCAAGATTATGCTTTTGACATCCGTAAGTATCTGTATCTATCCATAATCTATATTCATCTATCTTTTATCCATCATCTTCTATCTATCTAAACAACTTGGATAAATGTATAAATAATTCTATTATTATCCTGCATGGAATTCCTTTCTATGCATTGCTTTAGTCTGCTAAATGCAGCTGGAGTGCAATATACCAGAAGTGGTATGACTCTTATAAAGGAATTACTATGTTACAAGTTTATAGTTCTAAGGCCATAAAAAATGTCCAAACTAAAAGCATCCAGATAAAGATACCTTGACTCAAGAAAGGCTGATGTCTGTCACATGGGAAGACACATGGTTGGTGTCTTCTGGGCCTTGATCCTGGTTTCATTAGCTCTTCTGTGACACAGCTCTGGGTTCTGGCTTGCTTCGCATCTCATGGGAAGGCACACAGCAACGTTTGCTGGGCTCTGTATCTCCAAATGTCCATATCTAAGTGTCTGTTCTCTCTGTCAGCACTCCAAGCATGTCCAAATGTCTGTCTCTGTGAGCTCTGAAGCAACAGTGTTTTCTCCAAAATGTCTCCTCCTTTAAAGAACTCCTGGTAGCTAAACAAGACCCACCTTCAATGGGCAGTGTCACATCTTTATCTAATCAAATAGTCACAACCACAATTGGGCGTGCCACATCTCCATGGAAGTAATCCAATTGAAAGACCACACCCACAGTGGAGTGGTTTAATCTCCATGGAAGTAATCTGATCAAATGTTTCACCCTTAACAATAGGTCTGGCCCCAGAATATCAGATCAGGTTTAAAATATAGCTTTTACGGGAGATAATAGTTTAAACACATAATAGTTTAAAACCAATACATTTCACCTCTGGACCCCAAATACACATGTTCTTTCCATATATAAAATACATTCATTCCATCACAATATCACAAAAGTCTTATACCATTTTAGTAAGAATACAAATAATATACAAAAGCCTCATCAAAGTCAATCACAGGCATGGTCTGGTGTAAGGCAAAGCTATCTTCTGGCTCTGGACCTATAAAACTCAGAACAAGTTATCTGGTTCCAACATGCAAAGGAGGAACAGTCATAGGATATATGTTCCTATTGCCATAGGGAAAAATCAAAAGGAAAGCAAGGGTCACCAGCCCCAAACAGTTCCAAACCAGCAGGGCAAACTCCATTGGATTTCAAAATCTGAGAGTCATTTATCCTTGGGGATTTAGAAAGCAATAATCCTACCCTTCCCAAGCGCCTATATGCAGTGGTCCTGTTCTCTCCAAATGCTGGGGTGAGGGTTG
Organism: Tamandua tetradactyla; assembly: GCF_023851605.1. Lineage (NCBI taxonomy): Eukaryota > Metazoa > Chordata > Mammalia > Pilosa > Myrmecophagidae > Tamandua > Tamandua tetradactyla. The sequence goes on from NC_135348.1 coordinate 10,783,472, forward strand.
CAACATTGGGGTACATTGGGCGTATCATCTTTCTTTTGGCTCCACCCTCTCCAAGCATCAGGGCAGCATCCGGGCTTTCTGCCATCTCCAGGGCACACGTTCAACCCCTCCAGAACACTAGGTTGGTGACAAGACTCCCACCAATCCCCAAGCAATGTCCTCCACCCTCTCCAAGGCCTGAGACAGCAAAGCTCTTCCTGAACAACAAAGCAGAAGGCTCGCCCTCTGCTTTCAGGTCAAACTCACCCTCTGCACATGTGTGGGTGGGTCCACTCTCCTAGCCTGAGATTTCCTGACTCCAGACCTTGGCTTCCATGGTTCTTCCTTTGAGATCATGTTTCTCCTTTCTGTCCCTTTAAGTCCAGACCAGTATAGAGCTCATAGAAAAATGTTTGGTTTTCCACATAGCATGCGGGTGTCAGAGCATCAGACAATAGGACTTTCCAGAAATCCTTTCTATATAACTCCATTTCTAATCCTGGCTTGGTTTGAAATGGCTGACTGATTTTATGTTTGCTTAAATATTCATGTGGGGCTGTAGCCTCTGGAAGCACAGAATTTTCTAGACCATCGTTTTCTGGTTTCTTTATACCCAACCATTCAGTTCTCAGCTTATCCCTTTCCTGTTGTATTTCACTATGAGCTATAAGGGGCAGTCAGGCCCCACTTTCCAAATTTAATTTGCAGTTTTCTTTAGCCTAGTATCCCAGCTCATAGCTTTTAAATTCTGCCTTTCATCCATCACCAGTAGTCAATTTCGCCAAATGCTCTGACACTTTAAAGCAAGGATTGTCTTCCTTCCAGTTTGCAATAGCACATGCATCATTTCCTTCTAAGGCTTTATCAGAAGTATCTTTAGAGTCCACATTTCTACCACAGTCTGCTCAAAGCAATCCAAGCCTTCCCTATCCACATGCATATTTTATGTTTTACCTGTAGAAGGAGTACCTAGGTTGTTTTCAGTAATTTGCTGTCATACACAAGCTGCAACAACCATTTTTTCAGAGGTGACCATATGAAACTGAGGTAGACTAGAAAATATAATCTAAGGGTGTGGTTGTCGATCCACAAGGGAAATGATTACTTAATTTTACTTCTTTCTGGATGGCTGTATCTGCAGAATGCCCTATATTACTTCAAGGTCTTTATTTTCCCCTATCTTGGCACATTTATAATATATAGCTTTCTAATTGTTGCTAATGGTGAGTAGACTGGTTCAATTTGTCATGTCAGTGTGGTATGCTCCTTTGCTATTTTTCCTAAACTATCCTTAGGATTTACCATCTTCTTCTTTTTTTTTTTTGGTGTGGACAGACACTGGGAATTGAACCCAGGTCTCTGGCATGGCAGGCAAGAACTTTGTTTGCTGAGCCATGTTGGCCCATCCTTACCATCTTCTTTTCCTCACCATTGTCTAAAAGATAAGCTGAAACTTTGTTCTTAGAGAACACCAACAACCTCAAGATTTCCATATCTTAGTTATTGAATCCAAAATTTGGTTTAACATTTAATGCAATTGAACCATCTAAATTCTTGCTGGGAAAGTGTTTTAATTTTCTAGCTGCTTGCTTGTTTGTTTCTTTTACCAGTTCCATTTCCTAAGCTCTAAATACAGGCCTCTCCTCTAAGAATCTCAACCATTTCCATTTCTTTTTCATTCCGTTCTATATAACTTTCAACACTACAACTGTAATTCTAACCTCTTCACTGAGCATTAAAAACACTATTCCATCTTTTTAAAATCACATTCAGTTAGTTAGTTGGCCTTTTGGAAACAAGTTTAAAATAAAAAGTGTGCTTTTTTCCCCAGCTTTCCTATTTCTGTCTGGCACTACAATTCCCCTGCTACCCAGTTTTCAATTCTAGGCATTGATTCTCCCCTGTTGCTGGTTTGAAAGGATGTACATACCCTAGAAAAGCCATGTTTTCATCCTAATCCCATTTTGTAAAGGTAACCAGTTTTTCTAATCCCTATTCAGTACGGTATGTTTGAAACTGTAATTAGATCATCTCCATGGAGATGTGACTCAATCAAGAGTGGTTGTTAAACTGGATTAGGTGGAGATGTGTCTCCACCCATTTAGGTGGGTCTTGATTACTTTACTGGAACGTTCACGTATTCCCCATCCACACTTCACCATTTTTAAATCCCACCGACTGTGTGATACTTAGTCTTCCTATTTAGTCACAGATATAAAGAGATTTTAAAATTTGTATCTATTACATTTTAAGGGATTCTCTTATTCATTTGGATCTCTGTAGGAACCTTGTACAAAGATAAGCACTTTTTAAAATTAAGTGCTAATTAATAAAAGAAAATGTCATTGGAAAAATAAGGTTTCAACTGTAAGAAGACCAATTGGTCTCTGTAAATAAAGAAACTCTTTAAGTGCCTAGAGTATCGTGTATTCAAATTGAAAAATTATATAAATTTTATCTCATTAAGCGGTGGCAGACAAATTATAGTCTGTAAACAACTTAGAACAGTGCTCTTAATATATGTTCTGACATATATGTACTCAATAAGTCATTATCATCCTTATTACTCTCAGAAATATATAGAATATATAAACGTCATCTTAAAAATGTAACTGGTGAGTCAGTTGGCTTAAATCAATTAGTTAATTACTGCCTAATTAGTCATAGTACCTCAAGAGAAGTTAAGAGATATGCTTCTTAAGATAACTTAAGAAGTTAAGTTTCCAAAAGGCCATCTAATGGGAGGAGATTAAAAAAAAGATGGAACTAATTTTTAAAAATTAAATCCAAGACTTTAATTTTTGTTTTTTAGCAAGGAAATCAGGGTTGATTTTTCTGGAACTTTCTCATAGAAATTCAGTATTAGCAGCCCCAAAAGTTTATATCTGAGTTTAAAATGGCTAAGCAATAAGATACCAACTTTCCTTACTTAATTTTGATAAGAAAAAAAATTCCCAAAATGTTGCCTTCCATCAGCCCTAATCATAGCTATTCTACGAAGTGGTCACATCTGTTATCACCTTGCCTGACTGGTCCCTGCTCTGATTTAGAATGCAAGGAAAACTACTGTTCTCAGGAATCTCTAGAACACATGTTTAGTTTACATTCAGGTTAAGAGGTTGTTTCGTGGGCACCTGTTGATAGTTAAAAGGATAAGTAATTCAATCAGAGGCCCTTTAAAATAGAAACCCATTGATTGACTGGGGATTTGGAAAGTCTTTGCATCTGGGAAGGAAGGACAAAGAAATAACACTCATTTTCTTTTGAAATAAATCAGCTTTTAAATCTGGGATCAGCAAGGAATTTACTACACAGACAGGAGAGTGCAAGCTAACATTATTTTCTTAGAACTGTCACTTTCAAATATATCATTTAGTTGAATAATGGTCCGGTTAGATTCCTGAAAATATGGACTTTATTTAAAGCAACAAGATCATATCCCAAAGTAGGAATGTTTTTAAAGTGTGCTAGTGTTGGGATGAGGAAGGAGCAGCATTGGAGAAATTGAGTATTGAAGTACTCTAAAATAGTTCACAGAGTTACTGTGCTCAATATGATAAGCACTATTTGCATGGTACTATTTAAATTTAAGTTTAAAATAATTAAACTAAAATTAGAAGTAGAACACTTAACACCAGCCACATTTCAAGTGATCAAGAGTCTCATTGTAGCTAGTTGCTTCTTTTTTGGACAACTCTGAAACATTTCCATTTTTTAAAAAGTTATTGAACAGCACAGCTATAGAATACAGCAAAAAACATAAAGGTGCAATCAAAGAATAATTTGGCTTGGTATAGGAAAGTTTTCCTAGCTCCATTGGAATTTAAAAGAGAAACTATTTATATTATTAGTTTTCTTGAAATAGAAATACTGCTGCAAATATTTTAACCTCATCAGTGTCAGCTTCTAGCTTAAGGTTTGGTCGCTTTGGTCTGGTAGGAAATTGAAAGAAAGCATGAGAAGCCACTTGATAGAGGGGTCATCTTTAATTATTCCCTCCACTTTGCTCTGATACTTACAGAGCAGCAGCCCCTTATATGCTAAATTACACCAAAGTGGCACTTTACCAATAGGTGACGTCATCCATGGGACTGTGATTGGATACATGTACGTTACATCATTGGTTACATAAGTTAAGCTGTATCATGCTTCCCTGGAACTTCAGATCCAGATGCACTTATGGTGGCTTATTTATAATAAGCAATTTCTTGGGCCCACAATTAGTCAAATAAGAATCTAACCTCATTTGTACATGTACACATATAGTAACCAAAATAGAATAAAAGTATAATGAGTATTGTTACAGTTAGGTTCATGCATCAGCTTGGATAGGTGATGAAGTTGTCTGCTCAAGTAAGAACTGGCCTACCCATTACTGCAAGGACATGTCGTGACTGATTAATAAACCAGTAGGCTGGTGTATTAAATCATCAGGCAGTTGATTGCATCCATGGCTGATTATATGTTCAGTCAGCCAAGGCAGGGTTCTTCCACAATTAGTGGCGTTTCATCTAATCAGATGAAAACTTTGAAGGAGAAGTCAAGAGAGAATCTTTCTCTCCACTTCAGCCAGACAACCTCTCCTGGGGGAAACGCTGCAGACCTTCTCCGTAGCTCTCAGCCGGCAGCCTGCCCTATGGAGTTTGGACTCGTGTATCCCCACAGTTGCGTGAGACGCTTTTATAAAATCCCATATTTACAGCAATCTCCTGTTGGTTCTGTTTCCCTAGACAACCCTGACTAATACAAGCATTAAGGTTAGGGTGTAAATCAGATTATATCTGAATTCAATTTTGGAGCAAATTTGGGATAGGATGAGGCAGTTGAGAAAAAATAAGAAACTGTTTTTTTTCCATCTTACTGATATCTGCCCCTTTCTCAAATCTTCTATACCTGTTATCCACACAGGACATATTTGGATAACAATATTCTGTATTGTGAAACCATGTTTTGATATCTAGCTGTTTTTAAAAGCACGAACATTATATAAATATATATATATGCATATACGTATGTATGTATGTATGTATAATGGAGATTTAAGTATGCTGCAAATCACCTAAGAATTCTTGTTTTTAATAATATGGTAGATCTTAAAAAAATATGATTTTATCACGCACAAAATAGGCAAATTCTTCCAGTATTTGGCATTTTATGGCAATATGTTGGTATATTAATTATCATTTTTATTGCTGCTCCATCTGTACTGTATAATATTTGCTACAATGTTATAGAAATTCAAATATAGCACTCTATGCCTGAGAAAATCCTTTCCTGTATATGATCACAAGTGAAATGGAAAGACATGTGTTTTTCTATCATAAATAAAGGGCAAGTGTGTTGAGGGGGGGAGGAGAAACCTATTTAGTCCTCATTCAAAAAGGGAATATTCTCTGAAGTAAAAGCATCCGAAAGTCTCACCATAAAACTTTGCCATCAGCTAGAAAAAGTCGCAAAATATTGTAGAACAAAAACAAAGCAAACAGATCATGTGGCATTTACATCTGTTGAGTGGAAATCGCATTTGATATTCAATAGTTCAAAATAAGTGTAGTAAATTAACATGAAAACCCCACAGACTCTTTGTTCTTACAACTGCTGTGGTTTCGCTGTGCTGTGGCTGTTGTTGTTTTGATCTGCTGCATTGAGCTTTATTGTGCTCTGAATTCATCCTGCTGATGTGATTACCTCAGCCAGTGCTGATATTGAGTGTTAACGCTGACCCTCTTCAGTCCAAAAAAATAGAAAAAGTGAAAAAAGCAACTTTGTGGTGTGTTCTAGCATGCTTTAAGTTGAAAGGGTATTTTCACCAGAAAAGAAAATAAGGCCTGGAAGTTATTTACACAATGAAATCAGAGTTAATAAATACAGGATTCCAATGATTTAGAAACCTGCTCTAATTTTCTAAAATAGTCCTATTTAGACCAAACATAGGACACACACGTAAAAATCTGTTCATAGAATATCATGTATTTTTTTCCCCCCTTTGGCAGTCACCGGGAATCGAACCCGGGTCTCCAGCATGGCAGGCTAGAACTCTGCCTTCTGAGCACCATGGCCCACGCCCCAGAATATCATGTTTTTAGTTTTTAAGTGGTCTGATAAAGGCAAGTTGTGGTTTAGATGACTTTACATACATGTGCTTATACTCTTTAGACAGCATGCTGCACCAAAAGAGGATCCATGCCAAATTTCTTCCAAAATTTGTGTCAAATTGAGAGGACAGTGTGATCAGACACTGATCTCTGTAGAATGCTGTGCTACTGTGGTTGTGACATTAACCACTCTTTTCTAGGATAAGAGAGAAAGTAGGAGGCAGGGAATGGCAATCTCTGCCACTTCTTGCAAAATAGCAGGACATTTTGCCCAGGAATATGACAAAATTCTGGAATACGATAAATGTGCTGGAAATTCTTTCCTCTTCTGAAAATATAACAGCTCCACCTTGAGGCAAACTTATTTTACTGTATTTCAAAGGCTTATTTTGAGGTAGAAGTTTCTATTTGTACTGAGTAGTGATCAATATTCTCTCAGGGAAAAAGAAGCAAATGAAAGAACTCCAAAATGACCCAAGGAATTTGGAAATCCATCTTTTGTCCCTGCTTTTAGTCAAAAGCAGGCATTGGTTACCTTCAAAAGGCAAATTGTTGTCATCTTAATGGGCCTTTTCAGACTGGGGTTTTATCTGGTCAAGTCTGTGCTGATGAAATTTTATTTCAAGTGATCTTAAAATATAAACAGGAACTTTATTCTTCTAATCTCCACTGGTAAATATGTTCCTAATGCTAGTCGGCCAAAATATTATCCAAATGGAACTTTCTGCAGAACCAAACATTCATGTTTCGCTGTTGGCAAAATGCTGCTGCTTGAATGTGAGAGAAATGGTGAAAGTCAGCAGATCGCATTATGTTCCACTTACTTTCTGCAGTTTATCCTTAATTCTGTTTTCCCTTCCTTCCTTCCTTCCTTCCTTCCTTCCTTCCTTCCTTCCTTCCTTCCTTCCTTCCTTCCTTCCTTCCTTCCTTCCTTTCTTCCTTCCTTCCTTCCTTCCTTCCTTCCCTCCTTCCCTCCTTCCCTCCTTCCCTCTTTCCCTCCTTCCCTCCTTCCTTCTTTCTTTTACCTGTCAAGGGTCAGGCTGGAAGTTGCAGGAGAAAAATGTAGAGAACTTGAAATCCGCCCCAATCAAAGATCAGAGTAATCGTCATTATCTCACTCCTGTTCTTCTCTCGGTTACACAGATGCTAAGAAACATCCCCACTCCAATTTCAGCGAAGTATTTTCTCTTGATTCTTTTAAAATTTTGTATACTTTATTTAACTAATCTACTTGCAATGTGTGTGTGTGTGTGTGTGTGTGTGTGTGTGTGTGTGCATGGGTGACTTCGTAAATTGATTTTCTAAAAGAATACATTACTTTTTTTTTCCAGAAAGGTCATTACAGGTATTCGAGAAATTTATTTATTATTTATGCTGATCTTCTATGGCTGAACCCTCTTATTAATTTGAATAGCATTTCAGTAGATTGCTCCAGATTCTTGAGATCAATAGGCTTACATCTTCAAATAAGCCTCCTCCTTTGAATCGCCGTTGGTAATTGCTATTTCCTAGAAAATCATACATTTAATATAGATCAAATCTCACAATTTTATTTTATTGTTTCTGTATCTCTTTTATGCACTAATATTTATTATTTACTTTTTTTTTTTTAAACACAAGAGAAACCAGTGCTGCAGACTATTTTGTGGGATTAATGTCTGCCAGTAGAATTGGGGCCACCACAGCTCTTTGGAGAACTAGCTGAGTAGTATTTTTCACAGTTTGCTGCTCAACAAGCTGTTTGTCGGCAGGAAAGAAACTTGAGATGGATAAAAAGAAGTAAAAAAAGCAAGAGAAGAATCTGAGTGAGGTTTGGGCAGTAGCTATCATATTCCTATTCACCGATTGTGTTCTAAGGAAAGTATCTGGGTGCTGAGGAGCTCTTTGGAAAAACACTGCCTTATAAATGCACACAGTAACCAGCTGTTAAATTCTATGAAAATGCCCTCATTCTTAAAATCCATCCTTAGCACCTTCTCTTGACAGCTGCAGATCTTCTTTCAGAACCCTGGTGGGTGGGTAATGTATTATATATAGAAAAAAAAAATTAAATCAATGCCTGTTCTCAAAATAGTAGAGGGGGAAAAATTTTTTTTTAAATATGGTAGCTATACTATGATAATAAATAGAACGTATTTCTTTGGAATGGAAATACCTATTTTGATACTAAATTTAAAAACAAACCTTCTTTTGGGGTAAAAAATAAATTCAAAGATACAGCACATTCAGGGGAACTAAATACATACTGTTTTTTTTGTTTAAGTGTAGAAACCATTTCCATAAAGATTTTGAAAGATTTTCTTGCAACTGTGGCATGATTTGGAAATTTAGGAAGAAGCAGCATAATTTCGGTTATAAGAAAGGATGGACAAACCTATAATTCTTGGCGTATTTAGATGCAAAGAAGCTAAAGTGGCAAGTAAATACTAGCTATTTTAATAGATGAAAAATCCATGCAACTCCAAGGAAGTGGCCCACTTGTCTCAGGGTTTTTGGAAGCAAAATAGACATAATTAGTATAGGCGCCAGAGTAGAATAACTGTGAAGTGATTAAAGGTCCTGGGTTGAAAGATGCTGTTAAGGAAAGCACCTGCCAGGCCTGGGAACCAAGATGCACTTGATATCGCTGACAGGGATGTATACACTTCATCTTTTTGCTCACTGCCAAATATATGTTTTATAAAACCTGAAGTAAATTGTCCTTTAAGCAAAAATTCCTGAAACAGCCCTCTTACTATTTGTTAATACCAAGATAAACACATCCCAAGCCCCTTCCCTGAAATTCAATAACTACTTGGGTGGTATTTGTATATAAAATGAGAAAAAAAAAAAAAGTACGAGGTTTGCCCTTTATCTAAAGAATTGGAGCTGCATAGGAATTTGAACTACATTTTTGATCTCCGGTAAATGGATAGCTCTTTACAGGAACTGGGACTTGAGGGAGCAGCGTGGGACTCTTTCAAAGAAAATCACAGTAGGAAAAACCCTTGCGCTTCCCACGCTTTGCTTTTCTCAACAGAACTTGTAGTATCTACATGAGAAAGACTAGATGGAATCCTAGAGTTCCAAGAAACAGGCATTCCTTAAGGACAATAAGAAAATCCAAGGGGATTCTTGGGGACCGTAACAACTCTTCCAGGCTCCATGCTCTTACCACTTCCTCCACATGCTGCTACAATTACCCCCCCTCCTCTGTCTGAGGCGAAACTACTCATGGCTCCCCCATTCTGGGCAGGAGGTCTCCTGCATGCTGGTCCTCGCTTCTGAGCTGTCCCCACTCTGCTCCAGACACACACATACATACGCCCTAGAATCCTTCTCCCTTTGCTAAGAACAGCCTAGTCTCCCTGACTCATCTTTTTCTTCCTGATACACATTTCAAACCACTCTGAACTTCTCTAGGCAGAGTTATAGCTTTCTTTTCCCAACCGCTATGGTTTTAGGTTAATACTTTAACGACAGTATTTGGCACACTGTATTATGGTGGTTTAGTTTCCTGAGACTTTTTGTTTTCAAGGCCATTGTGTATTTAATTGGTATTCCCAATATCTGGAAGATTTCCAGATGGTGGGTGGTGCTCAAAATATTTACTGTGCGAATTAATTTTTTGAACAAGTAGGCCCTTTATTTCATTTAAATGAAATGTCCCTTTTCCAAGCTCATTACCTATACCATTCATTTGCCAGTTGCCATCTCCAGTGAATAATATCTGATGTGTGTATTTCAGTTCTCAAACTAGAAATGCCTGAGGTTAAACACCATGCCCTAAGCCTCCTTGTATCCTTAGTGTTAAGCCCAATGCTTGTACATCCTAATAGTTCATTAAAGATTGGTGGCTTAAGCTAAATATAACTAATAACCCAACCCTATTTAAATATTTTTCAGAAAGGAAGGAGATGCAAGCAAACAAACCCTCTATATATAAGCATTGTAGCATGAATCCCTTGATTATATGGAGGGGATTATTATATTATGATTCTTGTACTCTAAAGGATCCTGTGAAATTCTTGGGTCTTTAAATGTACCATCTTTGTGTTAATTCAAGCTCAAGTGAAAAGATGCAGAATAATAAAATCATCTGTGAGAATTAGTATAAATTAAATAAATCATATTATACAGTTTAGACATCCTTTATCTATAAGGACTACAAGGCCTTTAAAATTTGTATAAGATAAAAGGACCTTCTCAAAGAACTTAGAAGTATCACATAGAATCCAAGGATGAGTGCGACAGATGGACTGGAACTGAGACAGAGAACACCAAAAGAAACCCAAGTAACTAACTCTCTCTCCCTCTCTGTTTCTCTCACCTTTCCTTTCTCTCTTTCCTTGTCTCCCTCCTTCTCTCTCTCCTTTCAGGCCACCTGATCTCTTTTTTTTCTCCCATTATGTGCCCTATTTTTTGCTTCTTTCCACTGACAGCCTGTCATGGTATTTCACCAATGTACGCAGATTTAAAATGCCACTAATTACCTTTTAGTGTCCAACCTGTGCCCACACTGCTTTCAGGCCTCCACATCAGTTTCCAGGGAGAAAACTGGTCAAGCGTCAACTATGGTTCCATCAGATGGGACCAGGCAAAAGGGTCCATAAGTGGATCCCTATGGCTTTAAGGAACGACTAAATTTCATGACTTATACTATACCTCTGGGGTCACCATTGATTTCTTCTGTGCCCTTTATGCCTTAGAAACATATTGTTATACAAATTTGTATACCAATTTTCTAAAATCTATTATTAGATATATCCTAATTAAAAGTTACACGCTATGACCCATGGTTTCTGAATAAAAGTAAGATTTGCATTCCTTATTACCCTAACTCCTCCTTTTTTATGATAGGGTATCATTTCTTCCTATCACTTTGGCTAAACTGCATGGCTTCCCTAATTTGGAACAAAGTCTTCTTTACTGAAAAAGTTAGAAGCCAAAAATGCAGAGGTTGCACCAATGGTGCAACCATTTATGTGATTTATTGTCATGCACAAAAAAGTGATCTGACAACTGATAAGATGTTGTACCTTTGTTATTATTTTGACAACAATATCCCAACAACTTTAAAAGGAAATAAAACATCATAATTGTTAGGATGGCCTAAATTTGAATGTAGATTATCTAGATTGAAGTCTAAATTATTTCCACTGTCCAGATCAGGTTCTGCCCATCAGAAGGCTTTTCTTTATTTGGAATAGAGGGGCTATAAGTGGAGAATTTTTGTCTATGCTTTTCAATATTGATTTATTTTAGCTTTGGCGTACAATAGAGATGGTTGTCTCCTTAAACAAAGGATAATAACATGAACTTGATCATTTCAGTGTCTGTAATATGAAAAAGCCCAAGTAATGCAAGCTATCTTTTATTAAATATATGTTCAAATCTCTTAATAAAACTAAAACAATGTTCGATTTTAAGGTAAAGCCACCAAGATTGTTTATAAGCTAAGCACCTTCTAATTATTAAAAGATTAAAATGATGCAGTAAAATATAATTTGAGTAAAACACCAGTCTTTATTTCAGTAAGATCTTTGTAACATGCAGTGTAAACCCTTTTGCCTTCTATTAGGAGATATTAATGAAAACTTATTTTAATTCCATACAGCTGAATTGTCTCACGTAAATTTATGAGTCTAGCAGATGTTTTTCTGGCTCATTTAGACTGTCTTTCTGAACATTCTCTTCTGCTGATGAGCTGCTGTCTCTATTACAAGGAATGGCTTAACATAATTGTAGTACAGCTGCAGTCATAAATGGTTTTGATGGTGTTTAAGCTCCACAGTATTTTAAGTGGCTTCCCTAGTCTCAATCAAGATGGTTTTAAGTGATTAAGTCTGTGCTTTTGTAGATGATGATTTGTGTCTTTAAGATAATATTCTGTGGCTACCATATTGTACCCTTAGAAGATGCAAAATTTTGTACCATTGTGTAATTTGTTTTGCTACTAAAAACAAGAAATATGAGAATGCTTGAATTCAAAATGAGCACTGAAGTGCACTCTTCAGATGAAGTCAGAATGCATTATGACCAATTAATTAAGCCTATGCTTAGATCACAGTTTCTTAATTTCCTCAGTCCAAGGACATCTGCCCACAGAGTTACTTCTGCATTTACTCCCATTGGATCAACATGTTGCAATAGCTGCTGAAGTCGGACTTATTCCTCGTCTCTTTCCTGTAGTAACAAAGACAAAGATAAGAAATGTGAGGAAATAGAAGACATAGCAGTCTGCTAGAAGGAGCAGATATGGCTTCCTTCCCTGAGGCTCACTTTGACTTTTCATTGCTTCTTATAAGATTCAATAGAAAGTTGAGGGATTTAGGCGTATTGTTTGATCACCCATCCAGCCATAGCAGTGCCAAAGTTATTAGTTTTTTAATATCAGCCACTTAGTATTTATATGTTTTATTAGTTATTGTTCTATATTATATATATACATGATAGGTTTTCAAAGCAAAAATCACTAAAAATGAAGACCAATTCTACTTCATCAATAAGTTTCACCAGCTTATTCTGTCTTTACATTTATCCTCAGTCCCTGATATAGGAAGACCCAAAGTTCTATTACACCATTCTTGAGACTCAGTTTCTAAATATAGATGAATAGAGAAAAAGCAAATAAAATACCACCCAGTTTTTTTATGGTTGTTTACAAATCACAACAACAAAATAAAAACAAATTGAAACCAACTAAGAGGCATGCCTGATCTTTCAGTTTAGTTTTCAATACTCCAAAATATATATAAAAAAGAATATGAAAGTTTTCCTCTGATAAAGCCAGTTACGATTACAACGGAACCTAACAGGAGGCCAAAGTCTCTGTGTTATAAAACAAATTACAGCTTTGAGGTTTCATTCTGTCACCTAATCTTCCAAAAAAGAAGAAAAGTTAATTTTAAATAAAAGAGACGAGGGTATGCTACTTGGAATACATATTGATTGCTGTTAATGAAGATTGAAAGAACCTAAAAAGAGATTTTAGTGCTTCCTTAAGCTCATATTTTGGATGCATCTTAATCTTAAATTTAAGGCTTACTGTTTTACAGCTGTATAAAATATGGAAGTCTGTTTGGGAACCCCTTAGTGCATTGTAGAGCAAACAGCCTTTGGAGCATAAAGACTTGTGTCTTCTTTATTTGTCCTGGTCCTGGGCGCTTTACCTGATCTCTCAGTGCCTACATTTCCTCCCGTGCAAAATGGCAGGAATCACCCAGCTCCGCCAGAGCCCTGCGATAATTAAATGAGCTAATATATAAGAAGCTCCTTGCACAATTACCAGCATGCTTGAAAAATGCTAACTCCTCTCTCCAGGTTTTCGTTTCTTGAAGCCTAGGTGGAAGGTATTCTTTGAAGTTGGATTATAAAGGAAAGGATATGGATTATTAATTCAGAGACCTACGAGGGTCAACATCAAAGTAACAGCATCTTATAAATCGCTAATGACGAGGAGTTTGGGAACTTCATTATACATAAATCTGTGAAAGTCTCTTTCTCAGATAAAAAACTATATATCTCTTCAATATTATTGTAATAATTTGAAATTAGATGTTTCTAAGCACGAAAATTAGATATATACCACAAGCTGAATTTGAAGCTGCCTGACTCTTATATTCCCAAGCAAGTGTGACTCAAATTGTAATATAGACTATTCTAGCCATGTAGTTTTAATGGTGACAACAGGTAAAATCAGATGATTATGTTGTGACCCAGAGCAGGTAATTTCTTTTATTTTCACAACTCTTTACCTTTCCATTGACAACTTCCTATCAAAATACACTTGCTAATAGTTGGGGCTATGAGCACACAGGAAGCTTTATTTGAAACAAGTTGACTTTTGCTTGACAAAACAGAATCCCAGGTTAGGGGGCAAAAAAAATGACTTTAAAAATTTTTAAGATCAGTTTTCCCAAGCAAAATATGGAGATGATTTTAAATACATCAAATACAATTTTTAAGGGATTCTCACCCTAAGTCTATGTTAAAAGTCAATAGAGGAAGACTTCAGATAAAATATGGCTATGCCATTGTCTTCCCACTTTCCCCCCCCAGAATTTGTATAAAAAGAAGAATTTTTAAAAAGTCATTAACCAAAATACTCAGCAAAACTACAAAAAGGATAAAACTATCACTCCAAAAGCTAGGGGAAGGTTTTCAAAAGCAGGTGAGATGAACGAGAAGTTACTAAGGAGGAAGTAAAGGAGGAAAAATAGGGTCAATAGTTCAAAATAGCACATCTCATCTGGCTGCCCACGCCAGCAAGAGAGCCTTCCCTGAAAGTTTATACTAGAGAAGATCATTCCTCAGAGCACTGGTTATATCTATGCACAATTAAGGAAGGAGCAGGCTTCAGCAGGAGGGGGAGAAGGAGACTTTTAGACATAGCTTTTATTCAGAGGCCAAAGAAGCAGGACTGCCCAAAGAATTGCAAAGAGAATCACTTCTATGGGAAGCAGGACGATTCTATGCTGGAGCAGGTGGAGCTCTTTAGACTGGGAAGCAGAAAACTGCTGGTGGCTAGTTTTAGGGGATGGGGCTTGTTCAATATTGAATTTTTTAAAAATTATTTTTGAAAAAACATTCCTAAAAAAACATACCAATAAGGAAAGAAACTGGCAAACAGCAAAAAAAATAACAATAAATAAACACACACAGAAAAAAATATACATTGCCACAAAGCCATAGTAAAAACTGAGGCCAAACATTTTGCCATGAATGAATCACCTCTATGGAAGGCTTTTTCAGTTTGCGAAAGCTGCCGAAGTGAGAGAGGCCAGAAGTGAACTGACTTTTACAATGGGGATTTATTAGCTTGCAAGTTACAATTCTAAGGCCACGAAAATGTACAAATTAAGGCATCAATAGAGAGACAACTTCTCTGTAGAAGGGCTCTTGGCATCTGGGACGCCTCCATCACAGGGGAAGGCTCCTGGCTGGTGCCTGTTGGTCCTTCTCTCCTGGGTTTGTTGCTTTCACCTTCTGGTTTCAATGGCTGCTCAGCTTCTGTGGATGTGTGTCCTTGTCTCTCAGCTTCTTTGTAAATCTCTGAACTCTTATTCTCTCTTAAAGGACTCCAGTAAAAGGATTAACACCCACCTTGAATGATCACATGTCAATTAAAAGACCCTAACCAAAGGGTCCCACGCACAATAGGTCTATACCCACAGGAATGGATTAAAAGAACATAGGGTCCATTTAAACTAACACAAAGACCATTAATCAGAAACGCAAGAACTGCAGAAAGTGATGAGAAGGTAAAAGGAGTAGACAAAATGTAAGCTAGCAGTCTCAGGAAAAATAAATAAATAGGAGGAATAAAATGCATACATAGAATAAAATTGATATTTCACGAACAGAAAAGAGAATGGATTTTTTTTTTTTTGGAAAAATAGAGTAAAGGACACTGAATCTAGAAATAAGAATGATAAACTGAAAAGAGGGGAGGAGAAATAGAATGTCTGGAAAGAAAATTATGTTATGTAAAGGTAGGCAAAAATGAATCCAAGATAAATATAATTTAAGTCCCTTACAGAAAACTAACAATGGGAAAGAACAAACAATTGAAGACAAAGAAAAACAATATTATTTACCAAAATTGGGTGGTAATAGAAGGAGGAGAAGGGGTGAAAAAGGAAATATGCTAAGGAAATACACCTCAGGGTAGGCAGCTAATAGATGTCTAAGTACAAAAGGATAATGATGAAGTACAAGAATCAAAACCTTTCTAAACAGCAGAAAATATACACACATGAGCACAAAGCAAAGAAATAGAATAAAACTGAATTTCTTCTAATAGATAGAAACAGGGAAAACATAAAGCAATGCCAAAAATAAGACAAACTATGGTGTCTATTAATGAGTGTAAATAACTTAACTTTATTAAGATAAAATAACTTTGGTCTGATCACAAAACAAAACCAAACTCTCTACTGTACATAAGAATCTCATGAAAACTACCCTTATTTTAGGTCGCAAAGAAAATCTAACTAAATTCAAAAGGAAGTAAAAAACAAAACCCAGAAAACACTTTCTATTCAGAATATAATAACCTGAAAAACATTGACAAAATCATAAACTAAAAGGATTCTTCCAACATGAAAGTTAAAAACTCTTTCTTAAACAAATCTTGCTTCAAAGAGGAAATATGAAACAAAATTTCAGAATGCAACAATGATGGAAATATCAAATATCAAAACCTATCAGAACATGTACACCAGGGCTCATAGTAGCTTTATTCACAATAGCTAAAAAGGGGTAGCAACTCTAGTAGTCCATCACCAGATAAATGGATAAACAAAATGTGGTATATATATATATATATATATATGTAAGAAATAGTAATCAGTCCTAAAAAAGGAATGAAGTTCCAATACCTGCTACAACTTGGGTAAATATTGAAGGCATCTTCTTGAGTACAAGCTAGGCACAAAAGGACAGACATAGTAGGATTCCACTTATATAAGAAAACTAGTATGGGTAAATTTATAACAGAAATGTACAGCGAGGGGCTATAAATTTATAGCTAGGGGCTATCAGGGGTAGAATGCGAAGGTGGCAAGGCAATGCATAATGGATGCTGGGTTTCTGTTTCTAGTGATGGAAAAGTTTTGGTAATGGTGATGGTAGCACCACATGTGAAAGTGGTTAATGCCACTGAATTGTATACTTGTGAATGATCCATATGCAAAATTTTATGTTGTGTATATGTTACCATGATTTTAAAAAGGAGAGAGAGACTAAAGAGACAATGACAATTAAATGCAATACATGACCCTGGACTAGATCGGATAATGGAGGAGAAAATGTCCCTGAGGACATTAGTAGGACAAGTGAAACAATTGTGCTTTTTACATCAATGTTCAATGTCTTGAATTTGATGATGTTAATTAATGTGGTTACATAAATGAATATACGTGTTTTTGGGAAAAATACAGGGAAGCAGTACATGCTCAAGGAACATGATGTATGCAACCTATTGTCAAAAGAAAAATTCAAAATTTCAAATACTTATATCGATAAAAAGATTTAAAGCAAATGACTTAATTGACTCAAAAAGTTAGTAAAAGGCAAGGAAAATAGCAGAAAGAATAAGATTATGAATATAAATATTAAGAAATAATAAATACAGTTATAAATTAATGAATGATGGTAAGGTAAATTGAAAATAGTGGAATTAACAAATAAACAGTAATAACAAAAGAAATCAACAATGACATAAGCACAAATAAATGATAAAGGAAATAATAAATGAAATAAATACATAAAATTTAACAGTGAACTGAATAATACAAATTAATATATGGGTATATTTTATATATAATATGATATATATAGTTCATATATATTTGAAAATCTTGAGAGAGCACTCACTTCTCTAAGAAAATTCCAAAACTTATCCAAGAGACAGAAATCTCAGCAAGTGACTGATTTTCCCATAAAGTGGAAGCTTTTAACAAACTACCATCATCCCCAAAACACTATGCATAGGTTGTTTCACAGAACAATTCCACACAATCTTTTATATTTTTCTACAAGATCTTTTAAAAGCAGAAAATGCCAATTCTGTGTAAATTATTCCAGAATGCACATATATACACGCAAAAGATGACCTTGATTTTTTTTTTTTATGGAGTGGGTATAATTCTGTTACCAAAACTTTTTACAAAGACCACACAAATGCACACACACACAGATCCAAACAGAGACCTTGTGCCATTATAGACCAAATTCTCTTACAAATACCAATGCAAAACTTCTAAAACATATGCATAAGAAGAATCCAAGAGGCACAAAAGTGAATAAAATCTCATAATCAAGATGATTTATTCAAAAACAATGCAAAATCATTGTTTTGGTTTGCTAAAGCTGCTGAAATGCAATATACCAAAAATGGGTTGGCTTTTAACAATGGGGATATGTTGATTTACAAGTTACAAATTACCATTGAAAGCCATGGAATTGTCCAGATTAAGG
Source organism: Tamandua tetradactyla (assembly GCF_023851605.1). NCBI lineage: Eukaryota > Metazoa > Chordata > Mammalia > Pilosa > Myrmecophagidae > Tamandua > Tamandua tetradactyla. The sequence goes on from NC_135348.1 coordinate 10,801,507, forward strand.
CATCAACCAGAGGATACCTTCACTGAAGAAAGGCTGATGGCATTCAGAGTTCCTCTGTCCCATGGGCAGTCACATGATGATGTATGCTGTTCCTTCTCTCCACAATGTCTCTGGGTTTCTGTGGCTCCTTGCCTGTTTCTCCCAGGGCATTTCTGTCGAATCTCTCTCTCTCTGTGAACTCTCTTAAAGGATTAAGACCCACTTTAACTGGGTGGGTCATATCTCTACGGAAGCAACCTAGTCAAAAGGTTCTGCCCACAGCAGGTCTGCCTTCATAAGATTGAATTAAAAGAGTGGCTTTTCTGGGGTATATAACAGATTCAAACCAGCATATTATTTAATATTTAAAAATAAATTTATTAACATAATTTGTCTTTTGAAAAACAAGAAAAAAATCATATGATAATATCAATATATTCTCAAAAGTCATTTAAAAAAACCTACATTCATAATTTTTTAAAAATGACCAACATGATAGAAAAAACGATGAATGCTTCCTTAACATGATACTTAATAAAACATATATAACTATATAATACTTAAATTTATTATGTATTTCACATATATGTATTATATCATATACATGATCTCAAAAGCCTGAATAATGTTTAGAGGGAATGACTAAACTTATTCCTACTAAAGACAAGAATAAGATAAGAATGCCCCTATACCATTATTATGAAATATTATATTGTTAGCAATTTATGGAAATCATACATGTATATATGTTTTGACCAAATTATTCCAATTTTTTAATTTATACACAGATTTAGAGGGGAAAAATGAATTTGAAAGAAACAGCCAAATTATCACTATTAGCTGAATGCAGTTAAGTCCTAGAAACCCAGAGGAAGCTGTAGGAAGATTATAACAAGCAATGAGAGAATTCAGTAAAGAAGCAGTATGCAGGTATTATCAGATTTCTTATAAAGAGCTTCCTTCAAAGGTATAATAGATGAGAATATCCCATTACAATACCAAGAACAACAACACACACACAAGTACCTGGGAATAAACTTAATGCAGTGTGCAAAAGCTATGTGAGGAAAACCTAAAAAGCAAATAAAAATCCTCCTAATGGAAATAAAAGTACTGGTTAGAAATATTCACTATCACATTTATAGCAAGTCTTTCAATTAAGTCAGAATTTTAATTCGATTGCAATAAAATGACCAGTAAAAACGTCTTAACTCTAAAGCAAGCTGATTATAAAGTTCATATGAAAAAGCAAAGAAGCAAGAACAATAAATCTGGAAAAGAATTGGCATATTCTCTCTACCAAACATCGATAAACATTTTAAATCATGAAAACCTTAAATAAAGGAACACAATATTTCTAATGCATTATGGGAAGACAGACTAATGAAACAAAATAGAAAAATGGAAATAAACCCAAGTAGTTTCAGAATTTAAATATTATAGTGCCTTCATTGTGAATCATTAAGAAAAATCTGGCTTTCCAATAAATGCTATTGGGGACAATTGCATGCTCATCTGAAAAACAAAGCTGAATGCATAACTCACCCAGGGCCCCAGAATAAACTCTAAATGAATCAAAGCTTTAAATATAAAGAAACAAAACCATTAGAGTATTATGAGAAAATACGAAACGATTTATTTATTTATTTATTTTGTGTAGAGTAGCCATTTGTAACTATGATTCAAGATCTGAAGATATTATAGAAAATATTGATAAATTCAGTCAAATAAAAAAATAATAACACAAAGCAAAACTTCTTCAACTTATTAGCAAAAACAACTATTAGAAAAGACAATTGACAAATTGCATAATTGAGAGAATAATTGTTGCGACCTCTGAAAGGATTACTTTTTCTAACATTTAAAGAATTCTTGGAAATCAGTACCAAAAATCAGGCAAATAATATGAACTAGGATTTCACATAAACAGAAATAAAATAGCTATTAAACATATGAAATCTACTTAACCTAAATCATATGAGAAATGCAAATAAAAATATATTGAGGTAGTATTTCTAGTTTATTGGCAAAATAAAAGAAATTGATAACCCACTTTGCTTGTTAATTCTAGAAACACAGGCAAAGGCAAATTCTCATACATTTCTGATATATAATAGTAGAACAGAATGATAACATCTATCAATATACAAATATATATGTGTTCACACATATGTACATACACAGCAATCAATATCTGGAAATTTATACTACAGCTATACTTGCATATTTGTGACCTGAAAAATGTCCAAGTTTATGCATTGAACTAAGATTGGAAACTATGTAAATGTCCATTAATAAGAGAAGAAATCATATAATGAAATGTTATGCAGCTGTCAGAAAAAGATGATGAATTTTCCACAAACTGGTAAGGAAATATTGCCAAAATACATTTTAATGAAAAAGCTAGATGACAAACCATGTACAGAGAAGGGATGGCACTACTGCATGAAGTCTGGAAAGCATGATGAAAACTAAATAGGTGCTTATATTCAGCTGAAGTGGGGAGCAATTTGGAATTTGGGTAGATGGGAGACAGGAATGGTGAAAGATTTTTCACTATCTATTTTTTATACATCTGCATTTTTCAACCATGTGAGCACATTACCCATTATTTATTACCCATTATTTATATGGTAGCATATTTGCAGTGATTCATGATAACTAGTTATATCAAGAAGTATTTTAGGTATTAAATATTTAATCTATTCAAAAGTAACAAATACTACAGATACTTGTCATCTTTACTTCCATATTATTCTACCTTAAACCTCATCATTGGAGCCAAAAAAATGAATCACAATATTTAAATGAAACATTTGTGAATTATTGAAGCAAATAATTATTTTCATCACTTTAATGATTATTAGCATATAATTAGTTCCTCAAAGTTTTGAAAATGTTAGTCCTTTTTACTGATTTTTATATATCCAGGTTTTTCTGTGTGTGATCCTTTGCACACTGATGTTTCTACATATGCCACAGATACAAGAAACTATCTCTGACTCTTTAGAGCACAAAATTATTGTCAATTTTATGGAAAATAATTTGGTAGGATAGATGGATAAATTTTAAGATAATATTATAATTTAATTCGCACTAACTATAAACATAATTTTGAAATCATTATTCCTTAAAATATTTCAGTCAATATAAAAATCGAGTCCAATTAAATTTATTATAAATGACTTTCCTCCTCACCCACTATCAACCATCCATCGTTTTGCATATTAATATCACTCCTTTTAAGAGAAAGGCATCGAATTAATGAGAAGACATTTAAATCAATCTCCAATATAAGGTCAGAACTTCGACAAGTATCAAAAGCCAAATTCTTTCCAGTGTTCTCGAAGGCTCTATGGAACTTGCCCAACTTTCTCCACCCACCCTCCCAGCTCGCTGACCCTACCTCTTATTAATCTCTTCTTTTTCAGTCTTAGCCTAGGGCTCATCTCCCTTCTCATTTTCCCTCTAATGTCATATGCCTGCTGCTGCTCCACGACCTTTAGACTTGCTATTTCTGCTCTCTGGAATACCCTTTGCAAATATCCTCATGTCTCATGTTCTTTCCACTGTCAAGTTTAGAGGTTCACATGTCCTTTTTTTTTTTTTTTTATGAGGCTTTCCCGATAACCCTATTTTAAATTGTAACCACCCTCCCCATTCTCCACGCCCAGTCAAGAACTTCCTATCACTTTCCCTGCTCCCTGGTCTCCCCATAACATTTATTACTTATCAGGTGACATGCTTTTCATTTAATTCATGGATTTGTTTAATGTGGTTCTCTCCCATAAGTACAGGGAGTTTGTGTCCCTTCCACATCCTGCTGTATTCCCAGAACCTTGAATAGTGCCTGGCATGTAGTTAGGATTCAATAAATATGGAGAGACGAATTTCTTAGGAGAGACGAATTAAAACGATATGCAGACCAAATGATCTGTCCAGAACAACCTCATTAAAGGGCCATCTTCTTCTAGCTGTATCTTCAAAGCGTCATTACGATTTGGAAACTTTATTCCTATTTTACAGAACAATATTTGTGTTATTTATTGATGACATTGAATTTCAGCTAAATTCTAAAAGCTAATAATTAAAATAATTCAGACTTCACAGTGTTTTACCTGACATTTATTAAGTCCCCTTTTCATGGCACGTCCTTCCTAAGCCTCTGGGAAAACAATAGTGAGTCCCAGACCCCAAAACATTCGTAGTCTGGCCGTGAGATTATGCCTTTCAATATGTGCTTTCTAAAAGTTGGCCTTTTCAAAAATGAAACACCTCATTGGAGTAGCTAGAGGATAATACCTGAAACTGTTGAGCTGTAATCCAATAACCTTGATTCTTGAAGACGATTGAATAACTTTAGAGCTTTTAAAGCGTTACTGTGTGACGGTGAAAACCTTGTGACTGACACTCCCTTTCACCAGTGTATGGACAGATGAGTAAGAAAAAGAGAGGACAAATAATAAATAATAGGGGGGAGTGGCGCACGAGATGTTTTGGGTGTTCTTTTCCACTTTTGTTTGTACTTTATTATTCTTTTTTTCTTTGGAGTTATGAAAATGCTACAAAATCTATTGTAATGATGTGTGCACCGCTATATGATGATGCTAAGTACCACTGATTGTACAGTTCGGATGATGTGAATATACGTGAATATATAAAAAAAATCCCAATAGAATTTCATTAAAAAGGGAACACCTCTTCAATCTGCATGTCTTTATTTAAGGAATTTATACTAAGAAATGAATGTACACTCTACTTAAGGGATCTGTAATAAGGAATGTTTCTTTCTAGCGAACTAAGAAACTAGTTATACTTTAATTGAATGACTATATTTTAAAATATGTTAAGTGAAACTCAAGGAAGCAAGACTAATGTTTATACAGGGTAAATGGAAACATTTAATATAAATCTAAACCTGATTATTCCTATAGGAATTTTAATACCCTTTAATCATCAGGCAAATCTCCTATGCTAATGGAAAACCTGTAGAATGTATTTGTTCAAAATATATAATTGATCCCTTATGTGGTACATTCACAATAAAAACTGTAATGCCAGAATCATATCCTTTGGATTCTTAGGAAACAGAACACTTCTTGTTCTATTGTTTAATAAGAACCATTCCTCCATAATTCAAAATAGCCGTTAATAATCAAGATACCAACAGGTGCTCGAGATTTCTTCATTTGAGTAAGAGGTTTTCAAACTACTAGAAAAGTCTGCTTACAAAACATGGTGAACCATCTTATTTCCTGAAGACTGTTCTTCTTTCTAAAAAGATGCAAAATACACACAAATAAAACCTTCAAGACAAAATGTCATTATTTTTACATTTATTTAATTTCCCAACCAAACATTTTATTTTAAATAATTTTCAATTATAGAAATGTTGCAAGAGTAGTGTAATAAACATGCAGATTATTCACCAAAAATTCATTACTTTTTAATATTTTCTACACTTCCCTCCTGCCCTTCTGTCACCCTCCATCACCCCTGATGGGTCTCTCTCCCTTTCTATCTGGCTGTAAATGGAACTTCTTGTGTTACTTGGCATGTGAAAGTCACCCACCCCTAATATTCAGCATGTATCTCCCAAGAATTAGAACTTCCTTTTATAAAATAAAATACAATTATTACACTCAGGCAACTTTACATAACACAACACTATTTTCTGAGGTATGACTATTCCTGTTCGTATGCCCCTAACTGTTCAAATAATGACTTGCAGAGCTGCTTTTTCTTTCAATCAAGAATCCAGTCAGGGATTACTATTGGTTGCTTCAACTAAAATGTCTACCTAATGTCCTTTAGCCAACAACAGTTTCCAGACTGCTTGATTTCCATGATCTTGATGGTTTTGAAGAGTGTAGGACTGCTGTTTTACAGAACGTTCCATAATTTATCTACTCAGTAATGGATTTGTGTTAAAGGTATCGTTAGGGTTACTACATAGATGATGCAAGATACTTTTTTAAACAACAACAAGTGACAACAGGCATTTGTTGATTCCCTACTATTTGAACATTGAGTGTGGTGATAATTTTGTATGAGTCTGCCATAGTCATTACCTGCCTTTAGTGAACTCCCAGCCTCTCAGGAGTTTCACAGCAAATTAAATGTTAAGTTACAATAAAAGATGATCAAAGCAGCAGCAGTGACAAATGTTGGCAAATCTTCCTACTTGTAAGAAAATCATCCCCGATAACAGGAACTCTGCATCAGCCAAGTAGTCTCATTATAAAGGAACTGAACCTATTCCTGTCTTCCCATTTAAATCAGCATTTTACACCAGTATTTCAATTTTACACCTGTATTCCAAGCTACATACTTGGTAGCTAAGCCCAAGGCAAGGAAACAGAAAGCGTATTGTATATCTCTATTTTCTTTGCTGAAACCTGGTTACCTGTGTCTACTTACCTATTTTTCTACTCATCTTAAGGATTCGGAAATTGTTTCAATCTTTATATTCCTTTCAGGCTCTTTGCTCTATTGTGAATAAAGTGCCAGAGACTCCATAATGACAAGAAAAAGTGGTTTCAAAAGATGATAAATTAACTCATTCAAGGATGTTTGTTGAACACATAGTATAAACCAGGTTCTCTTCTAGCAAAGAAAATACAGACATGAACATTGGTTCCTACTCTCCTGAAAACTGATTGGAGATGGTGACAAGGAGGCAATCAATAAACACACAAATGAATTAGAAAATATTTTTATATTATATAATATAAATGCTAATAAATGTTATGAAAAAATAAAGAATAATATAGAATGACTAAATGGCAAATTATGTGTGAATGGTCAGAGAAAGCTTCTTTGTGGCATTGATTTAAGCAAAAATATGAAAGACAAGAACAAACCAGCCATAAAAATATCATGGCAAAAATAAACCCATGCAGGAGGAAAGCTAAGGCTCTGAAATGGAAAGGTCATGATGTCTTCGAGAAACAGAAGAAAACACAAATGTGGCTGGAGCAGATTTATCAGATTTCTAAGTAGTGGAAATGCCAATAAGTATCTGATATTCAAGTATGGCTTTCCAGAGATATCATTTGGAAAGTACAGTGACATTTGCTGTGAAATGACTTTGAGGTAGTGAGGAACCAGTCATTTTAGCATTGAGTCACTGTTCTGGTTTGTGAGCTGCTGGAATGTGATACACCAGAAACAGAACGACAGTCTTAAGACAGGGAATTTAATAAGTTGCTAATTTATGGTTCTAAGGCCATGAAACTGTTCCAATTAAAGTAGATCTATTAAAATGTCCAAATTAAGGCACCAATAAGAAGTTACCTTCACTCAAGAAAGGCCAATGAAGTTCAAGGTTTCTCTCTCAACTGCAAAGGCACACGGCAAACGTGGCAAGTCTGCTAGCTTCCTCTCCAGGCCTCTTGCTTCATGAAGCTCCCCCAAGGTTGTTTTCCTTCTTCATCTCCAAAGGTCTCTGGCTGAGTGGGCTCTGTCTCTCTTGTAATCTCCAAACTTCCAAAATGCTTCTTCTTTTAAAGGATTCCAGGAAAGTAATCAAGACCCACCTGGAATGGGTGGAGTCACAGCTCCTTCTATTTAAAAGTTCATACCCACAATTGGGGGAGCCACAACTCTGTGGAGATAATCTAATCAAGTTTCCAACCTACATTATTGAATAGGGATTAAGAGAAATAGTTGCTTCCAGAAGATTGATTTAGGATTAAAACATGGCTTTTCTAGGGTACGCAAATCCTTTCAAACCGGCACAGTCACACTGTAGAAGAGTAAATAGAATGGGTCTACATGTTCTTTTAATTCCTCAAGTTTTCTTGTTCGTGATTCCAATGGGGCTGCCATTGAAACTGGTGATACTGAAGTAACAGTAAAGTTCTTACAGACAAGATGAAAACTCAGAATGATAAGCCACTCAATCCCAAACAAGTTTACTTCAATAGATCTTTAAAATAGAAAGTAGGGGGTGCAAGGGAAGTTCAGTGGCAGAATTTGCACCTCCCATGCAGAAGACCTGGGTTCGATTCCCAGCCCATGCACTTTCCAAAAACAAAACAAACAAAAATTCAGCAAATGGTGGCACAAAAACAGGACACTCACATGGAAAAAGAATGAAATGTGACTCCGCCATACAGCATATAAAATATATACATATATATATATATATATATATATATATATATATATATATATATATATAGGAAGCAAATAAGGAGAGGGATTTGTTCCATATGGTAGTGAAAATGCATGTATGGTTTATTATCATTCAATTGACTTTAATATATTGGAAGGGAGGAGTTGTAACCAAAGCAATAGAGCTTTATTTAGTCCTTCATTTACTCCTTCTGGTTACATTTAGTATGTCAAATATTTCTGCAGAATGAAATGGAGAGAGAAACTAGGCATGGGCCCTGCTTTCAATGAATTCACAATCAGCTCTCAATGAAACAGAAAAAGATAACCTTTGATTATACTACAGAGTGAGAATTGTTAAGTAGAGGTAGGTACATGGTACTCTTGGAATTAAAAGAATAAACTCAGATTTGACCAACCTAACTATGCTTGCAGTGGTCAAGGGAGACTAAGTGGAAAAGAACATTTGTCATATTAAGCTTGTTCCTAAGGATCAATGGATGATGAGAAGAAAGTCTTTCAATGGAAGAAATTCTGTATGGGCAGAAGCATGAGGAATAAAACACTGTGTGTGTGCACACATGAGTGAGTGAGTGTGTGTGTGTGTGTGTGTGCATATATAGAGAGAGATATGCTGAATCCCCAGTGGTTGAAAATAGGTGAAGTGCATCACAGTTTTAAGTGAACTAAAGAATTTATGTATCACCTTGAGAATGATAACGATTGATTGAATAATTAAGAAGCTTGAGCAAAAATGTAATGTGATTTGAGTTGGATGTTAAAATAATAGAGAGTTGATGATGGATGTGAGGGTAATTAAAGAGATACTCTGTACAGGTCTTGTTGCTTTACTTAGTGTTGGGAAAATGAAAGGGAAAGGTCCAGGAGACCCTACACCACATTCCACATTCCTGGTTGGGGGCTGGGGAGATTTGGGCACATTAAACAGGAGAAGTAAAAGTAGGCATGGAAGTAAACTGAATATAAAGAGGAAGCTGTGCTTTTCTATTCTGCCTCTGGAATTAACATAATTACAGAATTTCTCTCCTCTTCTCATTAATATGAACATCCTAGCCTGCATTTTATCCCCCCCACCGACTTTTCCCAAAGAATTGTTAGGAAAGGAAATAAAATTTTTGAGAAATGCTGTTTCAAGAAGATAGTGGTTTTCCAGATTGTGGTGTTGGGAGGTGGGTGCTTCAGAGAATTACAACCTTTCTGACTCTATAAGCAAGTCTGTCACCAGGAGAGTTTGTGGCGAGATCACAAAGAGGCTTAATTCACCCCTAGTTTGTCACATATAGAGGATTGAAAATAGTCCCGCCATAGCTGAGTAAAGTGCAAAACTAAAATCCTGAGAACAGATTGAAAGTAACAGATGGCTCATAATCATAAAAGAAATCAGACAGTGAATAGAGCTGCACATTAAAAAATACTGAAGCACATCTGCAACTCTTCATGAGCCACCTGCCAGCCTCTGGGCTGCTTCTATAAGGGCCAAGATTACATGGATGCAGCTTGAATGCAGGGTGGAGGACGTGTACTGTGCAGTCTCATAGAATACAGGCAGAAATAAAGGAGCATAAAAACTGTACCCAGCCCCTTTATCTGTTGCTCCATGGAGGAAGAAGGGGTGGGGTGTCATGAGGGATAGGTTTGACTCAGGATACATTGCCACAATAAAGGGCTCTCACATCACCTATTTAAGGAGCTCCCTCTTCCTTATGGTTTTCTCCTTAGTTTTCATTCCAGGGAGATCTTAGGAGACAGAGATGAAGCATAGTTGTTTATAGAACTTGGGGCCTTAAGACAATGAAATTTTCTCAAGATGGAACCACTGGCATTTCTCCCAAGTGGTTTTAGAATCACACACCAGAATTTTGCTCTGTTGAATTAGGAAAAATTATGCTAAACTTAATTTTTACTATTTTAACTAGTTAAAAATTACAGTTACTTTCTAGTAGTCCTTATGATTAACTACACTAATAGTATCAAATAATCATATGTAGATAATAGAAAGCTTATTTTGTAAGATCGAAGGGTATCTTGCCTTATTTCACAGGATGTCTCATCCTTGTTAGGGAAAAGGAAATAGACACTTGGGTATCAGTTTTAGGTGTTGAATCAAATATGCGATAAGGGCAAATGTTTAATTTGCTTAATTTAGTTAACTCATGCTCTTTAACTCTATGGCAGGGCAGGAGTTAAAACACTATAGGCCCATAAATCAGAGCCCAGAGGAGTTGTATTTCTTTGTTAGGTTAACACTAAAAAGGAAAAGTTTCACAGTTCTGTAAAAAAGCTCCTTCTGTCTACAAAATATATTACAGGATGTCTGACCACATAACCACCAAAGGAGATGTGCTCTTGATGCACTCTGTTTTTAGCAAGTATCACAAATGTCTTTCAGCAGAATAATTATAAGGGTATGGTCCATAGGCAGATTCATTTGTGAATAATACACACTTGCTGATTGGAAGCTAGGATTTTAAAAGTCCCTTCACTCTATGAAAACAGAAACCCTTTCTTTTTCAAAATGAAAATAATCAGAGATGAAGGTACACTTCAACATTTGTTTCAAAGGAGCTTAGTTTACTATTAATAACCTAATTAGAGGCAAACCTCTGTGCCTTTTCTGAGATTAAAAGCTATGAATTTGATTATCTCTAAGGAAAGCTCAAAAAATGAAAAAGAAAGCCTAATACAAATTCAATTAGCAGTTTCACCACCATTCAATTTATTAAAAACAACAAAACACAGGGGTCATAATTTCGTGATGCTGGAGAAAGAGTGCATCAGGCACTAACCTATTTTTTCTACTTTTATTTGTATTCATAATCCCAAACTGACTACATTTAGATTTCACATGCATCATTTTAACCAAACATCTCTGAAAGGGTAACTATGAAGAAAAATTCATTTCAAATACTGACTCAGACTTCAATCAGCATTTATTAAAGAGCAGAATCCTTTCCAATTAAGATAATTTCCTTTGCATAGCCATGTTACATGGTTCAATGTCTGCTAGGGAAGGATACACATCAAAAGACTTTGTAGCTATGCTGAAATAAGTCCTATCACCCAGTACAGTCTATGATGCCACAGTTGCTATGGTAACTACTTTCTTACAAGATCCCTTGTACATGGTAATTTCCTAGCTTTTTCCATCCCAATCAATGTTGCATCTATGTGCCCCTTTTACACGACATAGACCCTTGGTGTCTCCCAAAAGGAGTAGAATCCACTGCCTGCAAGTGTGTCAGTTTGAAAGTATTATGTACTCCAGAGAAACCATGTTTTAATTCTGATCCAATCTTATGGGGACAGCCATCTCTTTAAATCCTGTTTCAGCATTGTGGGTTAGAGGCATTGATTAGATTATCTCCATACCCGATTGTGGGTGTGGCCTTTTGTTTAGATGTAGATGTGACCACACCCATTTCAGGTGGGTCTTGATAGGTTTACTGGACTCCTTTAAAAGAGGAAACATTCTGGAGAGAGTCAGAAATAACAGAGCTGACAGAAACTTCAGAGCAGAGCTGACACAGATGCCAACATTTGGAGAATAGAGACACAGATGTTTGGAGATGCTTAGAGCCCAGCAGACATCACCATGAGATGTTATGCAAGTCAGATCCTGGAGGCAGCCATGGAAAGGCAATTCATGAAGACCAGGCCAGAGAAGCAAAATGAGGAACCCCCACAGAAACAGAGGTTGAAAGCAATGGAGCCCAGGAGCAAGGGACCAGCGGGTGCCAATAATGTGACTTCCCAATTGACGTGTTCCTGACCCATTGGCCTTACTTGAATTCAAGGTATCTTCCATGGATGCCTTAGTTTGGACATTTTTATAGGTTTAGAACTATAAACATGCAACCTGTTAAATTCCCTTTATAAAAACCATTCTAATTCTGGTATATTCTATTCTAGCAGCTTGTAAAACTAAAACAGCAAGTAAATTTGTAGGTCCCTGCTTTTCAGTTATTTGTAAGATAGCTTATCTAGTATTTTAATTAGTATCCACAGTGAAATTAATTAACAGGAGGCAATCACAAAGAAGTGGACCTCTCCCACTTCTAAAGGCAGTCTAAAACACTCAGTGATGCTTTCTTGTTCTTTTCCATTGATTACATGCATAACAATTCTTGCTTAGTGATCCTTTTACATTTTGTTTCATTTTTAAAAATGTCCCTAGGTAGAAAGTGGAGAGACACAACAACTTGTGTCACTGATGGGATTGAGGATAAAGTCTAAGTGTATGAGGGCTTTTGTGCCATAAAGTAGAATTTAGAGGTAAACTAAGAAGTAGAAATGCTAAATTCTTTGTTGGTTGCAATGCATCAAGCCACATTTGAGAAGTCTGTTCATGTACCAAGTGCTATTCTAGGTGATAGAATAGAGCACTGAACAAAAACAATCCTTGTGGTCATTGAGTTTATATTCCAGTTGGCTATGTAAGCAGTGGCAATAAGTGCCACACTCTTCTCAGAATGGTGGAAAAATTAGAGAATTTGGAACTAAAAGAAAATATCTTCTATGAATCCTTTTACTATCTGGTTATGTGATCTAGAGCAAGGTAATGTATCTCTATGAACTTTCACCACTTCTATTTGCAAAATGAGGATTGTGTTCATGTAGATTTGTTGAAAGGATCATGTTAGATAATATATGTAGAGAAGCTAGAATACACTTATCTCCCAACAGCTGTTTCTGGGATCTGCTTCTTCCTATCAAAATCAGACTCTACTATATAAATTGTCCTGCTTCTATCTTAGAATTCAGAAGTCCAGGCAAATAAGAACAATTCCTGCCTAAGAAATCACCTTACACTGAAAATTAAATTAGAGAGGAAATTCCCAGTACAAGCACAGTATGGTCCTGTGAATTATCTAGTAGAAATGTGAAGTAGCTAGATATAAACAGAACTATAGAAACACAGCAGCAGTAGAAGTAGCATAGGCATATGTGTTTATATATAAAGAACTTAACACAAGGCACATGTTCCATAAATATTTTATTTATAACAAGCAGTGTGCTAAATTTTTTCACATCTATGATATAACTTATGATCCTCACAATAATCTTGTGATTCACACTTCACAAAGGAGGGAATTAAACCCAGAAAGATGAGCTAGAATGTTCAAGATTAAATGAACAATAAGTACAAGAGTTGAAATGCTAACCAAAAATAAACAATGAGTAATGACAGACTGTGAGAAGAATGCTCAGCGATTAATATCATATTAAAGATTAGTAAATATTACCTTTTCTGGTGCAAAATAGTTTTTAATTTGGGCCAGAGCCGAGCATGGTTAAGGGCCATTGATGACCTCTGAGTAACAGAAAGATACAGAGGAGATTTCAGAGGACCAGGAAGAGGAATTTTCTCAGCTGCACGTAAGACCTGGAAATTAACATTACTGCCTGTTTTTTATTTTTGTAATTTGATTACATGTATAATCATACCTAAATTCACCCATTTCATTCTATAGCTATATTTAATATTATTGCAAAATCCTAGTTTAAACAATTCCTTGAAAAATGCTAGGACAAGATTCATGAACCCAATGGGACCCAAATGACAAATGTAATTAGACTTTTCACGCCACCTGTGATAATTTGAAACTGTATATACGCCAGAAAAGTATGTTCTTTAAGTCAATCCATTCCTGTGGCTGTGACCATTATAAACAGGATCTTTTAGTGAGTAGGATCTTACTTCGGATGTGGCCTGTCTCATTCAGGGTGGACTTTAATACTCCTGGTGGAGTCCTTTATAGGACGATGCAATTCAGACAAAGAAAGAGAAAGCCACAGAAACAGAGAGAATGCCACAGAAACAGTGAAGAATCCTCTGAAGCTAGAAGCTGCAAGCATTGAAATCCAGAAGAGAAGGGAGAGAGACCAGCAGATGGTGCCATGTGATTTGCCATGTGATATAGGAGTTCAGGCTCTCCAGAAGTCTGTTATCAGGAAGAGGGTATCAACTTGATGATGCCTTGATTTGGACATTTTCCTAGCCTCACAACTGTAAGCTTGAATTCTAATAAATCCTTGTTGTAAAAGCCAACCCATTTTATGATATTTGCATTACAGTCACTTAGCAGGCTAAAACCCACCTAATAGACATATCCTGAAGTAACCCTTTTACTAGGTATAGAGTGATACTTCAACCCTTCTTATTTCTACCAAGGATAATTGTGTAATAGATAAGAAATTATAATTGACTCATTAATACACATAAGTTTCATGCTTATTTAGAATACAATACATCAGCTTAACCTTTTTCAGCCTATATTTAAAAGGTGCCTAATATGGGACTAGAATAGCATGAGTACTTCATTCTTGTAAAATTGTTTTAAAGAGCCAACTTAGTGATTCAAAGCTGGGATACTACTGAGTGCATGAATTTTATATCATGAAGGAATAATATGAACAGTTTTATGGCAAGTTATATGATGTACATGAAATGGAACAAATTCATAGGATGATGTGGACTTCCAAAACTGATTCAAATAGAGATAGAAAATCTAAGTAAGCTTATAAAAAGTAAAGAAGTTGAATTAGTGATTTTCAATTTTCTGTTACACACATGAAAGCCCAAGCCGTGATGGGTCTACTGGTGAACTTTGCCAAAAATGTAAAGAAAAATTAATACCAATCCTTCACAAGCTCTTCTGAAAAGTATAAGTGAAGGTAATCCTTCATAGTTCATTTTATGAGGACACTGTCATCCTTACATCACAACCAAAGACATCACAAGAGAATAAAATTAGACATAAGAATTCCTTACGACTTTAGATGCAAAAATCCTCAACAAAAAATTATCAAACAGAATCCAGCAGCATATAAAAAGTATTATACACCCCAATCAAAGGGGATTTATCCCTGACATGTAAATAGGACAAAACCCAGACACTCTGAAAAGACAGAAGAAAAGACTTTGCTAAAATTTTAAATCCTTTCTTGATAAAAGCTCTCAACCAACTTGAAATATAAGGGAAGTTTCTTAGGCTGGTAAATCTAAGAAAAACCCACAACTACATACTTAATCATATAGGACTGAATGATTTCCTCTTAAAATCAAGATACATAACAAAGATATCTTCTCTCATCATATGCCTTGTAAATTGTACAGAGGTTCTAGCCATGACTATTAGGCAAGTAAAAGAAATAAAATGCTTCCAGATTGGAAGGGAAGAAGTAAAACTATCTTTATTTGCAAAAGACATGATCTCATATATATAACATTCTATGAATTCATCAACAAACTATTAGAACTAATAAACAAGGTCAGCAAGATCCCAGGATGCATGATCAATATACAAAATCAATCGTATTTCTATACATTTGCTATGAATAATAAAAAAATCAGTTACAATTCCAGCATCAATAATCCTAAAATACTTAGGAATAAATTTAAAAAATAAATTTAGGACTGTTCATTGAAAACCATAACACATTTCTAAAGAAATTGAAGATCAAAATAAATGGAAAGCTATTCCATGTTCATGGATTGGAAGACTAAATATTGTTGTAATATCCGTATTCCCCAAATTGATCTACAGATTCAGTGAAATACCTGTCAAAATCACAGCTTTCTTTTTTGCAGAAATTGACATGGTGTTTTAGTTTGTTAAGCTGCCAGAATGCAATATACCAGAAATGGAATGACTTGTGTTCTTTTTTTTTTTCTTTTGCATGGCCAGATATCAGGAATCAAACCTGGGTCTCTGGCATGTCAGGCAAGAACTCTGCCTGCTGAACCACCATGATGTACCATGGAATGGCTTTTAAAAAGGGAATTTATTAAGCAGCAAGTTTACAGTTCTATGGCTGTGAAAATGTCCAAACTAAGGCATCCAGGGAAATCTACCCTCACTCAAGAATGCCAATGAAGTCTGAGGTTTCTCTCTCAGCAGGGAAGGCACATAGATGACATCTGCTAGCTTTCTCTCCTCATTTCATAGGGCTTCCCTAGGGGTGTTTTCTTCCTGAATCTCCAAAGATCTCTGGCTGTCTGGGCTCTGTTGGCTTTCACCTCCATGAAAACCATCTAATCGGAAGTCACCACCCACAATTGGGTGGGTCACATCTCCATGGAAACAATCCAAAAGATCCCACCCAGCAATACTGAAAGAGGATTAAAGAACATGGCACTTCTGGAGTACACGACAGTTTCAAACTGACACGCAAGGTGATACTAAAATTAGTGGAAAGGATCCTGAAAGCCAAAACAGGCTTGAGACAGAACAAATTTAGAGGCCTCATACAAATAAATTTCAGAATATAGTAAAAAGCTACAGTAATGAAGACTGTTTGGTACTGGCGTAAGCAAATACATGGAACAGATCCATGGAACAGAATTGAAATTCCAGAAATAAACTCTCACATTTATGGTTGAAAAATTGATTTTTCAACTAGAATACTAAGACGACTCAGTGGTGAAACAGGAATCTTTTCAACAAATAGTACTGGGACAACTTAAATAACCACATGCAAAAGAATGATGCTAAACCCCTACCTCTCATGTTATACAAAATAACTCAAAATTGATGATTGATTATACACTTAAATGTAAAAGCTTAAATTATAAAACACAAAAAAGAGCATGCTAGTAAATATTCATCTCCTTGGGTTATGCAATGATTTCCTAGATACGACACCAGAACACAAATGACAAAAGAAAAAAATAGATCAATTAACTTTATGAAAATTGAAAACGTTTGTGCAAAGGAGTCCAACCATTAAAGATATGAAAAGAGAACACTCAGAATGGGAGAGAGCATTTGCAAATCACATAACTGTTAAGGGACTTGTATTTACTATATATATAAATAATTTTTACAACTAAACAAAAAAAAGACAAATAATCCAATTAAAAATAAGAAAAGGGTCTGTATATACAAAAAATAGACACAAGTGGTCAAGGGAAATGCATATTAAACCACAATGAGTTACCATTTTATATCTAGTAAATGACTGAAATCCAAAAGACAATAACAAGTGCAGACAAAGATGTGAAAAAATAAAACCCTCATTCATTATTGATGGGAATGTAAAATGGTTAATTCAATTTGAAAAACTGTTTGATATTTCCTCAAAATGTTTAACATAATGTTCTCACACAACCCAGAAATTCTTCTCTAAGTATATACCTAAAAGAAATAAAAATACATGTGCACATAAATTTTGTACACAAATGCTCATGACAGCATTATTAATAATGCCAAAAAGAGGAAAGAATCCAAATATCCATCAAGTGATGAACTGATAAACAAATGTGGTATATCCATGCAATGAATACTATTTATCAGTAAAAAAGAATGAAGTACTGATTCATGCTACATGGATGAAACTTGAAAATATTTTGCTACTTGAAAGAAGCCAGTCACGAAGACAACATATTGCAATATTCAATCTATATGAAACATCCATAATAGCTAAATTCATAGATACATAAAGTAGACAAATGGTTGCCAAAGGCCACAAGGAAAAGGCAATGGAGAGTGACTGGTAATGGACATGGGGTTTCTTTTAGCAGTGATATAAATGTCCTGGAATTACATAGGGAGATATACAGAGTGTAGAATATACATATATACACATGGTTTTGCTTCATTTCAGTTTTATCTTGCTTATGACTTCTTTTGTTGTTTCTTCTTCTCCCACTCTTATGTCATATGAATGAAAATAAACTGCCCCCATTTTGGCATTTGATATTTATTTACAGGATTCCTTTTTGCATATCTTTCATCTTTCTGCTCTAGTCCTTTTGTTTAATAGCAAAGGAATAAATAATCAGTCAGCCTTTTCTTCTCAGCACTAACTCCTGATACCTATCGCTCAATCTGAGCAGGGGTTTCCCACTCCCTACTACTTCCCTTGCTTCGCTATCATGCTGCATCGTAAATACTCCTAGGACAGATACTACACTTTTAATATTCTTCGTCTTATTCAATTTGCCCAGATTGTGTACTTAGCCCAAGTGTGAAAACCCTATCTATACTTCAAGTCCATACTATTATTAGACTCCCCATAAGGACTTACCATCCCTACATGGTTAGAATAAAATCTTTCACAACTGAATTCCAGAGGCATTCCTATGCTCTAAGTATAAATTTTTGAGAGAAGGTAGTTAGAAAATGAAAGCACTGGTACTCGTTGAGAGCCCTTCATAGATGAGGCTGTGCAGTCAGGGGTCTTTTGCAAGCAGCAGAGACAGAGTCTGATTTTTTTTAAACATAAAAATGATTTATTGTGAAGATTTGAAAACAAACAACATCCAAAGTCCACTAGATGTGCAAAACCACCATCGAGATCAGACCTCAAGCATGCTGACTTTGGGTGGCACTGACGCTGCTGTTTGTCAATGGATATACCAGTGAACAGTTGCTGATACCACATCTATTACCATACTGGGCACCATCATAGCAATAAATTGAATGCTTCCTCATTTCATAACATATGAAGTCATGAAATTATTACCTCTGTCACCATGAACTTTGACCCATGCCTGATTTTTTTCCTCTGGGTGGACAGATTACTCCACATTCAAGGTCTAGGAAAGCAGCATCTGATTGCTGGTCAATTGCCCTACTCCTATTATTCAGGAAAAGGACCTGGATTTGTTTCAGAGGGAACTTGTCCTTCCCCAAAACTCTGCCCCTAAAAATAAAAAAGGGGTTCAAATGCTGAATAGCAAAAACTTAATCAAACCAAAGGAAAGAAAGATAATTATCCACTAAAGTTGCTTTACACATATTTTAAAAACGAATCCTTAGAACAAATATAAAAAGTACATTCTATTATATATACTGTGCATATGATGACACTCTGATAATAATTTAATTTACATCGTAAAATTCACAATGTAATAAATAGAAAAACTACATTTAAAAATCCTAGATTTTACTCTACTAATTCTAGAAAAACAGTTTGAGATTTGGTATTTGTTTCTTTACATTTCTCCAAAATAGTAGCTTCAGATGTGTTTGTTATTAAGGGTACATTTATGGATTGAATCATTATTATTTTTTGGTGAGCCATACTCAGTTAAATTCATTTTTTATCTCATCTAGGTAATTTTAGCTCAACAAAGACTAAAAGAAATGGAAAAAAGAAACAGCTGGTCAAGAAACAGCACTTAGCAAATACTTAATTTACACAGATTCATCATGAAACCACAGGAATAGAGAGAAAACATCCTCATTTCCTGGTGTATTAGTTAGGGTTCTCTAGAGAAACAGAATCAACAGGGAACACTTGCAAATATAAAATTTATAAAAGTGACTCATGTGACCATGGGAACGCAGAGTCCAAAATCTGGAAGGCAGGCTGTGAAGCCAACGATTCCAATGGAGGGTCTGGATGAACTCCACGGGAGAGACTCACCAGCCCAGACAGGAAGAGCCTGTCTCTTCTGAATCCTCCTTAAAAGGCTTTCAGTGATTAGATTAAGCATCACTCATTGCAGAAGACACTCCCCTTTGGCTGATTACAAATGGAATCAGCTGCAGATGCAGCTGACATGATCATTATTTAATTCTATCAAATGTCCTCATAGCAACAGACAAGCCAGCACTTGCCCAACCACCACTTGGCCAAGTTGACACATGAGCCTGATCATGACAACTGGCCTCAGTTATTTATCTGTATTTAGGGCTTTTGATGCTCAAATTTGTCATTTCCTACTTTTATTTTCCATTTCACTTTTGCCTTAATCAGAAAACGGAAACATTTTCAAGTTAAGGTTATTCTACTCAGACTTTCTTATTACCTTTCATTCCATAAGGAAAGTAGAAGAGTTCAAATTTAGCAATAAATTGAATGTCTCCTCATGTTATAACATATGAAGTCTAATGCTATCCCTAACCCAGTTTTACAGAAAAAAAACAGCTTCTTACATAATAATATAACTATTTTGTCCCCCTTCATACCATAGAATTAATTCAAGTTTTCTGCCTGTCCTGCACCAAACTATAATTTGAGGTAATAGCTATTATGGCTGTCTCATTTAATACCCGTATCAAAAGATATGATAGAATATGAAATAGTCAGGATATAGTGAGAAAAGAAAATATGGTTGACTAAGGCTGAACGTTTTAAGTAAGTTAAATTCATACATGAAGAAACCAAAAAGATAATTCTTACTATTTTTAATCCTCAACTTTTATAAGTACACGATAAATTACAAACAAGTGTATAGTAGTTGATTGTACAAATTTTAGAAAGGAAAAAGTCAATGGAAATTTAAGTTGCTTATAATTTGGAAAGCCAAGAATGTTTGGCTAAGTGTGTGGGAAGAGTGGATGCAGAAAGTTGGATTTTCAATTCCTTATTAGGAGAAGGCTAGCCTCTTAGCCAGTCTCCGTGCTTTCAATTTTCAGGAACTTGTCACCATTCTTACAATCCCTGCCATCCTTTCTCTGTTAAGATAACCAAAAAAAGCAAAGAAAAAAAGCAATTAGAAGAAAACCAGATTTACAATGTAGCTTGATCAAATACCCACACTTTTAGTAGGAAACCACTTAAAAAAATACTTCATAAGGCATTACAGTGCAGGGAAGACAATGATTTTCTGGTATTGTTTGCTTTTATTTCTATTTCTTTTTTATGAATAAAACATTATAAACGGGACATGTTAGTAAACTTACAAATATAGATACATTCTGGTTGATTTTTGCTTGTTTGTCTGTTTGTTTTTGCAGGCACCTGGAATCAAACCCTGATTTCCAGCGAAGCAGGCAAGAACTCTGATACTGAGTCACCGTGGCCCACCCTGGTTGATCTTGTCTATACTAGATGAAGTGAGTATCCAGGCATTATCAGTTTCATCTTAGAATACATCTTTTCTAAAAATGTTAACCTTATTTTTATCAAATAGATTTGTTTCTATTGGAAAATAAGTAGCTTAATAAAAGTTGTAAAAACCCTTTGCTCATCATAAAATAGATCAGATAAAACTCAAAAACCAGTTACATCATCTATTATATTTATATGTCAAGTTTCATGTTATAGTCAGGTCCTATTTCTTATAATTTGAGTACAAGGAAAAGCAATTTAATGGTAAGAAAATACAAAGTGTATTGCTTCTTCTATTTTAAGGTCATTTTGCTTTTCTAGAACTTCAAATATGATCAATGAGCCAAGAATATGCATTTGTTGATCATTAGAAATCACAGTCCATGTCCTCCAAAAGAACTGTAAAATACAAATTTTCAAATATTAATATCATCTCAAAAATATCTCAATTTTAATTGAGATCTCAATTTAAATATATTTCATCAGTCAATGCTTTTACCAAACTGCTAATGTATTTTCCTTTTTAGTTCTTTTACTATGAAGTTCTAGGTCAACTATCCATAAATGGAAATCAACAGCAAGAACTGTGTCAAGAAAACTGAAGAATTGAGCAGTTGAACTCTAGATATGAAATCTGGGTAATTCGGGGCCTTGCAGATTCAGAAAGATCTCATTAGAATTGTGAGTATGAGCCTGTTCATTGTTAGAGTCCTATTTAGTCAGTTAGCTTGAAATATGACTGCAAATATTGAAGGATGAATTAAGCAGTTCTTCAGAGAAGTTTTGAGTATCACTTGATCAATGCCTAAGGTGGCAATTCTTATGACAGGTTTTAGACCACAAAAGATATATTTCTCTATCCCCAGAATGTACCTACCTTTGTGTAGGAGTGAAGGGCATGAGCTCAATGTTAAGAGGGCAAATGTATATTTTGGGGTGTTAGATATGCAGGCTTGGAGGTGCTGTAATTTAGAAATCCCGCATGTGGAAATAAATCAGGGGAGGGGCTTTTTGGTGGAAAGCGCAACTTAGAAAAAAAAAAGTAACTTTCACTTTTTATTCTGAAATACAGGATAACTCTTACCTTTTATGTTAGAATTGTATTTTCTTAATTTATAGGGAACTACAATATGGAATTTCATTTTTCTTTTGAACTTCAGCAATTATAGATAGTGCAAATGTAATTAACTAACACATAGCAAACTCCCTTTTTTCAATTTTCTCAAAGGTCAGAAGTTATCTAAGACCCTTTGTACAATTGAAAGGAAATTAAATAAAGGATTGACTTTTACTGAATGGAAGTTTAGAAGAAAGACCCAAGACTTAAGTTGACTCTGCTGATGAGCTTTGATAGAGAGGGCTTCAGAGAAGCAGTTTGGAAGCAGTAAGTAGGATCTCCCATGGTCGGTTCCTATGACAGGTGGAGAAGAAGTGGAGAGAAGAAAAGGAGAGTAAGTTTCTCTTTTGCTCGCAAAGTTATCATGACCCAACAGTGAAGGAAACCCTCATTTGGCATGTGATAGCAAGTGCAGGGTGAGTTTACTTCCTCCAGCATCCCCTATTAAAGGGGGGAGAGAAGAAAGGGGAGGGTTGTGTCCCCACAATAAGAGTGATGATTGTACCATCCTGAGAACCTTTTCTTGCTTAAGATAGAGCAATGTGGAATAGTTGTAGAAAACTCACCTCAATTTTTTCTCTGAAACTAATGACATGTTAGAATTCTATTATCTGCAGTGAATCAAAATATTCGATTTCCATTTCCTTTCCAGTGTTGAAATTGAGAATGCAAATGCTGTAAGCTTGTCTCTAATATTTTATCAGAGCATATAAAGGTTTCAACTTGAATTAATACCCTCATGAAAGATAGGTGCCAAAGAGCTACCCTTCAGCAATTGCAACCCTGACCACATGAAGCCCCGAAAGTTTATTTGCGAGTTCCTCCACTGTTTTACATCAGTTTCTTTCTGCCTAAGGTCTCAGGATTTGAGACAGATTGTTTTCTCAAGAGATGGGAATACTATAGATTCTCAGTTGTCAGGTAATTCTACTGATGAGGCATCAGCATTATACAAAGTTATCGAGAGCCACTGGGCATTATTTCAGTAAACCAGAAGCCAGGTGGGATACAGAGAGATAAAAAAAGTTTGTGTGACACCGGGGTATACTGGCCTCTCTTGCACCTTGAGATGGAAAGAGGGCTTGTTTTGGGAGTAGAGTTTTAGTGCACAAATTAATGTAGCTGGGTTAGAAATTAACAGGTTTATCATCATCTGGTGCCCTGGCTATATCCTAAGGCTAGTGTGCCCTCAGAATATTGTTACGTTTACTTGCATTTCCATTTCGTTTTTAATTCACAACATTTGGAATGTGTCAGTTCTTATGTATTATGATTATTTTTCTTATTACCCCGAAGCTTTGAAAATAATTGCTAGGTTTTGTTTTGAATCAAATAAAGCATTAGTGTTTTGGGATTACAGTTTAAAACATTTCATCAATTTGAAAGATCTTCATGAAAATTCAAGATAGCCTGGAAGGTTATTTAATTTTTAATATTCAATCAGGGAAAAGTCTGAAAACAGCCCCCTTAAGGAATTCATTATTTTATAAATCAGACCTGGTGAGTTATGCCCTTGTAAATGGTTTTGCATTGTTTTTTGTATCATTTCATTTTTCTTACTGAGTCTTTCTTTTACAGTGCATTACCAGAAAAAAAATATGTTATAGCATTTTTCCCTCAACAACACATCACAATAACAAATATTTTCACACTTTAAAAATGCACCTGGATTTGAAAGAAATAAAGGCACACTCATTTGATGAGAGTTGACAGTTTAGCTTTAAAAATCCTTTTCAACCAAATTGTTTTTAGATTGGCAAAATATGCATAATTACTTTGTTATCTGATACTAAATAGACTGAAATACTTTTCCAATCACATTAAAGTATATAGTATATTTTATTAATTTTTTCCTACTCACGTACATCTTTATAACATTTAATTTTTGAAACTGTATTTTATCCAATGAGAAAAACAAAGTATTCCTTCCAGAAAAGGCTATCATTGCAGTGGAAAGATCAGTATAATAAAACAGGGATACTGAAAAATTAAGTAATATCATTTCTATTCTCTAGCTCTCCTAGAGTTTTCCAGATAGATTTTCATTGTTGCTGTTATTTGTTTTAACCTTAACTTTTTCACTAAGTTCCTTTGGGCTGTAAGTTTTTGATGAACATATCTGTGACTCTTACTATTTTCGTATCCATTCTCCTGGGTTGTTGCTTTGCCTTTTATTTCATATAACAGTTTTCACCTCTCCTGATAAAGTACATTCACTCTGTGCAAAAATATTGAGTACATGGTTAGTTGACTATATAATTAATGACGTATGGTATATATAAGGACTGTGAGGTTTATTGCTATTTCATTTAATCCAGGCACAAAACAATTTCTTTCGACCACATTGTTATCGTTACCTATTTGTATTAAACTTGAGAATCGTGATCCATGATTCATGATTCTCTCTTTTTACAAAGGAGAAAACAGAGATTGCATGAGGCCTAGAATGCCTGAGTTTGATTATCAAATCAGCTTCAAAATCCCAAGATACACTACAATCTAAATCAAGATATTCTTTAACTTGTTAATGCTCCTTAACTCCTCATTCTTTCTGCATCCTCCTTCTCTGCTATCTCTTTCCCAGCCTCTCCTCAGGGAGTTCGGGTGCTTATACTTTTAATGCCCTTCGTTGTTGAGAGAAATACACATGAAATTCAGTATTTTATTAAAATGCATTTGCTTTTCTCTGCATACCAGAAATATTTACGTTTTAGAGGGGCAAGCAAAATAGGGAGAGAAGGAATGTGCCACAATATGTGCCTGAAACTGTGAAAAATGCTTTATAAAATATTTGTCAAAATTTTGTATTGGGCGGGCCCCAGTGGCTCAGCAGGCAGCGTTCTCTCCTGCCATGCTGGAGACCTGGGTTCGATTGCCGGTGACTGCCCATGCAAAAGAAAAAAATCGAATGTTCAGTCCTATGGAGAAAGGGGCCATAGAAAAGTTAAGCTCATAGTTCACAAAGCTAATAAGAGAGATCCAAATTTAACCAAATTTGTCTCAGGGGTAAGGTGGGGCATGGCTCCAGTGGTTGGGGTGGAAAACTAGTTAACCCCCAGCCACAGTTAGTTAACCCTTTAGTGTTCCAGTTTGGCAAGTCTGGTGCATAGCTACGTGGCTTTCTCAGCATCTCAGATGTGACCCTTCACATCCTAAGATATTTACTTCATTTTTTAAGCTCATCACAATGATAAAGGCTTTTATTCTTATAGTCATATTTTGTTCACAATTCAGCAGCATTATGTATTTTGGAAAGAGCTCTGGAATTCAGAAAAATCTGCATTAGAATTTTTGTTCTGTTACTTGTTAGACATATGCTTTTGGGTCAGTTACTAAAATCCTCTGAGCCATAGATTTCTCACACTATATTTATAATACTATTGTCTACCGTATATAGCTTTAGAGGATTGAATGAGATAACATCTGTCAATACATAGGTCAGGTCCTGGCACTGAGTAAGTAGCAGTTTCTCGTCTTTTCTCTTTGTCTTGATTACGACTCTTAAGTGTGATTCTTGAAACATTTTATCTGTCACAGGGAGATATGAACAAATATAATTTTTGGAGTACATCAGGGTCTATTTCTTCATATTCTCTAAGAAATAAGAAATGACAGGGAAGGAAAATTGTATCAATATATGGGGATCATGCATGATAGATTTTGAGTTTTTAAGTAAAGGATTTCTTTCTAGAGGAGTAACATATTTTGTTTTTTTTACACAGAAGCAATGTCTTCACAATATTTTAAGGACAATTCAGGTATATACCTCCCCATGCTTGAAGTTCCTTATATCTAATTTCATTGCTTTGTCTCTACATCCTGCTGAATCAATAGAAATAAAATGGAAGCAGTACTATTGGAGTGAGTGACCCAAAAACATGTGTAAGGAAACTTCTTTTTTTTTAATCCTTACTGCCTTCTGTTTTGATTCTTGTTTCAATATTCTCAGATTTCCCAAGTGGACAAAAAGAAAGAGAAGAGGTCATCTATGACTCCAATAGTTTATTATTATATAAATTATCATGATGATAACAAGAACTTCAGAGAGAAGCGGAGAAACCACTTATATAACCCCTATACTCACTCCATGTATTTTGACTTTATTTCTCTGCTGTTAAAAACAATATCATCATCATCACTGTCATAGTTTTAACTATTTACTATTCTATACATATTAGACACTGTGATAAACACAGTACATGCATCTTCTTATTTAGTGCTCAAAGAACATGATTTAAATACATTTTTTTAATTTTAGTTAATTTAAAACAGAAGAAATTCATGCTTAGCTTGGTTATGATACCAATCTGAGGCCACACAATTCAGCCTGGATTTGAAGGTTGGTGTGTCTGAATTCAAGAATCCATGAGCCAAATAGCTGTCCCAAACTGCTATTACATTTTGACAATGCAAACCTCAGTTTCAATGTCTAACTAATACTTGTTTACAGCTTAGAATCTTTATCCAAAAGGGAAATCTTCCTAGAGTCTCTGAAAGAAGCAGGCAAACATACTGATGAGAATTTAAACCCATATCTAAGCAATTTTCATTTGTTTTCATACCACTTACATGATCTACTCAAGCGATCACTGAATTCAGAGTCAAGTGATCTGAGCTTTGAGCCCTCAAGCAATTCATGTTTTCTATTTTAGCCTCAGTGTCCTGTACTGTGGACTAAAGAGATTAAACCAAAAGATTGTTATGGGTTCATTCTGAGTCAGAGTCTTTCCCTTTAACCTGATTTTTTAAAACCAGCTCTACTGAGACAGAATTCACATACTATAAAATTCAGCCATATGAATTATGCAACTAAAGCCAGGAAATGTAGTTAACAATAGCCAAAGAGGCTTTTGAAGCAACAATCTCTCTATCTCTATGGTTTCATGCTGAATCTGGGTAAATTTAATATTTACTAACCATTATACAAAAAAATACCATTAAGCATATGGTGAGATTGCATTCTCGTGAGGCTAATGCAATGACCAGATCTCCAAAAATAGGAAATCCTGCTTTTAGAAATAGGGGGCCTGACCTCTCTCTGCCCAGTCCCTGCTATTCCTTCCATATCTCCTCTCTTTCCCCCACCTCTCCTAAGATAAAGAAAGAACTCAAACCTGCTTATGTTTGAAACAAGAAGTGGAAGCCAATTTGCAAATTACTTCCAAATTTGCATTGCTCTTGAGTGTGTAACAGCAGGATTTTCCTAAACTAAATAAATATAGCATACTCTCTCTCTCACACACACACTCATGTAAAAGTATTTTTCATGTAAAACAGAAAAATATTTTCGTCTTTTATACTCAGATTGCTAATACTTGAACTGAATTATCGTATCACTTTGTCCTTTACCCATTCTTCCCTTTTTTTTTTTAACAGGTTAGACACCAACACAAAGGAAACTTTTATCAAGTCAGTCATTTAATAGTTTTCATGGTTCTCTCACTTCTGAGAAAAGTGTTTTAGCATGACCCTGCCAATACATTAATTTTGGCTTTCTAGCTTCCAGCACATGAGCCAAGAAATTCCTGTTGTTTAAACCAATCGGTTTGTGGTATTTATCACAGCAGTTCCTGCTTTATAATAGCTATTATACGTTTAGATTTCTCCAATTTGCATAAAATAACATATAAATTATATTTATAAGTCTCTAAAACTTTGATATAAATTCCAAGTATTTGGGGCAGTACAATGTGGCTCAGTGGCAGAATTCTCACCTGCTATGCCAGAGACCCAGGTTCAGTTTCCAGACCCTATTCACCAGAAAAAAAAGAAGAATGCAAGTATTTTATATCACAACCCACTTGCAAACCCGAATTTCTATGGACATTCTGATGATGTTTTCCTTAATTGTATAGTTCAGCAGGAGAGCATCACAAATGGACACCATCATCAGCCAGCATCAGGCTTCTGTAGAGTTCACTACACATTGTACCATATGACAGTCTTCTTTTCCTGTGTATCTTCCATAAGTTTTACCTCTCACCATAATAATAGGGGTTATCTACTAAGTGATGATTCTTTCCTAGGTTTCTCCATAACACTCAGAAATGGGTATGATTTATCCATTACGTTCATGGGAACTGAAGCTAAAATAAGAGGAAACCAAATTTTGCAAAGCCAAGCTATTTGTAGATAGAAGAGAGAGATTAGAAGCTTGTTTTCTGCTCCTGGCAGCAACCTTCCATTAACCACACCATTTCAAAATTTGCCTTACAAGATTTTCCTTAACCTCTGTTTAGTCTTCAACCTCAGTATCTTGGTACTCTGTCTTTCCTAAATGTGCAGCTTCACACCCACTGTTTTATTTTCCTGATCCAATTGTTTCCTCTCTGCTGGCATGGTACTTGTGCATTGTGTCTATGTATTATAATCAGACCTCTTCGCTTTGACCTGAGGGTCCTCAGGGTAGGTTCTCTTCCTCAGCTTCCACGTACATGGTCTTGTCTTCTCAGGCCCACTTTACCCCTGTTTGACCCCAGGTCAGGGGGTTGACAAAAATGACATAAGGCAGGCAGAGCGAGGACCCCTTTGATTCATCAAGAATGCACACGATGGCTTTTAGTAAATTGCAAACACAAAATGGCACTTAGCTCTCCTCTAAGTAAGTGCAATCCATCTGCTGCTTTGCCATTTAACTCTAACTGGGTGGTATTTATTTTGTTAGTACAGCTCTTCCGACATTTATTTTGCCTCAAAGAACAAAAATGTTTTTGGAAATTCCATTTGAGATTGCTAATTGAACCTGTGGAAAGTTGGATAGTCATGCCATAAATCAGCCGTGTGGGTGGTGACTTTCAAGGGTAAGAGAATAATAGAAATGGATTTTTCTGGAATCCTTATTAAGGAATCCATTGCACATAAAAGAACAACTTTTGTGGCCCAATTTCCCCAAAAGGTAAAGGTTTGGACAAAAACAAGTAAGTGATAAATTGTTTTAATTTTTAAAATATTTCATTAAATTCAATGTACCTTTGTATTTACTTTGTACTTGCTCTTTGGCCCATGTTTATTTAGAGTAGTTCAGGTGTTTGTATGTCTTCCTGTTATCTTTCTGTTATTGATTTCTAGCTTGATTCCATGTGGCTAGAGAACATATTTGTATGATATCAGAGCTTTCCATTTGTTGAGGTCTGTGACTATTGAGCACTCTAAATGTGGCTAGTTTGGTTGAGGAACTGCATTTTTAAGCTTATTTCATCGTAATAACTTTTATTTTAAGTTTAGCCACACATGTCTAATGTCTATCTTATTGGAACATGAAACTCTATGGAATTATTTAAAAAGGAAAAATGTCAAGTGAAAACGCTATGTATGAAAGATGAATTATTTAGAGACTGAATAAGTCATTCTCTAGAAACTTCATAAGAAATGGACCACGTCAGCTTTCACATAAAGGTTTGAAATTTCTCTCATTTTTGTGTTGACATTTAATAGATTGAAATCTTTCTAAAATACCCTGAAGAAAGCAATTAGGGATTAGTACAGCAAAACTACTTTTAAAAATCCCAAGGTTTAAACAATGAGTCTTAAGATATTTACTTCTTCAAAATATATGTCCAAAGTTCTGTTTTAAAAACATAGGCAGTGGAGAAACCCCAGTGTTAAGGAATCATGCATTATTATGGCTTTCTTTCACTCCACATATAAAGTATTCTTAACTTCTTATTTTCATAGCTAAAATAATATCTATCTTTATGCTGTGCTACTGTAAATAAGAAACAAGTGAAATGCTAACTATGAATGTCTAGGGGGCAGTCAGAAACTGGAAAGTTAACATAATCACTTCACTAATTAGTTCTTAATGTACTATATTATTTTTCTTTTATTTTATCCTCGGATGGAAAATTAAGGATGCTAATAATTTTAAAAGTTATTTTAAATGAAGGTAAATATAAAGAAATGTGGGTTTACTTCTATGTCATACCAAAAATCTTTTCTCTAAGCTCGATAACTGAGACACAAAACCTATGGGCTGTAATGTTTTTATACAGTCTAAGACTACGGGCTAATTTTTCACTCATGGTTAATTTTAACATATTATGGATCTGAGAATTCTAGAGTATTTTTTCCTTACCTGCTTAACCTTTAATACGGACTAGCATAAACAACTATTACAAGAAAAATATATCATCTCAAATGCCCATGTATGGATACTCCCGAACTTTTTACCTTTTTAATATAATAATGGAGTAAAATGTAAGTTTGTTTATAGGCTTAATTGGGTTGATGTTTTTACTGATTTGATGTTAGTGGCAACAACAAAACTTTATCACAATTTAATATGAACACTTTTTGTTGTTTTGGTGCAAACCCTATTTTTTTGGTCTGATTTGTTCACAGTTAAGCCTCCTGCTCAGAGAACCAAAGGGGCACCTATGGGTGAGGGGAGGGGTGTTTGTTTCCAGCCTTTGGGAGTCAAGGATTTGCAGGGCTCCCCCTAGCATGCCTCCCCTCTGCCCTTGTGCCTGAGCAGAAGAGAGGAGGGAAAGGAGAGAGGTGGTTTGTGGGGGTGGTGATTACAGGGTAATTTTAGCGTGGGGCCCAGGGTCAGCTCTTCATGGCAGGAGGTAGAATGGAGTATAAAGTTCTCCTTATTACAGACCTACAAAAAAATGAGATAATTATTTATTACTGTCACTTGCTTGGGTTTCATTTTTCCTTTTCTCTTTTTGCCAAACAGCAGCAGGAAAGAAAAATTCAGGAGGCAGATGAGCTAGTCACCGGGGTTCAGATGAGAAGGGACCACGGCTGGTCACTCTCTCCAAGCCTCCTGCAGAAAGCGCCAGCTCTGACCTGAGCAGACAAAAAGAAAGAGGGCGGGGAGACAACCATCCCCAAATCGGTAGCAGCACCATTCCCAATAGTACCCCCGGGTAAGCAGCACCCACGTTGGAGGCCTGCTCCCCAGAGCATGGACCCACAGAGACCAGACAGAAAGGAGGCAAGGGGCCAGTATGGAAAGCCTGAATTCTCTTGTGGCCCCTCCCCAGGACCACAGGGGGCTGAGGCGGGCAAGGGTAGCCAAGATTCCTCCCTTCTTGTCAGCCCATCAGCTTCTTCTGGAAGGCTTCCAGCTGGTCCTCATCCTTGATGCCCACAAACGTGTCCACCACGTCTCCCTTCTTGATGAACAACAGTGCGGTGGACACAGCAGACACCTCACGTCCAAGGGCGAGATCAGTGTGGTCCTCAATATCCGCCTTGGACATCACCACCTTCCTGTGCTGCTTGGCCACCATCTTCTCGAACCTTGGCCCCAGGATCTTGCAGGGACCTACCTCACCACTGTGCATGCAAATCCTTGACCGCTCAGTCTGGTAAGTCGGGTCCAGCCTGGATGCTAAAGGTCATCGTAGGGACTCTGGTGTAGGTGTGTATTGTCCGGGTTGTGCTGGGTGCGGGGGCTGCAAGGACTTCACTGTAGGGTCTGCACGGCCCCAGAGGTGTGGGGAGTCCCTCAGCCCTGAGCGGATTTCCTGGAGATGATGGAAGCCAGGAATCTCCTCAGGAGAAGTCATTCAGCCATCTCACTGCAGTGCCAGCAGAGGATACAGAATAGATACACATTTAATAGCCATCATTTTCCTAAGATTCAGCTTAAAATACACAGATACAACTTATGAAACTGCTGGATGACAACTGAAAGCAATCAGAGAAGCAGAGAGATTGCCTACTTAAAAATTTATTTCACTGACAGACGATTCCTCAACGACAACAGAAACCAGAATGGTGTTATATTTCTAAGGTTCTGAAAGATGCATTATGATTTTATACATACTTAAAATAGCAGACAAGAATAAAAATGAATTAAAATATAGTCAGGGCAAAAATAAGAGAAAGTTTTACCCAAAGCAGTTTCTCATTACCAGAATTTGAATGAATGATTTTGATAGTGAAAAGTTGAAACAGAAAGGAAAATTGAGTTTCAAGGCTGCATTACTATCACACTTGAAAAATTTATGAACATTAACCATGCAAAAGCTATAGAGAAAATCTATAAAAAAAAACCGAATAAACTTAACTTTCAAACTCTTGAAATTATATAAATTAGATTTCCTTATCACAAGTAGATTTATTGGAAATCATTATAAAAAGATTAATTTATGAATCTTATATTGTTATACATTTTACAAAATAAACTTATAAATAAAACAGGTGTCAAAGAAAAAACTCATAATGCAAGCTAGAAAACAGGACTGACTGATGAAAAGAGTAAAGTATGTCAGGTATAACAAACTGTACTCAGAGAGAAGTATGAATTGCTTGTATTTGGAAATTTGGCTGAAAAATTATTTATTAAACACATAATTAGAAAGTTAGGAAAATAACTTAGTGAATTCACATAACTAGAAAAAAAGAAATAATAAAAGAACAACATTTAGTGCCAAAAAGTGATTTAGATAAAAAAGAGAAACTCATCAAGCAAAAGAATGGTTCCTTAAAAGATTAATAAAACAAGGGGTGCTCGGGTGGTTCAGTGGTAGAATGCTCGCCTTTTATGCGGGAGACCCAGGTTCGATTCCTGGACCATGCACACACACACATTAAAAAAAAAAAAAAAACAACAACAAATAAATTAATAAAACAAAGCATCTCTGACAAGATCCTCAGATCATTTAATTGATCTTCCTGACAGTTCATGGTACAAAACTATATAAATACTATATAAAAAGGGAAAATTACATTCAGTGTTATTGACTAACATACATGCAAAAATTTTAAAAATACCTTAGCAAATTGAATCCAGCAAGGTATAACAAATAGAATTAATCATCGTGAATTTAAATTAATTCCTAGAATGCAAGAAAAATTTCCATTAGAGCGCCACAGAATTTTCATTGATTAGAGAAAGAATGTCATATTTTCATATGCATACACGGATGCAATGAAATATCATAATAATATATTAGCCAATTAGGAATCAAAGATTCTACTTTAATCTAGTAAAAAGTATTTGAGGGGGTCTGCTAGTTTCTACCAAAATCTTTTTTTTCTTTCCTTCATAGGTATAGAGTTACAGATGTGCACAGTTATTCTACTAGATATTTCCTAACCATCCATGAAGTTCATCACCACAAGACTAACTCTCACCAATAGAAAGTGACCAGATGTCACATATTTGACTTTTTAGTAACGCGTTAACACAGTGGTTGGGCCTTTTCCATGCTCTGTTTCTCCTTATTATTGACTGAAAGCAAGACTTAAATGGAACCCAGTTTAAATATACGAATTCTTACAACGGTCTCAGCAAGGAATTCCTAATCTGGAGTCTATGAACCCCAAGGAGTCTGTGGAAACCAGAGAATCTGTGATTCTGGACTGGATAAAACTGGAGATCTTTTCTCTCTAACTTTTAACTTCAGTTTGGCATTTCCTTCAATCATGTAGATAAGCTACAAACTATACAAATAGTAGCAGTACTTATGACTTTAGGACCAATAAAAATCATAGATATTTTCATATCCTACCGAGTTGTTGCAGAGATTTTTAAATGAAGTTTATGACCACCGCTTCCTAAAAATTATGATGGCAATTACTGTAACTTGTTATTTAATTTAAAAAAGCATAAAATAATATATCACAAGTTTATTAAATATTTAGTAATTAAGCAACTGTATTTCAACATAACTGGTTGTCCACTTAATGTCATGCAGTTTGTTATAAGCAGTTAAAAGCATTTTTCTGAAATGGCCTTGACCAGACAGTCAAAGAAATCCATGGTACCAAAAACAAAACCTCAGCCCGAAGATATTGTAGAATAATAAGATGGAAAAAGCTGAGCCCTGAAATACTGGGTGTAACAGAGCTGCCCTATCCATATGGAGCCTTCATATTGGTAGTGTTGAGACAGAGAATTACACGGTTTGTTATTCTTTTAGCCACTGTATTTTCAGCCCTTTATTAAAGTCGCTTTATTTCATTCAAACCTAATACCAATATCTAGCAAAGACAGCATCAGGCATCATTATTTAATGATGAAACATTGGTAGCATCAGCTTTTGATTGACAAAACAAGACAAATCAACACCATAAAGAGGTCCTCAACAGTGTAATAATTGAGAGTAATATGAAAATAATGTTCAAAAAGGAAGAAACAAATATATCAGTATCACAGTTCCTGCAGTTATCTGTACAGAAAAAAATAATCTATGTGGAAATTGTCTGAATTATTAACTGATTATATTGAGTCCTGTACCAAAGCAACCAAGAGAAAGTGTAGGTGTTAAAAGGATATTTACAGTATATTTTCAACAGCAACAAAGGTCTAAATTAATGGAATAAATCTAACAAGAAAAATGCATAATTTTATTAAAAATGCCTAAATAAATATTGAAATAGAACATCTTCTCATTTTTGTAAGGACGTCGTTCTGTTCAAATTAGACAATAAGTTCAATTTAATTCTGATCAAAATACTATAATAATTTTATGGTAATTCAAAAGATTATTTTAATCCAGAAATGCAAAGGTGATTCAACATATGAAAATTAATCAGATTAATACACCACATCAACAGAATGAGGGGGAAAACCCACATGATTTCCTCAATAGAGGCAGAAAAATCATTTGGCAAAATCCAGCACACTTTATTGATAAACACCCTCAGAAACTAGATATAGAAGGGAATTTTCTCAACATGGTAAAGTACGTTCATGAAAAAACTCACAGATGATATCAATGTTGGAAGGTTTTAAAACACTCCCTTTAATATATCAGGGACAAGATCAAGATGCCTGCTTTCACAACTGCATCTCAGTATTGTACTAAAGTTCCAGCCAGAGAAATTGGGCAAGAAATATAAACAAATGAATAAATGAACAAAATGTGGTATATATGCACAATGGAATATCACTTCGTCATAAGAAAGAACAATGTTATGAGACCTGCTGCCACATGAATAAACTTGAAAATATTATGCTCACTGACATAAGCAAGACACATAAGACAAATATATTAGTAGAGACAAAATGTGTATTAACAGTTGCCAAGGAAAGGGTTAGGGAATGTTTGTAAATAAAATTAATAAAAGAGAGAGAGAGAGATTTCTAAATTTTATAAAGAAAAGAGAAGGGTGGATTTACCTGAAAATATGAACATATTGACAAGCACCACATGCAAATGGGAGAGCTAGCATAGTGTTTGGAAAATAGAACAATGGAAACGAATAGAGTGAGAGGTGGCAATAGGGACAAAAGGATAGACACAATAACCAATCATGGAGGCCGTGGGGCTAGTTGCTACATGGTGTGACATGGAAACACAGTCTGAGGACTGTCAACAAATGACCAGTTTTTGTTCACACAGCATGATGGGTCCAGAAGACCAGGGGAAAAAGAACCATCGTGGCTGAACACTCAACTCATGTCACTGATAACTGCTCCCACTTTGCATGGAAGAGAAGGATCAATCACCCCAGCCAATACAGTAATCCACTTTCTTGCCTGTTGATTCAGATGCATGAGGAGACCCAAGTGGCTGGGTGGCAGTCATAACCTCCAGTTCAATGGAATCACTGCTGTGTCTGCTGGTAGGAGGTCTCTTTCTTCTAGAAAGACCTGTAGACCAGGAGAGCTTAAGTTTGCATGGATAAGAAGCAAAAGTTTTCTAGTGGATCACTAGTGGTGATAGGGAGTGGTGCCACTCCCATTTTCACCCCTTGATTCCTAGACCCATGAATCCTGGCTGGGAGAAGGACCATCATGCAATGGGCACTGATTCAGAGTATACAAAGTCTCCTGAAGAAGCCTCCAGCCCTGCAAAGTGTTGCCACCTAGTTGGTGCTATAATTGAGTCTTTGAAAGCCCATTCCACTGTTCCATCAACCCAACTGCCTCTGGATTATGGAGAACATGGTATGACCAGAGAATTCCATGAGCATGTGCCCATCTCTGGACTTTATTTGCTGTGAAGTGGGTTTGTTGATCAGAGGTGATGCTGTGTGGAATACCATGATAGAGGTTAAGGCACCCTGTAAGTCCACAGATGGTAGTTTTGGCAGAAGTATTACATGTAGGGAAGGCAAACCCATTGTTCTAGTTTGCTAGCTGCTGGAATGTAACACACCAGAGATGGACTGGTTTTTAATAAAAGGGGGTTTATTTTGTTAGTTCTTCAGAAGAAAGGCAGCTAGCTTTCAACTGAGGTTCTTTCTTATGTGGAAAGGTACAAGATGGTCTCTGCTGGCCTTGTCTCCAGGCCTCTGGGTTCCAACAACTTTCCCCAGGGTGATTTCTTTCTGCATCTCCAAAGGCCTGGGCTGAGCTACAAGTGCTGAGATGAGGTATGCTCAGCTGCTTGGGCTGTGCTACGTTGCGCTCTCTCATTTAAGCACCAGCCAATTAAGTCAAACATCATTCATTGCAGCAGGCATGCCTCCTAGCCAACTGCAGATATAATTAGCAACAGATAAGGTCCATGTACAATTGGCTCATGTCCACAGCAACAAAACTAGGTGTCTTCACCTGGCCAAGTTGACAACTGAATCTAACTACCACACCTATATCCCCAGTAAGTGTCTATTCCAGTTAGAAAAAATTGCTGCCCCTTCCATGATAGAAGTGTTCCTGATGCAATCAACCTGCCATCAGGTAGCAGGCTAATCACCCCAGGGAATGGGCTATTTGGCAACTGAGTGTGGGTCTCTATTGCCATCAGATTGGGCACTCAGCAGTGGCTGTATCCAAGTCAGCCTTGGTGAGTCAAAATCCATGGGGCTGAGCTCATGCATAATCTCCATCACTAGCACCATGACTACTATATTCATGAGCTCATTGGACAATGACAGGAGTGACTGGGGAAAGGTGACTGGTATTCACAGAATGGATAAACTTATCCACTTTATTATTAAAACCTTCTTCTGCTGAAATCACCCTATTGTGAGTATTTATATGGCACGCAAATATCTTCATGTTTTTTGCCCACTCAGAAAGATTTATCCACAAACCTATTCCCCAGACCTCTTTGTTGCCAATTTTCCAATCATGCTCCTTCCAAGTCTCTGACCATCCAGCCAAACCGTTAGCAACAGCCCATGCATCAGTGTACAAGCACACCTCTGGCTAGCTTTCCTTCCAAGCAAAATGAACAAGCAGTTGTGCTGCTTGAAGGTCTGACCACTGGGAGGATTTCCCCTCACCACTCTCCTTCAGGGACACCCCAGAAAGAGGTTGCAGTGCTGCAGCTGTCCACATTCACATATCATGCAGAACCATCTGTAAACCAGGCCGAGGTTTTCTCTTCCTCAGTCAGCTGATTGTAAGGAACTCCCCAAGAGACCGTAGCTCTAAGTTGGGTAAGAGAGTGTAATGTGGCAGGAGTGAGGACCATGGGAATTTGGGCCACTTCCTCATGCAATTTACTTATGACTTCAGGACCAGCTTCTGTTTTATGATGGAGTGTAGCTGTACATGCCCAACTTTATGGCTTGGTGGGTGAGAAAACATGCAGCTCATGCTAGGCAACTCAGATCTTATGGTAACTTGGTGTCCCATGGTTAAGTGTTCAATCTTTGTTAAGGCCCAGTAGCAGGTCAGAAACTATTTCTCAAAAGGAAGGTAGTTATCTGCAAAGTATAGCACAGCCTTACTCCAAAATCCCAAGGGCCTGCATTGTGATGCTCCTAGAGGGGCCTACTAAAGGTTCCAAACAGTATCTCTATTTGTCACTGACACTTCCAGCACAATTGGACATGCTGGGTCATATGGCCCAAGTGACAGAGCTGCTTGCACAGCTGGCTGGACCTATCACAGGGCCTCCTCTTGTTTCAGCCCACATTCAACACTAGCAACTTTTCTGGTCACTTGATAAATGGATCATAGTAGCATACCCAAATGAGGAATATGTTGTCACCAGAATCAAACAGGTGAACAAGGCATTGTGCCTCTTTTTTTAGTCATAGGAGGGCCCAGATGCAACAGCTTATCCTTCACCTTAGAAGTGATATCTCAGCATGTCCCACATCACTGGATACCTAGAAATTTCACTGAGGTAGACAGCCCTATGTTTCTGTTGGATTTGTCTCCCATCCTCTAACACATAAACTCCTTACCAATAAGTCTAAAGAAGTTGCTATTTCTTGCTCACAAGGTCCAATAAACTTGATATCATTAATATAATGGACCAGTATGATGCCTTGTGGGAGGTAGAAATGATCATGCTCCCTGCTAAAAAGATTATGACATAGGGTTGGAGAGTTGACATACCCCTGAGGTAGGACAATGAAGGCATTCTACTGGCCTTGCCAGCTAAAAGAAAAACACTTCTGGTGGTCCTTATTAACAACTATTGAGAAAAAAGGATTTGCCAAATCAATAGCTGCATAACAGGTACCAGGGGATGTGTTGATTTGCTCAAGCAATAATACCACATCTGAAACAGCAGCTGCAATTGGTGTCACCACCTGTTTAAGTTTATGATAATCCACTGTCATCTTCCAAGACCCATCTGTTTTCTTCACAGGTCAGATAGGAAATTGACTGGAGTTGTGGTGGGAATCATCACCCCTGCATCTTTCAAGTCCTTAAGAGTAACACTAATCTCTGAAATCCCTCCAGAAATCCAATATTGCTCTTAATTACCATTTTTCTAAATAGGGGCCAATCTAGGGGCTTCCACTTGGCTTTCCCTACCACAGTAACTCCCACTCCATGAGTCGGGCAATCAATGTGGGAATACTGCCAGTTGCTGAAGATGTCTATTCCAATTATGCATTCCAGAACTGGAGAAATAACCACTGAATGGATCCAGGGACCCACTGGACCCACTGTGAGAGGAACCTGAACTAAAACTCCATCGATCACCAGACCACCATAAGCCACTCTTCTGACTTGTGAACCAGAGTGACATTTTAGGTCTCCTGGAACTAGCCAGTGTCTAGTCATCTGTGCAATATCTGACCATTTCGTTTTCCCTAAAGCACTGTTTGCCTGGTGAAAGGTTGCATTTTTCCTTGGGGAAGGCTGGGAGGGAAATTAAGAGTACAAATTTTTGACACTGTAATAAGGAGTTCCTCAAGGATATCTGGCCTTCCCCTCATTCAAAGGTCTCTGGATCTGTGAACTATCTCATGTCTGGGAATTGATTAAGCAGAAGTGACTCTCTGCTCTTGTAATTCAAGCAGGATTTTTCTCACTTGACTTAGCACTCTTCTGCTTATACAAACCAAAGAAGAATTTAGTAGCCTGATCATCTATTTTACTTCTAGGTACTCCATGATCTACTAGCCCATGCCATAAATCTCTGTGAGTCAGATTATTTTGACAGCTGCTTTGAGTCTGCTGTCCATTACAGTGGTCACATCCACCTTGTCTTTGACAAGTAAGTGCTGCCGCATGGCTTCTGCCAACTCAGGATCTGATCATCCCCATTGTGCTTAAGGATTCCAGCACAATGACAGCAGTTCCTACAGTGATATCTGGCCTACAGAGAAGGGCAACTACTACAGAGCTTTTCAGGTACTATGGAACTAGTCTCACAAATGTATTCCTCATAGTCCTGGTAAAAAGTGTGTCCTCTAGATATTCGTGGAGTGTGTGAGCAAAGCTTCCGTGATAAATCCACTCTAACGTTCCCATTTCTCTAAGCCTCTGGATCCCCTCATCTACAGCAAAGCAGGGCAGTTCTGGCATTTTGACCTCAGGTAATCTTTGCCACCTTTTGATCCATGGTTCAGTCAACCACCCAAATAAGTTGTTAATCCCCTTTCTAAGCCCTAGAGCTACACTGAACCAAAATCTGTACTTACTGGGCCCACATCGAGTTCAACCTGATCCAACTTTTTATTCTTTCCGCCATTATCCCACACACTTAATATCCTTTCCCATACATATTTGCCTGATTTTTGACTATGTAAACTGGAAAACTCATGCAGTACTTTTGGAACATATCATACTTCCTGGAGTGTGGCATACTTCCTCATGAGTCACGCTTTGTATCTTACCTTTCATGGCCAATTGAGACTTTAGACAAGTTACAGTATTGAAGAAAAGAAAGGTGGTGGAGGGTGGGTCAGGAAAATAATTAGAAGGTCTTTCAAGTCAGTTACTTCAGGTCATTCCATTACAGTTTCATCTGTGGAAACATGACTGATTTCTCCAGACAGAGGAGAAAGAGCTGTTTCCTCAGGGGAGGGGGTTACAAGTTTAGCAAACACTGAATGATTAATCCCTTCAGGTGGAGAGTGGAAGCTCTTTCCTCAAGGCCTGTTGGAGGTTGGGTGCCTGTCTCCTCAGGGCAGGGTAGAGATTGAGTGGTTATTTCCTCAGGGCAAGCTGCATGTGGGGCAGCTGTTTCCTCAGGCCGGACAATTACAGGTTTATCTTGCAAAGACTCAGCAGAATCCAGGGTTCCAATGTCCCCACTGCCATCATTATCAACCCATAGCATCCCATCCCAAGTTTCAAGATCCCGCTTATTTCCAATTAAAGCCCTTACTTTAGCAGCAGACACCCTGCAAGGTTGAGAATGTAGGTTACCTTGTAAATCTGCCACTTGTGCAATGAGACTCTGGGTCTGGTTTTCAGAGAATTCAAAGTCTATGACCACAGGAAATTAAATTTTCAGGGCACACACAGAAATTTTTGCAACTTTCATACATTGTTTAAGTTGCAAATTTAAAAGCTTTAGCTCATCCCTTTCTCTTCGTATCTAGAATAGCCAGTCAACATCATTTTACCTTTTAACTCCAAAACACTCTGTTATCAAAAACACTGTCGCTAAAGCATTGTCTCTTATAAGAGTGTGATTAGCAGAATCAAATGGTGATATTTTGCATGTTTGCATTGCCAACTCATGCCTTGGAGTATCAGTGCCACCTTGATGATCAGATATACAGACATTAGTTCCTTTGAATCTAATCAATGTAGAAAACTAATTGCAAAACTCATTTTTAAGATTCTGCTTCTCAAGAAACACTCCTAGTACCAAACCTATATTAGTCAGAATTCTCCACAGAAACAGAACCATAGGAAATGTCTGTAAATATGAGATTTTATAGAAATGGCTCACACAACTGTGAGAATGCATGGGTCCAAATTCCATTTGACAGGCCACAAGCTGTCAATAATGTTGAAAGTCTTCAATGAATTCCCCAGGAGAGACTAGCTGGCTGAAGTAGAGACCAAAGTTCTCTCTTCTGGCTGTCAAAGTCATCACCTCTCCTTAAAAAGTCTTCAGCTGATTGGGTTCTATCATTGTAGAAGACACTCCCCTTATTTGATGTAGATGTAATCAGCCACAGATGCAGTCACGTGATTTAATTCCATGAAATGTCTTCACAGTCATGATGAGGCCAGTGCTTGTTTGACCAGACAACTGGGCACCATTACCTGGCCAAGTTGACACATGAACCCAACCATTACATTACTCACATCACAAATAAATTTTTATAAGCCTAGCCTAAAACCACTTATGATTCATTTTCCTGTTAGAATATTGATGGAAAGGGCATTTAGGGTTCCCCAAAGATTTGTTTAATCTTTTTTTTTTAATTGTGGGCACCATAAAACCACTTACCGTACTCATTCAAGGACCTTACAAACATTATCTTTCTAATTTTAATTTTATTCTGCTTGTAACCTAGAAGGTTTAGCTCATACAAAAAATCTTTTTTTAGAGAAACAAATAAAAGATTTTTGTTATGGATAAGATATTGCTTTAATTAAACAGGCAATTAGGTGTTTGGAAGAGCATGGATCTTGGCAATAGATTTGAGTTCAAATGCAGCCTTAATTATTTACTAGCCTATGACTGCTAATTTTAGTCAGACTACCTGAGTTTCAGTCTCTTTATCAATAAAATATGCTTTAAATATAAGTAACTTAATGTTCTTGTAACTACAAGTAATATACATAAAGTGCCTAAAGGTATGAGGAACATAATGTGCTTAGAAAATGGAAGCTAAATGAAGGTGAATTCATACTACAAGATATTAAATACTATAACACACATCCAATTAAACCATAGTTAGGGTAATGATAGGGTAAGGTACTACTAGAGGACTGTCTCCAAAGAAAAGAGTTATAAAACCTGGACATAATTTTTAAAAGCCACTTTCTGAAGGCACTAGAGATTAAACAGAAGCCAACAGATTCTGAAAGAATTTACATGGTCAGTGGAAGGAAACAAGGGGGTTTTATAAATAAGTTTATGTTTTCATGACTTTTAGCCCTAGTGTCAACAGGGCACTCAGGAATATGAAAGGTGGTGGGGGAGAAAAAATTCAAGTCTTTATGAATGGGGGAACGAGAAAACTAAAACCAGGAACTGTGGCCACTGAAGAGAGTAGAAGAATTTTGGAAAGGAAATATTAGAGCAGATCCCAAATTCTGTCTACTCTATCTTTGACTCTTGAGCAATGCATTCATTAGATATCAAAATCAATCTCACTAAAGGCAAAAGATCTGAACTGAGAATAAAGCTTTCATTCAAAATACAGTGTTTGTAGTGAATTACCAGCCAAAAAAAAAAAATTTAACTTCTAAATGAATGAACAACTCAACAAAAAAAAGGAAGAGAATCCAGAATTCCCACAAATGACATTTGAATTGTGTAATGGATACAATCAAAAATTGCCAGAAATTGTTTTAAAAGAAGAAAATTAAAGTAATTTTCAAAAGAAAAGCAAATCAAGTCCAACCCTGATATGAACTGGAATTGGAAATAACAGACAAGAATTTCAATGAAGTTAAAAAAAAAAAAAAAAGAAAGAAAGAAAAGAAAAAAAAATTATGCTTTAAGTGAAAGAAAACAAGGAAAGCTCAGACGGTATGTAGAAATTATAGGGAAAAAGAACCAAAAGAAAATTCTAGAATTGAAGAAAATCATTATATCAACCAACAATTCTATCTTAAAAAACCAAAAAGAGAAGTTACATTTAAAACTTTTCAGATAAAACTAAAAGAATTTTTCAGCAGAAGATCTTCACTGCAAGAAACACTAAATTTTATTCTCCAGGCAGAAAGGAAATGACACCAAATGGAAACTTAGATCTTTAGAAAAAAATGTAAAGGGAATTGGAAATAGTAAATATCTGGATAAATATAAGGACTAATTTTTTGTTTGCTTTTCTCATTTTGTTTCGTTACATTTACCAAGATGTACCATATGCTAAGCTATAAAACAAGTCTCAAATATGCATTTTAACTTTTAACAATTAAAATAAAATTGAAAAAAATTAGAAAAGGGAATCAAACCATATTTTAAAAGAATAATACATTAGGATGATCAAATGAAATTTTTCCCATAAATGTAGGCCTGGTCACATATTGGAAAATCAAGAAGCATGACTTACTCTAGTAACAGAATACAAGACAAAATCATATGATAATGTCAATAGATGCAAGAAAAACAATTTTGGAAAATTTAACACCGTTTTATGATTTAAAAACAAAATCTCAGCAAACTCATAATATAAAGGAATATCCTCAATCTCATTAAAAGTATTTTCAAAATCCTACAATGAACATTATACTCATCTACAAAATGCTCAATATTTTGCATAAGATTGGGAGCTAGTCAAGGATGCCCATGCTCACAATTTTTAGTCACCCTCACATTGAAAGTCCTAGCCTGTTCAATAAAGCAAAGAAGAAGGAAGAGGAGGAGGAGGTGGAGGAGAAGGAAGAAGAAGAAAGGGAAGGAGGATAAGGAGGAAGGAAGGGAAAAAACACTTTTATTACAGGTGACAAGTCACATTCAGAGGAAACCCTAGAGAATTTTTTTAAGAGGTATTAAACTAACAACTGAATGTAAAGGTCTTGCTGCATATAAATACAATTTAAAAGCCTGATTGTTGAAATGCTGCAATAAAAAATTAGAAAATGACATTTAAAAAATCAACTCTGCTTAGGAAATAAACTAATATTAAATTATTAAGAATAAATTCTTAAAAAATATGTGCACACATGGGCACTGAAAATTACAAAATGCTGCAGAAGGAAATTATGAAATGTCAAAATGAAACAAGAGGTTCCCACTGCCCATGCAGGCAGACAAAATTAGACACTATTGCCAAAAGAAAAATTATCGATATCTGGTTGATAGACTCAATGCAAACCCAAAGAAACCGATTTTAAACATTTCTGTGGAAAGTCAAAGAATATAGAACAACCAAGCAGTTTTGAAAAAGTTGTACAAGATAAGACCTAATTACAGGATGTGACCAATTAATATAGACCTGTTTTAATCAGGACAATGTATTGATTGGGGAACAATAGATGGATAGCATATACATCAGTAGGAGAATAAAGAGAACAGATTTATACCACACATATAGGGCCAGTTGAAAACCGACAAAGGTGTTGAGTTAATTCCTTGGGAAAAAAGATTATCTTCCTTGGAGTAAACATTATATCCCTCAAACAGTATACAAATATTGATTCAAAAGTACTGTAGACTTAAACATGAGAGCAAAGTCATTGAACTTTCAAAAGAAGACAAGAAGTATTTTTGTGGCAACAGATTAGGTAAAAATGTCTCACACGGGGCATAAAAAGCACACATTATAAAAGAAAAAAATTGTTAAAATGGACT
This sequence comes from Tamandua tetradactyla, assembly GCF_023851605.1. Classification (NCBI taxonomy): domain Eukaryota; kingdom Metazoa; phylum Chordata; class Mammalia; order Pilosa; family Myrmecophagidae; genus Tamandua; species Tamandua tetradactyla. The sequence continues at coordinate 10,846,054 of NC_135348.1, forward strand.
TCATGTTTTCTAAATGTTTTTGAAAATTACTGAAAAAATACGCAAAACACTTATATGACAGAGACACATATTGAAGATTTCCAAAATAAACTTTATGGTACTGTGATGAGACTATTAACCCAATAATATCTGAACAAAGATATAAAAAGATAGTTAACAAAAGAGTAAATATGAGTGGCCAATAAGCTCATGAAAAATACTCAGTATCATTAGTCATCAGGGAAATGCAAATTAAAACCACAATAAGATGCCATGTCACACCCACTAGAAAAGATTAAAAAAACTGACAACATCAAGTGTTGGCAATTATATGGAGCAACTGGAATACTCATATATTGATGATGGGAATGGAAAATGGTACAGCCACTTTGGAAAACACTGTGTCAGTAAATAAAATATATGACCACACAAAGACTTGCACGTGCATGTCAATAACAGCATTATTCATAATAGGTCAAATCTGAAAATAGCCTAAATGTCAATTGTGGCAGCCATGAAAAGGTATCCTTTAAGAGAATGTGCTGTAGAGGCTACTGTTTCTCTGAATCTGCATGCTCATTTCTACAGTGACTCCACACTAAGTTTCTCCTAGTCAATAACCAAGCAGGAAAACCCTCTAAAAAAGAACACATTTGCAAATCTCATATTTCTAGTCTGAGAGTAAAACTCTTATTTCTATTTTACAGTTAGTCAAAGCAGACACAACTTTTATTATGTGCCATGTACAAGAGAGGCCAAGGCATCCTCATATGGATGGAGGATTGCAAAGAAAAGTCATCTATAACATACGATTAAGATAAATCTTAAAGGGATACAATTTGAAAGATCTAAATAGGCAGCCAGAAGTTCTGAAAGAGGTGGAGAGGACATTCTATTATTTTGCTTTGTGAATTATGTGGAGTTACCAATAAATTTAGTCATTCTGTGAAGTTATCTGAATAGATGGATTTCAAGTCTCCTTATCTCCACTTTTTCTAGTGGACTAATATGTACCCTGCATCCTCAGAGTCTGTTGAGAAACTCAGAGTCTCTGAGTATAAGTTCTTCAACGTAAGTCTGGGGCTGCCCCTAACTGAGGGTATTCTTCACAAAAGACCAGGGACCACAAATATAACTATAGAATTGCAAGTTGCTTTGCACACTTGAACATATTGAAGGTGGCAGAATCTTCAGATAAATCTGCTTTAAAAGAAGTTTGCCCATCCAAATCTTATTTTATAAAACAGAAAAATGAGGAATTACTCATTTCAGAGAAATTTATTATCAGTTTTTACTGAGTAGATTACCCCTTTGGATTTACAGTATAATTCTATTTACAGAAGTCCAATTTGTATCTAACTTTTTAAGACAATGGCAATTGTGAAAATCAAAGTACACTATTAAAGTGGCCAAGAATAGCTATATGGAAAAGAAATTGTCATCTGATATGAAAAAGAATGGACATATTATATTATACTAAACTATATCTTATCAGAAATGAATACAATAAAATTAGAAATTAAAATGATTTATAGTGCATTGGCAAGGACCACTCACAAGGCCTTGTGAGTTAAATTCCAGCTTGTTGCCAAGATATGCATGAACTTCTAGTTTCACAGAGACTGGATCTAAAAGTTAAAACAGTGGTATTCACCCTCAACATATAGCTCAGAAAACACTTACTTTTAAATAATAATCTTTGAGATAATTTTGAGTTCACATTTAGCTCTAAGCATTCAACAAGCTGGCTGGAATATACAAAGCTTGTTGAAAAAGACAGATGTGGCAATCGTGTTAATCTTTTATATCTTAAAATAGACTTGTCTATATGATTTATTTATTTTGTCAAATCCAAAAGGGTTTGTTTGCATACTTCTTTTTTATCTAGATGTAAATGCTAATGGAAGAAAACTATGGTTTATTGATATAACAAGGGAGATTTGTAGTAGAAAACAGTAATTGTTAAAGTAACCATATTTCAAAGGGAAACAAGGAAAATAAAAATCAGGGAGAGCCACAACACATAAAAAGTACTAAGGAGCAGAATTCTAAAATCATTTAAAGAAAGTATAGGATTGATTTTAATACTTCAAGTTTCAAAGGATACTGCAAGTAAAGGCATTATAAAAGATTTCAATGCAATTGCCTTGCTATAATCAGCAACCTGCTTTGATTAACATCTACTTAAAATTCACAGAAGAGTTCACATTCTAAATATTCTGTCATTTTTCAGAATTTAAAAAAGGTGTAAAAATAAACACATGGATAACATCCAGAGAAGAATTTTCCTATAAAATAAAGAATAACATCCAGAGAAGAAATTTCCTATAACATAAAGATTTTAACTCCTTACCATCATCAAAATGTGCAAATACCATCCATTCATGTAAATTTACAGCATATTATTAAATCATGACTAAGTGCACATGTTTATTGTAGGTGTGGTTGAAGCAGTGAAAAAATAATGATCCTAATACATGAATATTTATACGGTATTCACAGTTAATAGTACCCACTGTGGTAAATCATATTCATTGTATTGTTTGTTCCACAATCTTCCTTCAATTCCATGCCCATAACACACACACCCAAAATACTAATCACTTTACCATTTATTTCTTTTTTTGGTTTTTCCTTTTCTTTTTATTTTTTATTACAGAGAAGTTGTGGATTTACAGAACAACCACGTGTAAAAGCAGGGATTCCCATACACCACCCCTACCATTTGTTCCTTGAGCAAATCTAACAAGTATATCTTTTTCACTTTTGTCACGTATAAAAGCGTAGCATAGTCCAGGTTTAAAGAGGATAGCCACCTGTACCTAACCAACTGTGGCACAAGAATCAATGCAACAGAACCAAATACAGAGTTATTAGCTTTATTTTCTAGCTTTGAAATTTGCCTAGGTGGTCAGTGTAAATGTAAGTTGTATTAAATTAGCAAATGGCCCCAAAATAATCAGAAATGGATTATATTGTTCCCATCTTCCTCTTTTGTCTCCAAATAATTCATATCACAATCAAGTGCTCCCAAATCAAATGTCCTGTAATGATAATCCAATAGCTGTCCCCAAGCTCATGTCATTTGGAGGGGCATAGGTAACAGAGAGCTTTTCGTCCTAGGCTGCTCCGGTGAGTACCATGAAATGAATAGGCTTAAACAATGGGATGTATTAACTTACAGTTTTGATGCCAAGAAAATGTCTAAATCGAGGTAATGCTTTCTTCCCAAAGCCCAGCTGCCAACGATCCTTGGCTTTTCTTCCACATGGCAAGAGCCACATTGGCAAACCCTGGTCTCTCCCTTCTTTTCCAGGTTTTGTAGCTTTCACTTCTTCTGTGGCTTTTTCTCTCTTTCCCGAATTCCATCCTTTCATAAAGGACCCCAGCAATAAGCTTAAGACTTATGCAGAAAGAGATGGGTCATAGCTTAACTAAAAGTAGCCTCATCAATAGGTCCTACTTACAATGGGTTAATACCGACAGGAATGGATTAGATTTAGGAACATGTTTTTCGGGAGTACATACAACTTCAAACCACCACACGCCAGACTCTGGATCCAAAAAAGATGCTGCATATTTTCCATATGCAAGATACATTCATTCCTTCACAATAGCCCAAAAGCCCCTAAAGCATTTCAGAAACAGTGCTTAGTTCAAAGTTTCATCAAAATGGGTTATGAGCATCATCTATTCTGGGGCACAATTCCCCTCCATCTATGGACCTGTGAAACCTAGAGAGCAAGTTTTCTGCTTCCAATATTCAATGGAGGAACAAGCATAAGATAAACATTAGCATTCCTAGGGGAGTAATTGGAAGGAAAAGAGAGGTCACAGGTCCCAAACAATTCAAAACTCAGCAGGGCAGACTCCATTAGATTTCAAGGTCTGAGAGTCATCTATGGAATGATGTTTTGTCTTCCATTCCTGAAGGAGAGGCAGCCCTAACTTTTCCAAGTGCTTGTGTGGTAGCTGTCCCTGAACAGTGCTTGTGGAGGATTCACCCTTTCCAAGCCTTGCGGTGTTGGTCAGACTCTCCACAATTCCAAGTGCACAGGTTCCAACCTCTGAGAACACTACTATGGTAACACTCTTCCTGAACAACCTCTCTGAGTGCCAGGGCATACTCAACCTTTCCACAGACAAGGGTAGGTCCACTCTCTTGTCCTGGGAAGATGTCTTCAGTCCAAACCTTAGTTTCCTTGGTTCTTCCCTTGAATGATTTTTCCTTCAATCTGTCCCCTTTTTGTCCCTTTTATTACAGACTGGCAGTGGCTCTGTTCATGCCGATCCTGCAAAACACTTGTTGGTTTTGCATGTACCACACAGGAGTTCAAACCATCAGATAGTAGGACTTTCCACAGATCCTTCTTGGAAAATTGCATTTCCAGTCTTGCCTCACACTGAAAAGGCAGACCAGGTTCATGATCAGTTAAACCCTTACATCTTTACTAGTCTCTGGGAACTAGCTTTTTGGAAGCTCAGAATTTTCCAATCAAGTTCTGCCTCTTTTGTGACAAGCAGTTCAGTTCTCAGCTTATCATTTTCCTCTTCATTTTACCTTAAGCTGCAGGGAGAAACCAGGTTGGACTTTCTTTAAGTTTGGGAAAACTTTTCAGATCAATAGTCAAGCTCATTGCTCCAAACATTCTTCCTTCAATCCAAATCAGAACTTAATTTCGTCAAGGTCTCTGTTACTTTAAAACAAGGATTCCCTTTCCTCCAGTTTCCAATGACACATTTCTCATTTTCTTTTGATGCCTCATCAGAAGTAACTTTTGCATCTTTGTTTCTACCAATAGTCTCTTCAAAGTAATCAAGACTTTTTTTTTTCAAGCACATGACAGTTCTTCCAGTCTCTATCCATTACCCAATTCCAAAACAGCTTTAACAGTTTTGGTACAATAGTCTGTTTTCATTTCCTAGGTTGCTCTATCAAATACCATGAAATGTGTTGGCTTAATTAATGGGAATTCATTAGTTTACAATTTTGAGTAAATGTCCAAATGAAGCCATCATCAAGGTGTGACTTTCTTCCTGAAAACCAACTGCTGATGATCCCTGGCTCCTCTGCCACATGGTAAAGTCCACATCAGCAAATGCTGGTCTCTCCCTTCTCATCCAGGTGTCATTGCTTTCAGCTTCTTAGTCCTGAGGCTTTATCTCTTTTTGCTTGAACTGCATTCTCATAAAGGATTTCACATCTTAATTGAAATTATCCTCATCTGTAGGTCCTACTTAACCATGGGTATATACCCACAGGAATGGATTACATAAAAGAACACGTTTTTCTGGGGTACATACAAATCAAACCATCACAGCAAATATGGCAAAATTTTTCAGTTGTTATGGGCCAGTTTTAGCAGTTTTATTGTGACACAGATTAATGTTCATAGTACACTTACAAAGTTGTGAAACCATCACCACAATCCAGTTTTAAAACTTTTTCCAACATACCCAAAAGTTTCTTTATATATATTTGCAGTCACTTTTGCTTCTTACCTCCAGCCTCAGGTACACACTAAACTGTTTTTGTGTATAGATTTTCTGAAATTTCATAAAAATGAAGTGTGTTGTGTCTGTCTTCTTTCACTATGCATGCTTTCAAAAGTTTATCTTATGCTGTTGTATGTATTAGTAGTTCATTTATTTTTATTGCAAATAGTATTCTATCATAAATACTTCACTATTTCTTAATCTGTTCACTGGTTAAAGTGCTGTGAACATTTGCATAAATGTCTTTGTGTAGATAAAGGTTTTTATTTCTCTTGCATAGAAACCTAGAAGTAAAATTGCAGGCTTATGTGGTAAGTATATGTTTTCCATTTTAAGAAGCTGACCAACTGTCTTTCAAAGGAGCTGTACAATTATACTTCTCTGCTAGCAAAATTTGAGGATTGAAGTTTCTCCAACTCTTTGACAACACTTGTTATTATCTGCCTTTTCTTATTATATTCACCCTAATCCATGTGAGGTGGTATCCCATCATAATTTTAATATGCATCTTCTAATCACTAATGATAATATTTTTTCATGCACTTATTAGTCATTCATGTAACTTCTTAGTGAATTGTTTATTCAATTATTTTGCCCATCTTTTAATTGGGTTTTTGTCTTATTATTGAGTTGAGAGTTCATTGCATATTCAAGTCCTTTATCAGATATATTTATGCAAATACTTTCTGCCTCCCATGCCTTGTCTTTTCATTTTCTTTATAGTGTCTTTTGAAAAAGAATAGATTTAAAATTTTGCTGAAGTATAATTTATCATTTTTTCTTCTATGGGTTGTGTTGTTGGGTCATTTATAATAAATCATTGTGTAACTCAGCTCACAAAGATTCTCCCTATTTTTTTCCAGAATTTTTAGTGTTGGCTCCAAATTTAGGTCTATGATCCATTTTTATTTAATTTTTTGTAAGGTGTGAGATAACAATTGAAGTTCATCAACCACAAATATATGGTTTTATGTTTGGATTCTCTTTTTTTTTTTCTGTTTGTATGTCTATAAATAATAGACATCACAATATCTTGATTAATGTTAACTCTATACCAACCTTTAAATTCAGGTATTATATGTCAGCAACTTTGTTTTCTTTTTCAAAGTTGTTTTGCTACTCTAGTTACTTTTCATTTGAATGTAAAAGTAGGATCACCTTCCAATTTCCACCAAAAAAAAAAAAATTAAGGCATTTAATCTGTGCACCAGTTTGGGGAAAACTAGCATTTTCAAAATACTGTGTTTTCTAATCTAGGAACGTGGCATACTTCTCCATTTATTTAGATCTTTAATTTCTTGTTTTGTAGTTTTGAGTGTACAGGTCTTACGCATCTCTTCTTAAATGTGTCCATAGGTTTATTTTTGTTTTATGCAGTTATTTTTGGTTTGCAATATTTTATTAATTCTTTGGATAACTTGTCACTAGTATATAGAAACACAATTGCTTTTTGCATCTTGATCTTGTATTTTGCAACTTTGCTAAGCTCATTTATTAGTTCCAGCAAAATATTTTGCAAATTCTTTGGGACCTTGTACATATAGGATCATGTCATCTGTGAATAAAGGATAGTTGTATTTCTTTTTTTCTAAGCTGTGCACCATTATTTTTTATTGCTTCATTGCCTTATTATACTGGCTTGAATATGCTGCACAATGTTGAATAGAAGTGCAAAGAGAAGACATGCATTCCTAGTTACTGATCTTAGAGGAAAAGCACTCTGCTCTTGGCCTTCATTATATTACCATGTGCATTTGCTGAAAGCTCATAGGGAAGATTTCATGGGTGGTTCGAGGCTTATTATGAGGTTGAGACTCCTTGGAATTTCAAATAGACATATAACCTACGTACAACCTTTACAAAATTTGTTCGCAATTGATGGGTTTTTCTTACTCGCACTTACGGCTGGTTTCCTTTCCTGCCACCCTGCCATGGATCTTTTTCATCTAAGGGCTTGCCACATTCTAGAATTTAATCCCTTTAGGGTAACGTCTCATCAGCTCTTTGATCTCTGATGGGTTTATTTAAAAAAAAAAATCGGTAGTTTATATAGCTACTTCTGCTTGTTAAATCCCAGAAATTCAATATGCAATAGAAATAAAAGCAAGTATTCCCTTTCAGAAGTTGGGACAGAAAGGTAGAATACATGCTTTACTCACCCTTCAACTACCTAACCTATAATTTTTTGCAGGACTTTAAAATTCTAAGGGAACAGTTGATAAAATATTTATACAAAAGTGGGGTTTCCGTATTTTTTTATAATACATCCAGATTAATAAAAATTATTTGAACATATGGTTGGTATATACATGTTGATATCAAATTGTATTTGCAAACTAGTTTTAATACTTATATAATATGTATAAAAGGCTTATTTTTTTCATTAATTTATATAGCAAAAAGAGATTAAATGTCCCCAATATTTTCTTCCTGTTTTCTGACAGATTGTTTAGGGTTGCTTCTAGAGGACAGACACCCTATATTGCAGTCATGACTACGGACACTCTTTTGGCATTTTTCTGGTCCTTTCTTTCCCAGGGCCACATGAGATCAAAAATTAGCTTTTACATCCATAAACAAGAGGGGAAGGAAAATTTCATGGAAAATCTAGAACTGTTTAAAATAATTATTCCACCATTTCGGGGTCTGGGATTGATAATGATGATTACCCAGAAAGAAGCTATAAAGTCATATAGCTATTAAATAAGCAAATATTAAGAAAGTACTCTTTTACAAGATACAGGCAGCAGTTTATTTAGAATACAGCATGAGAATTACTTTCATGTTTTCGTTGTCAATTCTGAAAACATCCAGCATGTGACAATTTTAAGAATAATAAAACATGTAATAAATAAAACTTTTTAATTTAAATGAACTTAGGCATTTTGCCACTATCTTTTTCAAGTTTTTCGATGCTACATTTTTAAAATATTGAGTTTTTTCTCTACCTCCAAATTCTTTTGATCTGAACTATATATTTAGCTACTTAGTAGACTTTAAGTGTTAACTAATTATTCAAGCCAATTAGGCTTTCGGTTCACCAAATAATTTTAAGCTCCTGTCCTCAGATATTTATTTGCTCATATGGAATTTCAGCTCTATGAATCTTCATTCTCTCTCTCTCTCTCTCTCTCTCTCTCTCTCTCTCTCTCTCTCTCTCTCTCTCTCTCCCTCTCTCTCTCTCTCCAACCAGCTTTTTCTCCTTCTTCCTCTGGCACACACTCAGAACTTGTATGTACTATGGGCAGTGCAACAGTGGCTCAGTGGCAGAGTTCTCACCTGCCATGCTGGAGACCCAGGTTCAATTTCCCACGCCTGCCCATGAAAAAAAAGAAAAAAAGAAAAACGAAGAAGTGTATATGCCATATCCCAGTGGCCATCTTGGGTGTATCTGTATATCCTTCACTAAGTAAAAGTTGAACATGTCTTTACCATGCTTTGGAAAAAAACATTGCTCTTACTTTCATGTGCTCTATATTTAATATCTTGGGAGCATGATCCTATATGAGCTCATAAAAAGGCAGGAGAAACCATCAGACATGATTCTGACTGTTATTACCTTATGAAACAAGAAGATCCCCTTTACGAGCCTTACCTACAATAAAGCTTTTGTTGCCAATACCATGATTATATATTCCACAAAAAGTCAGACAGGCAGTGAACAGGTCTGGACATACTCTAAGGAAGTCTACATGTTCAAAAGCTGAACTTGCCCTGCAAAGTGAAAGAAATAGGAGGCATGAAATTACTAACCAGGGATTCCAATCCCTTGTTGAATATTAGAAGTTTGGGTTTTTGTTTTTAAGTAAATGTTTTAATTTGGAAAAGTTTTAGATTTACAGAAATGTCACAAAGATATTACAGATGGTTCCTTTAAATTCTTCACTCTATTATTAACATTTTACATCAGTATGATACATTTGTTATGTTTAATGAGCTAATAGCCATACACAACTATTAACAAAAGTCCACATTTTATTCAGACTCCTGAGATTTTTATATTGTGTCTTTTTCTGTTCCAGAATTCCATCAAGAATGCACTCAGGCATCCCTCTTAGGCTTTTATTGTCTGTGACAGTCTTGTCTCAGATTTCCTTTGGTTTTGATGAACTTGACAGTTCTGAGTAGTTGGCAGGTATCGTTAAAATGTCCCTCATTGAGAATTTTCGGGTGTTTTCTCTCATGATTAGATTAAGGTTATGTATTTTGAGGAGGAAGATCAGAGATCTGAAGTGCTATTTTTATCACATCATTTCAAGGGTGGACACCATCAACCTGAGGTGTAACTTTAGATTGTAACCTCAGTCATCTGGTTGAGGTACTGTTTGTCAAGTTTATCTATCTGTAAAGTTACTTTTTCCTCCCACTTCACTCGATACTTTTTGAAAGGAAGTCACTGTGCTGCCCAAACAACGCTTAAGGTGTGAGGCATGGTGCCTTCCTTTCTTGAGAAGAAGTATCTATATAAATTACTTGGAATTTTTCTGCACAGATTTGTCTTTACTCCCCCACTTATTTATATCATTATGTACCTCATGAATATTTATTTATACTTTGAGTTATAATCCAATACTACTTTAAAAATTTTGTCACTCAAATTTTTTCAGGTTTGACCATTGGGTGTTCTATCAGTTCCTTCCATGTATCTTTGACCTTTCATTCATGTGTTCTATTTTTTCCTTTTTTTTTTTTGGAACACTCCACTTTTCAATATCACAAGATGCTCCAGACTAATATTATATATTTACTGCCTGAGTCCTAGAATCAGTTGTGTCTCCAAGGAACATTGGCTTCTTTAGAGAATAGACTAGAAACCAAGATCTGGGCACTAGGTGTGTTCATTGCTACTGCAGGGTCATTGCTTCTAGAATTTCTCAGCTAATGGAGCAAGGAAATATGTGTATAATAGCTTGTGTATATGTAAATATCTATAAATAATTCTATACATAAATACCAATGTCTATATTAAGTTAAACATAAGCTCTTATTGGTGTCTCCAACTCCAATCCATCAGCACAAGAATCATTCTAGCCTCCTTGCCTTGCTTGTCTATAACCTCCCACTTCAGCAATGCAAAACATGACTCCCAGCATCTGTCATTCATTTATTTATTTGTTTAATTCCAAGATACATATTTAAGTATCAGAATCGTTAACACACATCCCTGTGGGAAACAACTTTGGAACCTGGAATACAGACCTTATATATAGTCTCTTTTACCTTCACGCAGAGCACACTCATTTCCAAAATTATTTAGGTCAGCACCATTTCATCACGCCATACAGTAAGGTTGTTTCATTTATTTATAATACAGCTAGGTGGTTTTGTCACATTCTACATTCCATCCTATGATCCCTTCACCTCCTAAATGATATTTTATATATTTGCATACATTAAAGTTTACCCTTTGGCTTGTAAAGTCCCCTAGGTTTTGACAAATTTTGACAAATTTACATAACAGAATCACACAGAATAATTTCACTACCTTAAAAAAAAAAACTCTTTGCTTCACAATTCAACTCATTTCACCTTGTCCCAAATTTCTAACAGTGGTTCACTTTACTGTCTCTATAGTTTTCCCTTTTTCAGAATGTCATATAATTGGAACCCTAAAGCATATAGCCTTTTAAGATGGATTTCTTTCATTTAGAAATATGTATTTAAGATTTGTCCAGGTTTTCTGTTCCTTGGTAGATTACTCTATTCCATCACTGAATAATATTCCATGGTATGGCTACCAAGAGTTTATTAATTCATTCACCAATTGAAGGATATCTTGGCTGCTTCCAATTTTTTAATAATTATAAATGAATCTTCTATAAATATTCACATACAAGATTTTGGGTGGACCTAGGTTTCACATCATTTAAGTAAATATCTAGGGGTACAATTGATAAGAGTATATTTACCTTTGTCAGAAATTTCCAAACTATCTTCTAAAGTGGCTGTACCATTTTTCATTCCCACCAGTAATGAGTGAGACATTCTGTGGTTTTACATCTTCACCAGAAATTGGTATTGACAGATTTTTCTATTTCAGCTGTTCTAATAGATATTTAGTAGAATTTCATTTTTTAGCAAAATGACATGACATTGAGGAACTTTTCATGTGCTCTTTTGTCATCAGTATATTTTCTTTGGTGAGGTCTCTGTAAAGATCTTTGGTTATTTTGTAATTGAGTTTTTTGTTTTCTTATTGTGAAGCACTAAGAGATTTTTGCATATTTTGGATGCAAGTCCTTTATTAGAAATATGTTTTGCAAATATTTTCTCCCTGTATGTGGTTTGTTTTTTTTTTCATTCTCTTAAGAGTTTATTTCAGAGAGCAATTTTAATAAAATCCATTTTTATCAACTTTCATATTTCATAGGTTGTGATTTTGTTGTATTTAAACTTACCGTCAAAACTAGATTTTCCTTCCTGTTTTCTTTTGAATGTTTTATGGTTTTATCTTTATATGAGGTTTATTTTGAGTTAATTTTTGTGAAAACTGTAAGGTCTGCATCTAGGTTCTTTTTCTTTTTGCCACAAATGGACATACAGTTTTTCTAGCATCATTTGTTCTAAAGTCTATCCTTCTGTGTTGAATTGCCTTCTCTCATTTGCCAAAGATCATTTGACCATATTTGTGTGGGTCTATTTCTGAACTCTTTATTCTGTTCAACTGATCCACGCTATATTTTCTTTTTGGGATGAACTGACATCTTAACAATATTGAATTTCCCAATCTATGAGGACAGAATATCTCTCCAATTATTTAGAGCTTCTTTGATTTCTTTCATCAGAGTCTTGTAGTTTTCTGCAGATATATCCTGTACGTATTTTGATTGATTCATAGCTAAATATCTCATTTCTTGATCACCTCATCAAGTTTCCAACTTGTGGCCTACCCTAGAGAATTTGGCCTTACTAGTCCCCATGTCACATGAGCCAATTCTTATAATAAGTCCTATTGGTTCTGTTTCTCTGGAGAGACCCAGTTAATACAGACCCTTTCCACTTATACCATTAACCCAGCATAATATGACATATCGAAAAATGGGCATTTTTAATATTGAATATTATTAAAAATATGCATATTTGAGACTATAATCTAAGTGTTGCTGACAGAATTTAGTAATAAATGTAAAGATGAATAAATGTTTGTAGTAAAACCATTTAGATATTATTATTGAGCCTAGTGCAATTAAGAAATTCAAAACTATTTCTTCACTTATTCTTGAGAATATTTTTCTCTCAGATCTTCTAATTTTACTACTAATGTTAAGATAAAATGAGAATTACTAAAACATACTTTATTCAAGTCTTTATGATGCTCTTAAGATTTACAAAGAGTATTCTTATTTACGGTAAATTCATTATCTTCAGAGGTGTAAGAATCCACAAGGTAAGATGATTCCTACTTATTTGTTTGTCCATCTGTCTATTTTTGTACCTGGTTACTTATGTGAGATATGTGCAAGAGAGAATTAAATGGATTATTTTATAAACTAGGTCTGTAAGGAAGGGCAGATTAGTAACATGTCAAGGATTCTGATCCTCTTTTATTATTAGAAGAATGGATAAATTTGAGTATAAGCCAAAAATAGATAATAAGTTAGTTGCCCAACATATAACTACCTACCATAGTGGTAAAAAAAAAAATGATCATCAAGATAAAAGGGTAAAGTAAGAACTTTTACAAATTGTACCCTTCGCTAGAAAAATTGAAGGGCTGGAAAAAGAGACTGGAATTAACTAGATGTTAACCCTGGAACCCAGAATGGATATTTAGAACAACTAGCAGAGTTCCAAGGGAAGCAAAAGGCTCTCAAGAGTTCAGTTTTGATAACTGAAAATATAAACCAGTGACCACTTCTCTAGCTTAGCTCACCACAGCAATAGAAGAAATGACTAGGGCGGTGGCAGTGTGGCTTGGATTCTGGGAGCAGCCAGCTGGACCAAGGGCTGGCAGAGGAAACTACCTCCTCTAAAAGTTAGGGTGGAGGGTTGACGTCAGTGTGGGAGATACTTGAGGGATCAGCATGGAAGCCAGGCTTAGATAAAGCCCTCTTGGCAGCAGCGATTCCAGCCTCCCACCAGTGTCCATGCGAACACAAAGAGCTATTGCTCCTTCTACGGTTGTTTTTATTCCTCTCTGCGTGGGGGTTTTCTGGTCTGGCAAAATAGACTCTGGCCTTAGCTTCAGCTCTCTAGAAGGCAGCGGCATCTGGCCTCATACCAGCATCTACCAGCACAATGACCTAGTCTACTTTCTCATTGGTTGAGTTTCTTCTTTCTCTTTCTTGCATTATTTAGTCTGGTGGAAGCTTGAGGGTCCAGCATATATGCTGGCCTTTGTCTATTTCAGAAGCAACATCCTCCAGCCCTACACAACCGTCTACAAGAACACAATGAACTAGTGCACCTCTTTTTTCTTTTACAATATTTTTTGCTTGGTTGGTTGTTTTTTTTTTCTTTCTCTGTGTTCTGTTTTTGGGATTGGTGGATCCCTGAAGAATGACAGGAAAACTGGGTTAGGTTTTGGCCTTCAAAGCAGCAGCTTCTGGCTTCCCACTGCCATGTAACAGAAGACTTGGAGATGCAGTACATGTTATTATGTTTATTCCTGATGTATATATATATATATATTTTGCATGGTTATTGTGTCTAGTATTTTATTTCATTACACACACATATATATATATATTTCATTTCTTTATTTCCCTTTTATCCTTCTTTTATTTTCTTCTTTTGTTCTTAGTCTAGTTGAATGGACAATGGGAAAACTGTATTTACAGAGTGGCCACAACATATTATTCAGAATATCAGTGAAAAATTTAAAAACATAAATAGAGACAAGGAAGCATGGCCCAGTCACAGGAAAAAAGTTGATGGAAAATATGCCAGAGGAAGCACATAGTCTTTGCAATCACTGCTGAGATGCAGTTTGATCAAACTATCCAATGCCAAAGACAAAGACAGGATCTCAAAAACAGCAAGAGAGAAGTGATATGTTATGTATAAGGGATCCTAATACGATCAATGGCAAATTTCATACTAGAAACCATAGGGGATAGAAGGTAGTGGGAGGACATATCTAAAGTGATCAAGGGGGAACACTATTACATGAGAATAATATATTCGGCTATGGCAACCATCAAACTGAGGGAGAAAGTAATTAAAACATTTCCAGAAAATTAAAAAATTAAGGAAGTGCTTTATTCAAAGATCTGCCTTTCAGAAAATGCTAAAAAGGATCCCCTATGTTGAAAGGAAAGGATATTAGACAGTGTATCAGTGCTGGATGAATAAATAAAGACCTCCATGGTAAGTAACAACATGGGTAAACATAAAACCCAGTACTATTTCAGTTTTCATTTGTAATGCTCTTTTACTTCTTATAAAGCTTAAAATGCAAATGCATTAAAAATAAGCACAAATCTTTGTTACTGGTCACACAATGAATGAAAATGTAATATGTGACAAGAAGATACACAAATGCTCAATAAGCACATGAATATATGTTCAATGTCATTAGCTACTAGGGAAGTGCAAATCAAAACCATCATGGCATGCCACTTCACACCCACAAGAGTGGCTATTTGTTCTGACCTGGGCCGTAGAGCGTGTATAGAGGTTCCAGCCATGTGACAGAAGAAAAGACCAGGCACCAGTTGCATCATTAAGTTTATTGAGAACTTACTCAAGGTAGGGACAGCAGCTCTGATGTGGGCAACTCAAAGAATCACAAGAAACACTCCGCAATTAGGAGAAAATAACAAGGACCATAAAAAGGGGCCTGATACAAGTACATTTCATTGCTTCCAAGGTCATACTTAGAAGGAGTCTCATGACACACGGGATGGCTTCTTCCTACACATTCTATGCACAGAAGGGGTGATAGATTAACTGAGGAAATTCAAAGTAGTATGTGATAACGTCCTATTTTTCCAGAAAGGCATTCACGGTAAAAAACCACATCGCACTACTAAGAGGTCTGGTATTTGTTCAAATAACTACGTGTATATTCTTTTCTCCTGAGGGAGAAAAGCTTAAAGATTAAATGGGTCTTTTGGTGATGCAGGCAGCTGCATGTTCAGGGTTTCAGGGGGATGAGATCAAATTATGATTTTGGTTTCCACTCTATCATTTAAAAAAAAAAACAGTGAAAATGAGTGTGGGAGAGGATATGGAGAAATTGGAATTCGAGTTCATTGTTGGTGAGGTTGATTGAATCACTGTGGAAAGCAGTATGGAGGTTCCTCGAAAGGTTAAATATACAAATTACTATTTGATCCAGCAATCCCACCACTAGATGTATACCCAAAGAGATTGAAAACATAGTAAAAACAAAACAAAAAACAGATACTTATATGCATTAGTGTTCACAGCAGTATTATTTACAACAGCCCAAAGCTGGGAACATCCCACATGCACACCAACAAACGAATGGAAAGCACACTGTGGCACACAACACATAATGGAATATTATTCACCCATAAGAAAAAATAAAATTATGAGATATGCTGCAACATGGAATAACCAGGAAATCATTATGCTTTTATATGCAAGACACACAAGGACAAAAGTTGTATGATACAACTTACGAGAGATGACTAGAAATAACAGATTCACAGAGATGGAAATACAGAATAAAGGTTACCTGGGGAGGTGGGGAAGGGTTGGAAAGGTTGAGTGTCTGTCTGTAAAAAGTTTTTAAACAATAAAAATGCTCATTAAGAAGAACATTCAATGGCATGTAATATTTACTGGATGGATGGCAGTTTTTAACCAGAAACTTGAAAATCCTTCTAGTCTGGGTTCTTTTATTATTTAGTTTTTGAGAATTAGTTTCTAAGTTTATATTTTAGGGAAATTTAAGCAGTATATAGAAAATCCTTTTAATGTCAGGAATAAAATTTCATGCAAGTAAAATAAAACATTTTTATACCACTTTGTAAAAATTGTCTATAAGGAAAAGTAGAATTGCATTATGGCAAGGAATAGTGTGTGTCTAGAATCTTTGTTATCCCAAAAGGGAATTATACAATATTTAAAATACACTCATGAATTATTGACTGTTAATGTGTCTCCAAAATAAACTCTGAGTCTAAATCATGTTCCATTATTTCAAAATATGGGTCCCATCTCTTTCTGTACATTTGCATATCAATATATTGATTGCAAAATTGTGAACTTAATAATATGCTTTCCTTTTTCTATAGATCAAATAGAATTCAACATTTTAAGTACCAAAATAACTATTTTTTTTTTTGTCATCAACAGCTATCTTTGAAATACTAAAACAACTCAGATGAATAAACTACAGGTGTTTGAACTCTGTTTTCAGAACTGTGGCTATTGGATTTAATAGGTAAGTCATGATATTCTTAGCAAGGAGAAGAGACACACTGGATTGGATTGATTTATTCACTTTCTTCCTTTTCCAAGTGAAATAAATATTGGCACTACTTTAAGACTTTTCTGAAACGAACATATGGGTTATACTTTGGAAATTCACAAAGAGAAATGAAAGCAAAAGCAGGGTACTTTTGTGAATGTTCTTTCAGAGTTCCTGCTGCGACAGAATCCATTTTCATAATGTAACATGTAGTTAGCATTTCTCCCAGGAACATTATGTATTGGATACAGAGTAATAAAAATTGCATTAGTAAAAAATAGCAAAATAAAAACGAGTTGGAAATCTTCAGGAGAAATAGCAAGAGCTTTAAGTTTTTGCAAAGTTAAAATTTACATTTCTTTATATATTTTAAAATGTACACCACAAGACCAGTAGCAGAAGGTGAACTGCTAGGAACTGTATTCCAAAAGGTTAATGGGGAAAAAAAGGGTTATATTGCCATATAGCATAAATCTGAGCAGGAAATGAATTATAGTCAAGAAAATGTCACAATTCTTTCATATCAAAATGTCAAAAAGGTGCTCGCTTTGGCAGAACATATGCTAAAATTGGAACGATACAGAGAAAATTAGCATGGCCCCTGTGCAAGGATGATATGCAAATTCGTGAAGCATTCCATATTAAAAAGAAAAAAATGTCAAAAAGAAGATAATATTCTACAGGAATAATTGCAAAGGTTAAGTCCATGGATAATCAAAGGATTATGAAAGCCAAAGCATCTATTTAATTGCACAGGTACGGATACTGATTGATCACTATTGATCGAAGAGATGATTAGAAACACCACTTAAGAATCTAAGCAAGAAATATATGAATGCATAACTAAAAGAAAATGATTTGTTAGAAATCAAATTTTCCCCTGAACTTACACAATCATACCAGAGATGATTATTTGGTTCCTATATACTATTTTATAATCCATTTCTGTTCCATAGATATAATATTTAATATTACTAATAGGAAGCTAAGTAATTAATATCTAAGGTAAAAAATAACTATTTCTTTCTTGAGGTATTCATGTATAAATGTGTTCAAAATATAAAGAAAACATTTCTGAAATAAAAGTATTTAAGAGGAGAAAATCTCAGGTCTATTTTACCTAAAAAAAGGTCTTCCTTTTTCAGCTCTATTAACAATTTATCTGTACTTCCCTTATGCCTCTCGTGATGGTTAGGGTTCTGGTGTCAACTTGGCCAAATGATGATGACCAGTTGTCTGGTCAGGCAAGCACTGGCCTGACTGTTGCTACGAAAATATTTCGTGGCTGGTGATAAACCGATGGCTGGTGAATTAAATCATCAGTCAGTTGATTGCATCTGTGGCTGATTTCATCTGCCAGCAACTAAGATGTGCCTCCCTCAACAAGATAATCCCATCTGCTTAAGACCTTTAAGGAAGAGAGATTTTTTTTTTTTTTACTGCATCTTCAGCCAGCGAGCCTCTCCTGTGAGTTCACCCACAACCTTCATCAGAGCCACCAGCTTTACAACCTGCCCTATGGATTTTGGACTCTTCCATTCCCACGGTGGTGAGAAACACCTTTATAAATCTCACATTTACAGATCTTTCCAGTTGATTATTTCTCTAAAGAACCCTGACTAACAAAGCCCTGCACATTTTGTGCATTGAATGGTATGATTTTTTTAACATGTGTTATCTATTCAGCCACACTTTTTGAACCAATATAAAGCAGAAACCATGTACTCTTAATCTTCTCCCCAAATTTTAGATGATATCTCAAAGAAAGGAAATATTTTAAATACTTATTAAGCGACTAAATGCCTCAGTGTATTTTTCTCTGAAAATCTGAATTTTCATTCGTTGAATTTACTTAAGAACATTTACTAAAACTAAAATATAATACAGAAACAAATTACTTTACCTGCTTACAGAAAAGACACTCCCCATCTTTGCTACTTTAGGAAAGGTAGCATAAAAGAGAAAAAATATGTGAAATTTGATATTGAAAAAAATCCTTTCAATGAACCCAAGAAAGTTCCTCTCAGCAGGTTGAAGAAGGACAACCCAACTAAAAGAGAATAAATATGCATAAAAATCATCAATGTTATGATTTTAACTTTATTTATTATAAGAATAATATTCCAGATTTATATTTTATGTTACAATTTTAAATCACTTAAGATATAATAGCTTCTAATTATTAAGGACAATTTTCTCAATGATGCAGAATATTCAGAAAGTTCAGAATCCAAACTTGAAAGGATCTGTGTTATTAGGCAAATCTCCCCCAGCCCATGGCATTTCTTGAGACAACAAACTGAATCAATTCCATTGATCATTTGCTCTTTTCCAACTCTCCCTGTTTCTGAATCCTAGTAGTATTTTGGATGAATAGACAAACAAATAAAACACTTATTCCTAAATAGCCTGTCACATTATAAAATTACGCCAGAATGGAGCTTGTAAGCCTTGAAAAGTTAATAATATTCACTATTTCATTCTGCATTTGTTTCTCCCTAATCCATGTGTATTTTCTGGTGGGAATTACAACAGCCAAAGAACACATACTTAGATAACATATCC